>NW_027645811.1:375000-685000 GCF_949319135.1 Squalius cephalus
ATTCGATTCCTCGCCACAGCCAAACCGTTCGAGATATCAAAAATCCGTTCGCAATTTAGCATCCTCAATGTCTTGACTTCATGCTGACTGAGTTTGGAGGTGATTGAATGAATTCTCTAGGAGGAGTACATCACATTCCACAGCAAGCGTTTTCCAAACAACCCATAATAGCCGACTTCCTGTTGGGCTGGCGTGAAACTTGACAGAGGGAAAGTTGTTCGGCCCCATGAAATCTATATGTGTACCGAGTTTCATATTAATTCATGCAAGCGTGTTTGATATATGGACCAAGTTTTCAGACCCTGTTCAAGAGGGCGCTGTTGAGCCCCCCTGCCACGCCCGTTTCTGAAACTTTTCACATGTCTACTGGCTAATAAGTGTTATGTGTCTGTCGAGTTTCATCCAATTTCAAGCATGTTAAGAGTCTCAAACGCATCCGAAAAGAATATTAAAATTTGATGCGTTGCCACGGCAACAGTATCTAAGATATCAATAATCCTTTCACAGGTCTACATCTGCCGTGTGTTTACATTATACATATAAAGTTTGAAGCAAATCGTGTAAAATTAAGAGGGTGACTTCAAAGCATTTTGAAAGTGACACACTTCCTGCTGCCAGTTGGTGGCGCTATAACTTTGACTCACAATAGTCACATCCTTGTGATCGGCCTCTTACAACAAACACACTGCGAAAGTTTCATCAAGATCAGTTAATGTATGCAGAAGTTATAACACACTTCCTGTGTCCCATTAATCGCCATAAATTCGTTTCCTCGCCACAGCCAAACCGTTCGAGATATCAAAAATCCGTCCGCAATTTAGCATCCTCAATGTCTTGACTTCATGCACACCGAGTTTGGTTGTGATTGGACGAATATTCTAGGAGGAGTATTTCAAATTCCAGAGGATGCGTTTTTCAAACAACCCATAATAGTTGACTTCCTGTTGGGCTGGTGTAAAACTTAGAGCACGAAAGTTGTTCGGCCCGATGAGATCTATATGTGTACTGAGTTTCATATTATTATATGCAAGCGTGTTTGATTTATAGACCAAGTTTTCGGACACCATTCCAGGGGGCGCTGTCGAGCCCCCGTGCCACGCCCGGGTACCAGCTTCAGTCCGGCCCTGATGGCCGCAGGTTCTGATGTGTGTGCAAAATTTCAAGAGTTTTTGAGCATGTTAAGGGCCCCAAAAGTGCCCGAGAAGTAGAAAAAAATAATAATAATAATAATAATAATAATAAACAATAATCCTACCGAAAACAATAGGGCCTTCGCCCTTTCAGGGCTTGGGCCCTAATAAACAGAGCAATTCCAAGAGGGTCCTCACACCATCGGTGCTCGGGCCCTAATAATAATAATAAACAGAGCAATTCCAAGAGGGTCCTCACACCATCGGTGCTCGGGCCCTAATAAACAGAGCAATTCCAAGAGGGTCCTCACACCATCGGTGCTCGGGCCCTAATAATAATAAACAGAGCAATTCCAAGAGGGTCCTCACACCATCGGTGCTCGGGCCCTAAATATAGCTGCGAGCAGCGATTACGGGCCCAAGCCGGTGGCACCGCAATCCTGGTGCCAGGGTGGCGGTGCCGGCGGCTTTGGCCCTCCATCGCTGCTCGCAGCTATATTTATATTTATATATATATATATATATATATACACACACACACACATACATATATATATATATATATATATACACACACACACATACATACATATATATATATATATATATAAATTTAAGGGACAAGACACAGATAATTTTACTTGCCTGACCTAATTAGAACAAAGAAAAAAATAAAATAAAATAATAAGTAGGGGATCACTAAATCGAGAGAATTATTCTGATTTTATGATACACTCAAAATATTCCACAACAAATCCTTTAAATGTAATGATATTCAGAACGGAACAAGAATAAAAAATTAAAAATAAACTATAAACAAAGCCAAAACGAAAAAATAAATATAATAAAAAAAATTAATTTCAAGCAATCCATGGCATGATTTATTTATTTTTTGGACTAAAACATTCTGGCTTTTTTTAAACTCAAACATAATTCTTAAATTGAATAATAATAATAATAAAAGAATAAAATGGGTTTAGTTCTGATTTCGTTGAAATCGCTCGCTCTCCGTACCTAACTTTTCCTGAATACAATCACTATTGAAACTGTGACATTGATTTCATACAACAGGTTATTAACAGTTAAAATGAAGTCATTTACATTTTAGATGCAATATTGACTGTTTTTGTTCTGTTTCAGCAGCGGAAATAGTTAAACAAAGATCACAGAAGAACGCATCTCACAGGAACGTGTTTTCTCATAACTGAATGATTCAGCATTTTGAACGAATTGGTTGACTCAAAGATTGAATGATCAATCCATAAACATCTGTTTATGTTTATGGATTGGATGTTTATGGATCCATGTTTATGGATCTGTATGTTATGGATTACGAATCATTTGAACGAATGAATCAATGACTCGCTCATTAAGACGGTCACTTGGCGACATCTAATGGCGGTTTAGTGTTGTTTAAAAGCATAATTCTTTCCAACGTGTGTGTGATTTGTGTGTGCACCATTATAAATGTCCGTGCGGACGTCCGTATTTTTCTTTCACTTTTATATTAGCGATACAAAAGCACCCGCTCGTGTCACACACGTCGATTAACCGGTGGGAAAATATCCTCAGACACATACCTAATAAATGTATATTTAAATACATTATTGGCCTAGCTGGTAAAAAGTTTTATATATTATTTTGATGTCCTTTTGGACACAAGAGGGCAGTATAGCCCTATGTATGACTTGAATTTTTTTTTTACTTTACTGTTTTAAAATTTAGAATAAAATTAGAATAAAATTATTTTTAAAAACAGAATAAAATGGGTTTAGTTGTGATATTTGTATACTTTTATATAGAAATAAATGGTATAAAATTACATTTTTAGAAGATTTGAGGCTTTTAGTGCCTTTTGGAGGCTGATTTTGCAAAAAATCCACATTCAAACCAAAATATCTGACTTCCTGATGGTCGGAGCAAATGACTTTAAATTAGAAAGTTGTCCGGGTCGATGAGATCAACATACGTACTGAGTTGTGCTACTGTAGGTAAAACAACCCCCCCAATTTTGTCAAAAGCATTTTGAAAGTGACACATTTCCTGCTGCCAGTTGGTGGCGCTATAACTTTGACACACAATAGTTACATCCATCTGATCGGCCTCTTACCATGAACAAACTGCTGAAGTTTCATCAAGATCAGTTAATATATGCATTAGTTATAACACTTCGTTTTTCTCTTTTCTCGCCATTAATTCGTTTCCTCGCCACAGCCAAACCGTTCGAGATATCAAAAATCCGTCCGCAATTTAGCATCATCAATGTCTTGACTTCACGCTGACCGAGTTTGGAGGCGAATCGATGTATTTCCTAGGAGGAGTACATTAAATTCCACAGCAAGCGTTTCCAAACAACCCTAAATAGCCGACTTCCTGTTGGGCTGGCGTAAAACTTAGAGCACGAAAGTTGTTCGGCCCGATGAGATCTATATGTGTACCGAGTTTCAAATTAATTCATGCAAGCGTGTTTGATATATGGACCAAGTTTTAGAACCCCGTTCAAGGGGGCGCTGTTGAGCCCCCCTGCCACGCCCGGCTACCAGATTCAGCCCCGCCCTGATGGCCGCGGGTTCTGACCTGTGTGCAAAGTTTCAAGAGTTTTCGAGCACGTTTAGGGACCCAAAAGCCCCAGAAACCTTGAAAAACAAATGAAAAAGTAAATCTCACTCAACTGACAAATCACCCCCAACCCTCACACACTCAGAGACAGAGAGAGAGAGAAATTTCTCCAAAAAATCACATTCAAACCAAAATATCTGACTTTCTGTTGCTTTGAGCTAATAAGTGTAAATTAGAAAGTTGTCCGGCTCGATAAGAACAATATACATACCAAGTTTTGTGATTCTAGGTAAAACTAAGCCCCCATTTTTGACTAAAGGTGGCGCTACTGAGCCCCTCACCACGCCCGTTTCTGAAACTTTGCCCATGTCTACTGGATAATAAGTGTGATGTGTCTGTCGAGTTTCATGCAATTTCAAGTATGTTAAGAGTCTCAAAAGCATCAAAAAAGAATATTAAAGTTTGATGCGTTGCCATGGCAACAGTATCTAAGATATCAATAATCCTTTCACAGGTCTACATCTACCGTGTGTCTACATCATACACATAAAGTTTGAAGCAAATCAGGTAAAAATAAGAGAGTGATTTCAAAGCATTTTGATAGTGACACACTTCCTGCTGCCAGTTGGTGGCGCTATAACTTTGACTCACAATAACCACATCCTTGTGTTCGGCCTCTGAAAACGAACACACTGCTGAAGTTTCATCAAGATCAGATAATGTATGCTGAAGTTATAACACACTTCCTGTGTCCCTTATTCGCCATAAATTCGTTTCCTTGCCACGGCCAAACCGTTCGAGATATCAAAAATCCGTCCGCAATTTAGCATCCTCAATGTCTTGACTTCATGCTGACCGAGTTTGGAGGCGATTGGATGAATTCTCTAGGAGGAGTACATTAAATTCCACAGCATGCGTTTCAAAACAACCCATAATAGCCGACTTCCTGTTGGGCTGGCGTAAAAAGTAAAAGTACGAAAGTTGTTCGGCCCGATGAGATCTATATGTGTACCGAGTTTCATATTATTACATGCAAGCGTGTCTGATTTATGGACCAAGTTTTCGGACCCCGTTCAAGGGGGCGCTGTCGAGCCACCCTGCCACGCCCGGGTACCAGCTTCAGCCCAGCCCTGATGGCCAAGGGTTCTGACCCGTGTGCAAAGTTTCAAGAGTTTTCGAGCACGTTAAGGGTCTCAAAAGTGCCCGAAAGGTTGACAGAAAAATAATAATAATAATAATAATAATAATAAAATATAGCTGCGAGCAGCGATTACGGGCCCAAGCCGGTGGCACCGCAACCCCGGTGCCTTTACCTAAAGGCACCGGGGTGGCGGTACCGCCGGCTTTGGCCCTTCATCGCTGCTCGCAGCTATATTTATATATATATATATATATATATATATATATATATATATATATATATATATATATATATATATATACAGTATATATATATATATATATATATATATACACACATATATAAATATATAAAAGACAGAAAATATTACTTGACTTACCTTATTCTGATTTTACGATACACTCAAAATATTCCACACCAAATCCTTTAAATTTAATGTAAAAATAAAAATGAAAGTAAGCAGTGTTGGGTTCACGTAACCCTCTCATTAGAATCAAAATGTTTCAACATTTGCCATGTATTTGGATGCTAAACTATTCTTTATTATAGGCTTTGTTCTTCACTCGTGTTCCAATATTGATGGAAAAAATCATCCTCTTCACATGCGCAAAAATGTGCTTGGAAACATCACAGTGGAGCGGTGCTTACTGTGAATGTACGAATTGTTCTACTGACTATTTAGAGCAGTGTAATTTTTATATGTTAGGTTGACTATTTTATTATTATATTTTATTAAGGCTATAATGATCAGGCTGCGATGTCAAGATTGCAATGCTGGAATGTGTGTGTGTGTGTGTGTATATGTGTGTTCATGTTTTTCTATCCCGGTGGGGACTTCAACCTGAATTCACACAGACTCATGGGGACTCGTGTCACAGTGGGGACCTAAATAGAGGTCCCCATGGGTAAACAAGCTTATAAATCATACAGAATGAGTTTTTTGGGATATGTAAAAATGCAGAAAGTTTTCTGTGATGGGTAGGTTTAGGGGTAGGGTTAGTGTGAGGAGATAAAATATACAGTTTGTAAAGTATAAAAACCATTAAGTCTATGGAGAGTCCCCACAAAGATAGTAAACCGTGTGTGTGTGTGTGTGTGTGTGTGTGTGCGTGTGTGTGTGTGGCGTGGGCGCGATGGAACAGTGGACACATAAAAACATACTCCGTCATTATACAGGACGACATTCAAACTGCAAAGTGTTAACTTATATTTGTGTACAGTCGCAATAAAACACAACATTGTGCTTTTGTAAAATAATTTCAAGCAATCAACCCCCGAAAGGCGCTAATTTTAAAATGAAACTAAAATGCTCATGGCTGCACGGGCATTCATAACGGTGCGCATCCACGGCGAGGAACGAGCAGAACAGAGTGAACGTTTTTCAGTTAATTCCTACTTCCATAGGAATTAATTTGAAACGCTCGCTCAACCACTATCAATGTCAGTGTGGACGAACATATTTTACTTTCGTTTTTAAGTTGGCGATTCAAAAGCCCCCAGCGGTGTCACACGTCGATTAACCGGTGGTAAAATATTCTCACCGTCACATACCTAGTATATTTTTAAGTAGATACAATAGGCCTACCTGATTTTGAACATAAGAGGGCAGTATAGCCCTATGTATGACTTGACTTTTATGGGACTAAATAGTACAATTACTATTTTTAAACTTATAAATATTTATTAAATTGAAAAAAAAAAGAATAAAATGGGTTTAGTTGTGATATTTTTATACTTTTATATAGAAATAAATGGTGTTTAATTACATTTTTAGAAGATGAGGCTTTAAGTGTTACTTTACTTTAGTCCCTCACTATAGCAAAACCGTTTGAGATGTTTAATATCCGTTCACAATTTAGCATCTTTAATGTATCTTTATCATTTTGAAAAAGTTTGGTGTGAATAAAATAAACCAGTTAGGAAGAGTAGCTAAAAACTCAGAGTCTGAAATATCCAAAAAATCCACATTCAAACCAAAATATCTGACTTCCTTTTGCTCTGAGCTAATAACTGTAAATTAGAAAGTTGTCCGGCTCGGTGAGACCAATATATATACTGATTTTTGTAACTGTTGGTAAAACTAACCCACCCACTTTTGTCAAACGCATGTTGAAAGTGACACACTTCCTGCTGCCAGTTGGTGGCGCTATAACTTTGACTCACGATAGTTACATCCATCTGATCTGCCTCTTACCACGAACACACTGCTAAAGTTTCATAAAGATCAGTTAATGTATGCAGAAGTTATAACACTTCGTCTCCTCTCTTTTCTCGCCATAAATTTGTTTCCTCGCCACGGCCAAACCGTTCGAGATATCAAAAATCCGTCCGCAATTTAGCATTCTCAATGTCTTGACTTCATGCTCACTGAGTTTGGAGGTGATTGAATGAATTCTCTAGGAGGAGTACATCACATTCCACAGCAAGCGTTTTCCAAACAACCCATAATAGCCGACTTCCTGTTGGGCTGGCGTGAAACTTGACAGAGGGAAAGTTGTTCAGCCCGATGAAATCTATATGTGTACCGAGTTTCATATTAATTCATGCAAGCGTGTTTGATATATGGACCAAGTTTTCAGACCCTGTTCAAGAGGGCGCTGTTGAGCCCCCCTGCCACGCCCGTTTCTGAAACTTTTCACATGTCTACTGGCTAATAAGTGTTATGTGTCTGTCGAGTTTCATCCAATTTCAAGCATGCTAAGAGTCTCAAACGCATCCGAAAAGAACATTAAAATTTGATGCGTTGCCACGGCAACAGTATCTAAGATATCAATAATCCTTTCACAGGTCTACATCTGCCGTGTGTTTACATTATACACATAAAGTTTGAAGCAAATCGGGTAAAAGTAAGAGGGTGACTTCAAAGCATTTTGAAAGTGACACACTTCCTGCTGCCAGTTGGTGGCGCTATAACTTTGACTCACAATAGTCACATCCATGTGATCGGCCTCTTACAACGAATACACTGCTGAAGTTTCATCAAGATCAGTTAATGTATGCAGAAGTTATAACACACTTCCTGTGTCCCATTATTCGCCATAAATTAGTTTCCTCGCCACGGCCAAACCGTTCGAGATATCAAAAATCTGTTCGCAAGAATTCATCCTCAATGTCTTGACTTTATTCTCACCGAGTTTGGTGTCGATCGGATGAAATCCCTAGGAGGAGTATTTCACATTCCATTGTATGCGTTTTCCAAACAACGTATAATAACCGACTTCCTGTTGGGCTTTTGTAAAACTTAGAGCACGAAAGTTGTTCGGCCCGATGAGATCTATATGTGTACTGAGTTTCATATTATTACACGCAAGCGTGTTTGATTTATGGACCAAGTTTTCGGACCCCATTCCAGGGGGCGCCGTCGAGCCCCCCTGCCACGCCCCGGTACCAGCTTCAGCCCGGCCCTGATGGCCGCGGGTTCTGACGTGTGTGCAAAATTTCAAGAGTTTTTGAGCATGTTAAGGGCCCCAAAAGTGTCAAAAAGGCAAAAAAAAAAATAATGAAGAAAAAAAAAAAAAATAATCCTTACGGAAACAATAGGGCCTTCGCCCTTTCAGGGCTTGGGCCCTAAATATAGCTGCGAGCAGCGATTACGGGCCCAAGCCGGTGGCACCGCAACCCCGGAGCCTTTAGTTACCTAAAGGCACCGGGGATGGCGGTGCCGCCGGCTTTGGCCCTCCATCGCTGCTCGTAGCTATATTTATATATATATATATATATATATATATATATACACACACACACACACATACATATACATATACATATACATATATATATATATATACACGTATATATATATATATATAAGACAGAAAATATTACCTGTCTTACCTTATTCTGATTTTATGATACACTCAAAATATTCCACAACAAATCCTTTAAATTTAATGTAAAAATAAAAACGAAAGTAAGCAGTGTTGGTCTCACGTAACTCTCTCATTAGAATCAAAATATTTCAATATTTGCGATGTATTTGGATGCTAAACTATTCTTTATTATAGGCTTTGTACTTCACTCGTGTTCCAATATCGATGGAAAAAATCATCCTCTTCACACGCGCAAAAATGTGCTTGGAAACATCACAGTGGAGCTCTGCTTTCTGTGAATGGTACAAATTGTACTACTGACTATTTAAACAGAGCAGTGTAATTCGTTTATGTTAGGTTGACTATTTTTATTATTATATTGTATTAGGGCTATAATGAACAGGCTGCGATGTCAAGATTGCAATTCTGGAATGTGTGTGTGTGTGTGACGCGGTTGCGGTTGAACAGTGGACACAAAAACATAAATAAAATGTTTTAGTTAATTCCTACATCCATAGGAATACATTGAAAATGCTCGCTCTACTCCACACCATTATCAATGTCTGTGCGGACGTCTGTATTTTACTAGTATATAGTATACTATAGTTAGCGATTTAAAAGCCCTCAGCGGTGTCACACGTCGATTAACCGGTGGGAAAATTTTATCACAGTCACATCCCTAATATATTTATATATAAATACAATAGGCCTACCTGAAAGAGAATTTTACTTGCCCGACCAGAGGATAGCCTGATTAGAACGTCAATAACAAAAAAATAACTTGGGAGTCACTAAAACGAGAGATTATTCTAATTTCATTACAATCATTTTAAGTTGCAATCAGCAGTTAATAATAAATGTATTACTGATCAATGGTAACAAGGTTGCACTGCTGAGGCTCATGCTGCTTCTCCAGGAGAATTGTAAACAAATGAGCGCAGCACACAAAAAAGCAAACCAGTTAACTACATACTGACTATAAAAATTACAAATATGGAGTTTTTATATATTTGATAACATATGATAGAGTTAAGCAACCTCACTTGACGAGTAGGCAACTATTTCCTGAATACAATCACGATTGAAACTGTGACATTGATTTCATACAACAGGTTAATAAACAGTTACAATTAAGTCACTTACATTTTAGATGCAATATTGACTGTTTTTGTTCTGTTTCAGCAGCAAAAATAGTTAAACAAAGATCACAGCAGAACCATTGCGCATCTCACAGCAACTTGTTTTCTCATTACTGAATGATTCAGCATTTTGAAACGAATCAGTTGACTTAAAGATTCAATGGTCAATCCATAAACATCTGTCTCAATCATGAATGACTCAGTCATTGGAACGAATCGTTTGAACGAATGAATCAATGACTCGCTCATTAAGATGGTCGCCTGGCGACACCTAATGGCGGTTTAGTGTTATGTTTAAAAGTATCATTTTTTCCAACGTGCACCATTATCAATGTCCGTGCGGACGTCCGTTTTTTACTTTCACTTTTATATTAGCGATTTAAAAGCACCCGCTCGTGTCACACGTCGATTAACCGATGGGAAAATATCCTCACAGTCATATACCTAATAAATTTATATTTAAATACAATAGGCCTACCTAGTAAAACGTTTAATATACTATTTTTATATACTTTTGGACACAAGAGGGCAGTATAGCCCTATGTTTGCTTTTTTGTTGAACCAAATAGCACTAAATAGCCTGTTTTTAACTTTTTCATACTTCTTGAATTGCAAAAACAGAATAAAATAGGTTTAGTTCTAATATTTGTATAATTTTATATAAAAATAAATGGTGTATAATTACATTTTTAGAAGTTATGAGATGTTTCCTGCTTCCTTTTTGACATTAATTTAATCCCTCGCCATAGCAAAACCGTTTGAGATATTCAATATCCGTTTACAATTTAGCATCATTAATATATTTTTATCATGTTGAAAAAGTTTGGTGGGAATAAAATAAACCTTTTAGGAGGAGTAACTAAAAACTCAGAGGCTGATTTAACAAAAAATCTATATTCAGACCAAAATATCTGACTTCCTGTTGGTTGCAGCTAATGCCTGTAAATTGGAAAGTTGTCCGGCTCGATGAGACCAATATACGTACTGATTTTTGTAATTGTGGGTAAAACTAACCCCCCCACTTTTGTCAAAAACATTTTGAAAGTGACACGCTTCCTGCTGCCAGTTGGTGGCGCTATCACTTTGACTCACAATAGTCACATCCATCTGATCGGCCTCTTACCACGAACACACTGCTGAAGTTTCATCAAGATCAGTTAATGTGTGCAGAAGTTATAACACTTTGTGTTTCTCTTTTCTCGCCATAAATTCGTGTCCTCGCCACGGCCAAACCGTTTGAGATATCAAAAATCCGTCCGCAATTTAGCATCCTCAATGTCTTGACTTCATGCACACCGAGTTTGGTGGCGATTTAATTAATTCTCTAGGAGAAGTGTTTCAAATTCCACAGCAAGCGTTCTCCAAACAACCCATAATTGCCGACTTCCTGTTGGGCTGGCGTAACATTTAGAGCACGAAAGTTGTTCGGCCCGATGAGATCTATATGTGTACCGAGTTTCATATCATTACATGCAAGTGTGTTTGATTTATGGACAAGTGTTCGGATCCAGTTCCAGGGGGCGCTGTTGAGCCCCCCTGCCACGCCCGGGTACCAGCTTCAGCCCGGCCCTGATGGCCGCGGGTTCTGACCTGTGTGCAAAGTTTCAAGAGTTTTCGAGCACGTTAAAGGCCCCAAAAGCCCCTGAAACCTTGAAAAACAGGAATTTTAAACAAATCTCACTCAAAAGACAAATCCCCCCACCCCTCACACACACAGAGACGCAGAGGCAGAGAGAGAGGGGGAGAGAATTCTCCAAAAAATCACATTCAAACCAAAATATCTCACTTCCTGTTGGTCACAGCTTATGACTATAAATTAGAAAGTTGTCCGGCTTGATGAGAACAATATACATAACAATTTTTGTGACTCTACTTAAAACTAAGCCCCCATTTTTGACTAAAGGTGGCGCTACTGAGCCCCTCACCACGCCCGTTTCTGAAACTTTGCACATGTCTACTGGATAATAAATGTGATGTGTCTGTCGAGTTTCATCCAATTTCAAGTATGTTAAGAGTCTCAAAAGCATCTGAAAAGAATATTAAAGTTTGATGCGTTGTCACGGCAACAGTATTTAAGATATCAATAAACCTTTCACAGGTCTACATCTGCCGTGTGTCTACATTATACACATAAAGTTTGAAGCAAATCGGATAAAAATAAGAGGGTGATTTCAAAGCATTTTGAAAGTGACACACTTCCTGCTGCCAGTCACATCCATGTGATCGGCCTCTTACAACGAACACACTGCGGAAGTTTCATCAAGATCAGTTAATGTATGCAGAAGTTATAACACACTTCCTGTTTATCTTTTCTCGCTATAAATTCGTTTCATCGCCACGGCCAAACCGTTCGAGATATCAAAAATCCGTCCGCAATTTAGCATCCTCAATGTCTTGACTTCATGCTGACCGAGTTTGGTGGGAATCGGATCAATTCCCTAGGAGGAGTACATTAAATTCCACAGCATGCGTTTTTCAAACAACCCATAATAGCTGACTTCCTGTTGGGCAGAGCTAATAACTTAGAGTGCGAAAGTTGTTCGGCCCGATGAGATCTATATGTGTACCGAGTTTCATACTAATACGTTCTTGTATGTGTCCAAGATTTAAGATTGTGTTCTAGGGGGCGCTGTCGAGCCCCCCTGCCACGCCCGAGTACCAGCTTCAGCCCGGCCCTAATGGCCGCGGGTTCTGACCTGTGTGCAAAGTTTCATGAGTTTTTGAGTCTGTTAAGGGTCCCAAAAGCCCCCGAACCCTTGAACAACAATAATAATAATAATAATTAAAGCTGCAAGCAGCGATGAAAGGGCCCTCGCACCCGTGCCATCAACACTCGGTGGCTTTAGGAAGACAGAGCATGGTTGGGAAATGTACATTTAAGGAGGTATATATAGTAAGAGTATGTCAAAGTCAGTTACAAAATGTTTTGTATAATGGTGATAATAGCATGCTTCATGACTCAGCTAAGTGTTGCTAGCATGTTTAGTGTGTTTCTAGCATGCTTAGTACACAATAATTATGTGGTTAGTACTGCATTACTGTGTTAACCATGTCAGTTTCTGTTGCCAGTAGGTGGCGTTATGACTATAACTGAATATGAGCTTGGATGTGTGTTCAGGACAGAACTCTTATCAAACGTGTGAAGTTTGGTGCAAATTGGACATTGCCTTCTTGAGTAACAACAAAGTCATGTTTCATTGAATTAGCATGCTTTAGCACTTAGCTAAGCATTGTTAGCATGTTTTAACATGTTTCTAGCATGTTTAGAACTCAATGGCATTTTTAACATGTTGCTAGAACGGCATCAACGTGTTAAACATGTCACTTCCTGTTGCCAGTTGGTGGCGCTATTACTATAATTGAACATTCTCATGTAGATGTGTTCAGGCCATGACTCTTATCAAAAGTGTGAAGTTTGGGGCAGATTGGACATTCCATGCCTGAGTTACAGCAAATTCCTATTTAATTGCAATAATAGCATGCTTTAGCACTTAGCTAAGTGTTTGCTAGTATGTTTTAGCATGTCTATAGTATGTTGGTAGGATGTTTAGCACCTACTGGCATTTTTTTATATGTTATTAGGAGTCCATAACAGTGTTAAACATGTCACTTCCTGTTGCCAGCAGGTGGCGCTATGACTGTAACTGAATATAAGCATGGTCATGTGTTCCGGACAGAACGCTTATCAAAAGTGTGAAGTTTGGGGCAGATTGGACATTCCATGCCTGAGTTACAGCAAATTCATATTTAATTGCAGTAATATCATTCTTTAGCACTTAGCTAAGTGTTTGCTAGTATGTTTTAGCATGTCTATAGTATGTTGGTAGGATGTTTAGCACCTACTGGCATTTTTTTATATGTTATTAGGAGTCAAGAACAGTGTTAAACGTCACTTCCTGTTGCCAGCAGGTGGCGCTATGACTATAACTAAATATGAGCATGGACATGTGTTCAAGAGATAACTCTTATCAAACGTGTGACGTTTGGGGTAGATTGTACATTGCCTTCTTGAGTAACAACAAAGTCCTGTTTCATTGAATTAGCATGCTTTAGCACTTAGCTAAGTATTGCTAGTATGTTTTAACATGTTTCTAGCATGTTTAGAAGTCAATGGCATTTTTAACATGTTGCTAGAATGGCATCAACGTGTTAAACATGACACTTCCTGTTACCAGTAGGTGGCGCTATTACTATAACTGAATATTCTCATGTAGATATGTTCAGGACAGAACGCTTATCAAAAGTGTGAAGTTTGGGGCAGATTGGACATTCCATGCCTGAGTTACAGCAAATTCCTATTTAATTGCAATAATAGCATGCTTTAGCACTTAGCTAAGAGTTTGCTAGCATGTTTTAGCATGCTTCTAGTATGTTGTTAGCATGTTTAGCACTTGCTGGCACTTTTTTATATGTTATTAGGAGTCCATAACAGTGTTAAACATGTCACTTCCTGTTGCCAGCAGGTGGCGCTATGACTATAACTGAATATGAGCATGGTCATGTGTTCAGGACAGAACGTTTATTAAAAGTGTGAAGTTTGGCGCAGATTGGACATTGCCTTCTTGAGTAACAACAACATCCTGTTTCATTGAATTAGCATGCTTTAGCACTTAGCTAAGTATTGCTAGTATGTTTTAACATGTTTCTAGCATGTTTAGAAGTCAATGGCATTTTTAACATGTTGCTAGAATGGCATCAACGTGTTAAACATGACACTTCCTGTTACCAGTAGGTGGCGCTATTACTATAACTGAATATTCTCATGTAGATATGTTCAGGACAGAACGCTTATCAAAAGTGTGAAGTTTGGGGCAGATTGGACATTCCATGCCTGAGTTACAGCAAATTCCTATTTAATTGCAATAATAGCATGCTTTAGCACTTAGCTAAGAGTTTGCTAGCATGTTTTAGCATGCTTCTAGTATGTTGTTAGCATGTTTAGCACTTGCTGGCACTTTTTTATATGTTATTAGGAGTCCATAACAGTGTTAAACATGTCACTTCCTGTTGCCAGCAGGTGGCGCTATGACTATAACTGAATATGAGCATGGTCATGTGTTCAGGACAGAACTCTTATCAAACGTATGAAGTTTGGGGCAGATTGGACATTCCATGCCTGAGTTACAGCAACTTCCTGTTTCATGGCGAAACATCAAAATTTGTCAGGCCGCCGAGGACCCGCCCTTCGACGAAAACTCAAGATCTTCGCAATTTAACGTCGCAAAGGCCTTAAGATTACACTCACCAAATTTGAAGATGATCAGATTAAAACTGTAGGAGGAGTTTGTTAAAGTATGAGGCCTGAAAATGTCAAAAACTGCACAAAAATCTGGGAGGAAGTTCAAAATGGCTGACTTCCTGTTGGGTTTAGGGCTATGCTCCAAGAGACTTTTTTGTAGGTATTAGGTCATTACATGTATGTACCGAATTTCGTGCACGTACGTGGAACGTTGCGGGAGGCGCACTCCGTTGAACTTTTATAGGTGGCGCTATCGAGCCGTTTTGCCCCGTCCAATTCTGAAACCTATATCAGATGTAAATTTTCGCCAGTTCTGACGCGTGTGCAAAGTTTCGTGAGTTTTCGTGCATGTTTAGGCCCTCAAAAATGCAATTCAATGCGGAGAAGAATAATAATAATAATAATAAACAGAGCAATTCCAAGAGGGTCCTCACACCATCGGTGCTCGGGCCCTAATAATAATAATAATAATAAACAGAGCAATTCCAAGAGGGTCCTCACACCATCGGTGCTCGGGCCCTAATTAAAGCTGCAAGCAGCGATGGAAAGGGCCCTTGCACCCCTGCCACCGCCACCCGGCGCCTTTAGGAAATGCCTTAAGATTACACTCACCAAATTTGAAGAGGATCAGATCAAAACTGTAGGAGGAGTTTGTTAAAGTACAACATCAGGAAATGGCAAAAACTGCCCAAAATCTGAGAGGAAGTTCAAAATAGCTGACTTCCTGTTGTGTTTAGGGCTACGCTCCAAGAGACTTTTTTGTAGGTATTGGGTCTTTACATGTATGTACCAAATTTCATACCTGTACGTGAAACCAGGAGCCGGGGCAAAATATAGGGGCAATAAGTAAGCCATTTTGCCCTACCCAATTTTGAAAACCACATCACACGTAAATTTTCACCACTTCTGAAGCATGTGCAAAGTTTCATGATTTTTCGAGCACGTTTTGTATTTGCCACACTTCCTGCTACCAGCAGGTGGCGCTATTGCTATAACCATAATGAGCATGGTCATGTGTTCAGGACAGGACTCTTATCAAACATGTGAAGTTTGGGGCAGATTGGAAATTGTATGGCTGAGTTACTGCAGGCTGTCTGTGGTTGCCTAGCAACATCGGAACTGCAAGCAACATTATTATTGAACTTATCTGATCAAGCATATATCACCAAAAGGCCGAAATTGGGTGAATGTTTGTCAGGCCGCCGAGGGCACACCCTTCGACGAAAACTCAAGATCTTCGCAATTTAACGTCGCAAAGGCCTTCAGATTACACTCACCAAATTTGAAGAGGATCAGATCAAAACTGTAGGAGGAGTTTGTTAAAGTACAACATCAGGAAATTACGAAAAATGCCCAAAATCTAGGAGGAAGTTCAAAATAGCTCACTTCCTGTTGTGTTTAGGGCTATGCTCCAAGATACTTTTTTGTAGGTATTGGGTCATTACATGTATGTACCAAATTTCATACCTGTAAGTGAAACCAGGAGCCGGGGCAAAATGTGGGGGCAATAATTTACCGAATTTGCCCCACCCAATTTTGAAAACCATATCACACGTAAATTTTCACCACTTCTGAAGCGTGTGCAAAGTTTCATGAGTTTTCAAGCATGTTTAGGCCCTCTAAAAAGCGATTCACTTTGGAGAAGAATAATAATAATAATTAAAGCTGCAAGCAGCGATGAAAAGGGCCCTCGCACCCCTGCCACCGCCACCCGGCACCTTTAGGAAAGGCCTTAAGATTACACTCACCAAATTTGAAGAGGATCAGATCAAAACTGTAGGAGGAGTTTGTTAAAGTACAACATCAGGAAATGGCAAAAACTGCCCAAAATCTGACAGGAAGTTCAAAATAACTGACTTCCTGTTGTGTTTAGGGCTATGCTCCAAGAGACTTTTTTGTAGGTATTGGGTCTTTACATGTGTGTACCAAATTTCATACCTGTACGTGAAACGTCGAGCCGGGGCAAAATGTAGGGGCAATAAGTAAGCCATTTTGCCCCACCCAATTTTTAAAACCACATCACACGTAAATTGTCACCACTTCTGAAGCGTGTGCAAAGTTTCATGATTTTTCGAGCACGTTTTGTATTTGCCACACTTCCTGCTACCAGCAGGTGGTGCTATTGCTATAATCATAATGAGCATTGGCATGTGTTCAGGACAGGAGTCTTATCAAACATGTGAAGTTTGTGGCAGATTGAAAATTGTATGCCTGAGTTACTGCAGGCTGTCTGTGGTTGCCTAGCAACATCAGAACTGCAAGCAACATTAATATTGAACTTATCTGATCATGCATATATCACCAAAAGGCCGAAATTGGGTGAACTAGTGCAAAAAATGCCCGTGCAAAATCAGTTTTTGTGTGTGTTTTTAGTAATTGTTGGTTTGGTGTGTGCTCATTGTTACAATTACACAGCAAAAGTTCAGTGACATTTTTATTTGTGCATGGTAAAAAGCACACAGTGAACTCCGAGAAAACGCTATGCTTGAGCAAACAGTTTGTGAATAGGCAACTACAAATGATGCCCGTGAAAGAGACTGTGAACGCATTGAATAGGATATGTTTAGTTGGTGAATAGCATAGGCTATTATTACACAGTAGCGACAACGTTAAGCGCACCAGAATGAAATATAATATTCAGAAGTAAACACTAACAGCATAGCTGACATACAGATTCAGTTTACATCCACAAATGAATAAGCACCTCGATTCAGGGAGCAGTGCAAAGTGCCCGTGCAAAATCAGTTTTTGTGAGCTGATCGCCGTCAAAAAAGTTCAGGAGATATTTCTTGCGATGGCAATATGATCAAAAATAACTTTATATTGATTCAATGGATTAATAGCATTTTGAAAAAAAAAAAAAAAGTCATGAATTTATTGCATTTTTGGGAAAAAATAATCCGTTTTTATAATAAATCTTAAAAAATTCAAATCCAGATTTTGATTTTCAATGTTGTTATAACCTAAAGATTCTATGTGAAAGTTTGAAACAGAAAATAGTGGTTTTCACACATTTAGTGGTTATCTCACATTCGAGAGATATGCGAATAACACACAGACAGACAGACGGACGTTTCTGTAATTTATAGATAGATGGATTTATCACGTTCGGGAACCAAACTATAATATTCAGAAGTAAACAGTGTAGCTGACTGAGTGTTTATGTCAGAATGTTTATTTTTAAACCACAGCCTTCTTGGGGCTTCTTTGACCGATACAACTCTCTAATGTCAGAATGTTTATTTTTAAACCACAACCTTCTAAAAATGATATATTTAACGATATCTTTTGCATTTCTCATCCAAACAATGTCAAACTTGGCACTGCACTTACTCGTGCCCGTGGCGAGACACCTGTCGAGTTTGAAATCAATCGGACTAACGGTTCGAGAGATATGCGAGGAACAGACACACACACACACAGACAGACAGACAGACAGACGTTCCTGTAATTTATAGATAGATGTTTGTCAGGCCGCCGAGGGCACACCCTTCGACGAAAACTCTAGATCTTCGCAATTTAACGTCACAAAGGCCTTAAGATTACACTCACCAAATTTGAAGAGTATCGGATCAAATCTGTAGGAGGAGTTCGTTAAAGTACAACATCAGGAAATTACGAAAAATGCCCAAAATCCAGGAGGAAGTTCAAAATAGCTCACTTCCTGTTGTGTTTAGGGCTATGCTCCAAGAGACTTTTCTGTAGGTATTGGGTCATTACATGTATGTACCAAATTTCATACCTGTACGTGAAACCAGGAGCCGGGGCAAAATGTGGGGGCAATAATTTACCGAATTTGCCCCCCCCAATTCTGAAAACCATATCACACGTAAATTTTCACCACTTCTGAAGCGTGTGCAAAGTTTCATGAGTTTTCGAGCATGTTTAGGCCCTCTAAAAAGCGATTCACTTTGGAGAAGAAGAATAATAATAAACGGAGCAAAAACAATAGGGTCCTCTCACCATCGGTGCTCGGGCCCTAATTAAAGCTGCAAGCAGCGATGAAAAGGGCCCTCGCACCCCTGCCACCGCCACCCGGCGCCTTTAGGAAATGCCTTAAGATTACACTCACCAAATTTGAAGAGGATCAGATCAAAACTGTAGGAGGAGTACGTTAAAGTACAACATCAGGAAATTACGAAAAATGTCCAAAATCTAGGAGGAAGTTCAAAATAGATCACTTCCTGTTGTGTTTAGGGCTATGCTCCAAGAGACTTTTCTGTAGGTATTGGGTCAATACATGCATGTACCAAATTTCATACCTGTACGTGAAACCAGGAGCCGGGGCAAAATGTGGGGGCAATAATTTACCGAATTTGCCCCCCCCAATTCTGAAAACCATATCACACGTAAATTTTCACCACTTCTGAGGCGTGTGCAAAGTTTCATGATTTTTCGAGCATGTTTTGTATTTGCCACACTTCCTGCTACCAGCAGGTGGCGCTATTGCTATAACCAAATATGAGCATGGTCATGTGTTCAGGACAGGACTCTTATCAAACATGTGAAGTTTGGGACAGATTGGAAATTGTATGGCTGAGCTACTGCAGGCTGTCTGTGGTTGCCTAGCAACATCGGAACTGCATTCAACATTAATATTGAACTTATCTGATCATGCATATATCACCAGAAGGCCGAAATTGGGTGAACGTTTGTCAGGCCGCCGAGGGCACACCCTTCGACGAAAACTCTAGATCTTCGCAATTTAACGTCACAAAGTGTCACATTCACCGTCTGTCATCGTCCTGTCTGCACTACACTTCCCAGAATTCCCAGTCATCATCACCTGCACCTGGTCTTCATCATCATCATCATCTGCATCACCTGTGTTTAGTTATTAGCCATTGTTCTTCATCACCGTCACCTGTCTTCACTCGTTGTCATCTGTGTATTTAAGTTCCTGTCTTTCAGTCTTCTGTGTCGGTCAATGTTTAATGTTAGGTTCCTGCTCTGAGCACACGCTCCCTGTTTTTGTGTATCTGTTATGTTTGAGAATTAAAACCTTGGAATTCATCATCTTCGTGTTCGTCTCCTACTTCATCCACCCGGAAGCCTGACAGATTGACCGACCAAGGTAATGGATGAACACCTCAAATTCATCCTCGTGGCTCAGGAGAACCACGACATCCTGAGCTTTGCCAAGGAGTTTTGGCAGCTCGCCCTCTTAAGCTCTTTGAAGGACGAAACCCTCAGCACCCTGTTCTGGATCGGGGCCTCTTTCCATCGTCCTCTCAACCTCCCAGACACCACCGGACTGAGTTGGAAGGAGATGGTAACCCGGTGTCTGGAGAGTGTTGCGACCCGGTCCAGAACACCACCCAACCCAGCACTTCACGCCAGTCCAGCCGAGCCCGCACTTCACGCTAGATCTGCCGAGTCCAAAGCAGTATGCGCCGTGCCCGCCAAGCCAGAGACTGTCCGCCCAGTGTCTCCTGTTCCTGTCCTCAGCCAGAGTCCGGACGAGAAGGACTTAATTGACCTTTTTTCAGAGCTTCCTTCGCCGCTGGTCCTGCCCAGCTCAGAGCCCTCTTCGCCGCTGGTCCTGTCCAGCTCAGAGCACTCTTCGCCGCTGGTCCTGCCCAGCTCAGAGCCCTCTTCGCCGCTGGTCCTGCCCAGCTCAGAGCCCTCTTCGCCGCTGGTCCTGCCCAGCTCAGAGCCTTCTTCGCCGCTGGTCCTGCCCAGCTCAGAGCCTTCTTCGCCGCTGGTCCTGCCCAGCTCAGAGCCTTCTTCGCCACTGATCCTGCCCAGCTCAGAGCCTTCTTCGCCGCTGGTCCTGTCCAGCACAAAGCCATCTTCACCGCTGGTCCCGTCCAGCACAAAGCCCTCTTCACCGCTGGTTCCGTCCAGCTCAAAGCCCTCTTCACAGCTGGTTCCGTCCAGTTCAAAGCCCACTTCACAGCTGGTTCCGTCCAGCTTAAAGCCCTTTTCGCCGCTGGTCCCATCCAGCACAGAGCCTTCTTCACCGCTGGTCCCGTCCAGCCCAGAGCCTTCACCGCTGGTCCCGTCCAGCCCAGAGCCCTCTTCACCGCTGGTCCCGTCCAGCACTGAGCCTTCTTCACCGCTGGATCTGCCCAGCACCGAGCCCTCGTCGCTGGATCTGCCCAGCACCGAGCCCTCGTCGCTGGATCTGCCCAGCACCGAGCCCTCGTCGCTGGATCTGCCCAGCACCGAGCCCTCGTCGCTGGATCTGCCCAGCACCGAGCCCTCGTCGCTGGATCTGCCCAGCACCGAGCCCTCGTCGCTGGATCTGCCCAGCACCGAGCCCTCGTCGCTGGATCTGCCCAGCACCGAGCCCTCGTCGCTGGATCTGCCCAGCACCGAGCCCTCGTCGCTGGATCTGCCCAGCACCGAGCCCTCGTCGCTGGATCTGCCCAGCATCGAGCCCTCATCACTGCCCAGCACCGAGCCCTCTCTGGTACCCGGGACTTTTCCCAAGTATTTTTTTGGGGGGGGCCATAGGGCTCCGTCCTGGCCACTCGAGGGGCCATGGCCACCTGAGGGGTCCTCACCATTATGGCCACCTGAAGGGTCTTCTCCGCCGTGGCCACCTGAAGGGTCTTTTCCGCCATGGCCACCTGAAGGGTCTTCTCCGCCATGGCCACCTGAAGGGTCTTCTCCGCCGTGGCCACCTGAAGGGTCTTCTCCGCCATGGCCACCTGAAGGGTCTTCTCCGCCATGGCCACCTGAAGGGTCGTCTCCGCCGTGGCCACCTGAAGGGTCTTCTCCGCCGTGGCCACCTGAAGGGTCTTCTCCGCCGTGGCCACCTGAAGGGTCTTCTCCGCCATGGCCACCCGAAGGGTCCGGACCGCCATGGCCACCCGAAGGGTCCTCACTGCCGTGGTTGCCTGAGGGGACATCACCGCCCTGGCCACCCGAAGGGTCCGCTCCGCCGTGGCCGCCCGAGGGGTCCTCACCGCCGTGGCCGCCCGAGGGGTCGTCTCCGTCCTGGCCACGCCCACAGCCTGCTCCACCGTGACCACACCCATAGTCTGCTCCGCCCTGGAGGCTTCCTGCCTTGTCTCCCTTGCCTTGTCTTCCCCGTCAGCCTCCAGGGCGCCCACCCTCCCACCCCTTTGGTCTTTCTACGGCGCGAGGACGCGCCTACCGGGAGGGGGGAGTAATGTCACATTCACCGTCTGTCATCGTCCTGTCTGCACTACACTTCCCAGAATTCCCAGTCATCATCACCTGCACCTGGTCTTCATCATCATCATCATCTGCATCACCTGTGTTTAGTTATTAGCCATTGTTCTTCATCACCGTCACCTGTCTTCACTCGTTGTCATCTGTGTATTTAAGTTCCTGTCTTTCAGTCTTCTGTGTCGGTCAATGTTTAATGTTAGGTTCCTGCTCTGAGCACACGCTCCCTGTTTTTGTGTATCTGTTATGTTTGAGAATTAAAACCTTGGAATTCATCATCTTCGTGTTCGTCTCCTACTTCATCCACCCGGAAGCCTGACACAAAGGCCTTAAGATTACACTCACCAAATTTGAAGAGGATCAGATCAAATCTGTAGGAGGAGTTCGTTAAAGTACAACATCAGGAAATTCCGAAAAATGCCCAAAATCTAGGAGGAAGTTCAAAATAGCTCACTTCCTGTTGTGTTTAGGGCTATGCTCCAAGAGACTTTTCTGTAGGTATTGGGTCATTACATGTATGTACCAAATTTCATACCTGTACGTGAAACCAGGAGCCGGGGCAAAATGTGGGGGCAATAATTTACCGAATTTGCCCCCCCCAATTCTGAAAACCATATCACACGTAAATTTTCACCACTTCTGAAGCGTGTGCAAAGTTTCATGAGTTTTCGAGCATGTTTAGGCCCTCTAAAAAGCGATTCACTTTGGAGAAGAAGAAGAAGAATAATAATTAAAGCTGCAAGCAGCGATGAAAAGGGCCCTCGCACCCCTGCCACCGCCACCCGGCGCCTTTAGGAAATGCCTTAAGATTACACTCACCAAATTTGAAGAGGATCAGATCAAAACTGTAGGAGGAGTACGTTAAAGTACAACATCAGGAAATTACGAAAAATGTCCAAAATCTTGGAGGAAGTTCAAAATAGATCACTTCCTGTTGTGTTTAGGGCTATGCTCCAAGAGACTTTTCTGTAGGTATTGGGTCAATACATGCATGTACCAAATTTCATACCTGTACGTGAAACCAGGAGCCGGGGCAAAATGTGGGGGCAATAATTTACCGAATTTGCCCCCCCCAATTCTGAAAACCATATCACACGTAAATTTTCACCACTTCTGAGGCGTGTGCAAAGTTTCATGATTTTTCGAGCATGTTTTGTATTTGCCACACTTCCTGCTACCAGCAGATGGCTCTATTGCTATAACCAAATATGAGCATGGTCATGTGTTCAGGACAGGACTCTTATCAAACATGTGAAGTTTGGGACAGATTGGAAATTGTATGGCTGAGCTACTGCAGGCTGTCTGTGGTTGCCTAGCAACATCGGAACTGCATTCAACATTAATATTGAACTTATCTGATCATGTATATCACCAGAAGGCCGAAATTGGGTGAACGTTTGTCAGGCCGCCGAGGGCACACCCTTCGACGAAAACTCTAGATCTTCGCAATTTAACGTCACAAAGGCCTTAAGATTACACTCACCAAATTTGAAGAGGATCAAATCAAATCTGTAGGAGGAGTTCGTTAAAGTACAACATCAGGAAATTCCGAAAAATGCCCAAAATCTAGGAGGAAGTTCAAAATAGCTCACTTCCTGTTGTGTTTAGGGCTATGCTCCAAGAGACTTTTCTGTAGGTATTGGGTCATTACATGTATGTACCAAATTTCATACCTGTACATGAAACCAGGAGCCGGGGCAAAATGTGGGGGCAATAATTTACCGAATTTGCCCCCCCCAATTCTGAAAACCATATCACACGTAAATTTTCACCACTTCTGAAGCGTGTGCAAAGTTTCATGAGTTTTCGAGCATGTTTAGGCCCTCTAAAAAGCGATTCACTTTGGAGAAGAAGAAGAAGAATAATAATAAACGGAGCAAAAACAATAGGGTCCTCTCACCATCGGTGCTCGGGCCCTAATTAAAGCTGCAAGCAGCGATGAAAGGGCCCTCGCACCCGTGCCATCAACACTTGGTGGCTTTAGGAAGACAGAGCATGGTTGGGAAATGTACATTTAAGGAGGTATATATAGTAAGAGTATGTCAAAGTCAGTTACAAAATGTTTTGTATAATGGTGATAATAGCATGCTTCATGACTCAGCTAAGTGTTGCTAGCATGTTTAGTATGTTTCTAGCATGCTCAGTACACAATAATTATGTGGTTAGTACTGCATTACTGTGTTAACCATGTCAGTTTCTGTTGCCAGTAGGTGGCGTTATGACTATAACTGAATATGAGCATGGATGTGTGTTCAGGACAGAACTCTTATCAAACGTGTCAAGTTTGGTGCAAATTGGACATTGCCTTCTTGAGTAACAACAAAGTCATGTTTCATTGAATTAGCATTCTTTAGCACTTAGCTAAGCATTGTTAGCATGTTTTAACATGTTTCTAGCATGTTTAGAACTCAATGGCATTTTTAACATGTTGCTAGAACGGCATCAACGTGTTAAACATGTCACTTCCTGTTGCCAGTAGGTGGCGCTATTACTATAACTGAACATTCTCATGTAGATGTGTTCAGGCCATGACTCTTATCAAAAGTGTGAAGTTTGGGGCAGATTGGACATTCCATGCCTGAGTTACAGCAAATTCCTATTTAATTGCAATAATAGCATGCTTTAGCACTTAGCTAAGAGTCTGCTAGCATGTTTTAGCATGTTTCTAGTATGTTGTTAACATGTTTAACACTTGCTGGCACTTTTTTATATGTTATTAGGAGTCCATAACAGTGTTAAACATGTCACTTCCTGTTGCCAGCAGGTGGCGCTATGAATGTAACTGAATATAAGCATGGTCATGTGTTCAGGACAGAACGCTTATCAAAAGTGTGAAGTTTGGGGCAGATTGGACATTCCATGCCTGAGTTACAGCAAATTCATATTTAATTGCAGTAATATCATTCTTTAGCACTTAGCTAAGTGTTTGCTAGTATGTTTTAGCATGTCTCTAGTATGTTGGTAGGATGTTTAGCACCTACTGGCATTTTTTTATATGTTATTAGGAGTCAAGAACAGTGTAAACGTCACTTCCTGTTGCCAGCAGGTGGCGCTATGACTATAACTAAATATGAGCATGGACATGTGTTCAAGAGATAACTCTTATCTAACGTGTGAAGTTTGGGGTAGATTGTACATTGCCTTCTTGAGTAACAACAAAGTCCTGTTTCATTGAATTAGCATGCTTTAGCACTTAGCTTAGTATTGCTAGTATGTTTTAATATGTTTCTAGCATGTTTAGAACTCAATGGCATTTTTAACATGTTGCTAGAACGGCATCAACGTGTTAAACATGTCACTTCCTGTTGCCAGTAGGTGGCGCTATTACTATAACTGAATTTGAGCATAGACATGTGTTCAGGCCATGATTCTTAACAAACGTGTGAAGTTTGGGGCAGATTGGACATTCCATGCCTGAGTTACAGCAAATTCCTATTTAATTGCAGTAATAGCATGCTTTAGCACTTAGCTAAGTGTTTGCTAGCATGTTTCTAGTATGTTGCTAACCTGTTTAGCACTTGCTGGCTCTTTTTTATATGTTATTAGGAGACCACAACAGTGTTAAACATGTCACTTCCTGTTGACAGCAGGTGGCGCTATTACTATAACTGAATATTCTCATGTAGATGTGTTCAGGCCATGACTCTTATCAAACGTGTGAAGTTTGGGGCAGATTGGACATTCCATGCCTGAGTTACAGCAAATTCCTATTTATTTGCAATAATAGCATGCTTTAGCACTTAGCTAAGAGTTTGCTAGCATGTTTTAGCATGCTTCTAGTATGTTGTTAGCATGTTTAGCACTTGCTGGCACTTTTTTATATGTTATTAGGAGTCCATAACAGTGTTAAACATGTCACTTCCTGTTGCCAGCAGGTGGCGCTATGACTATAACTGAATATGAGCATGGCCATGTGTTCAGGACAGAACGCTTATCAAAAGTGTGAAGTTTGGGGCAGATTGGACATTCCATGCCTGAGTTACAGCAACTTCCTGTTTCATGGCGAAACATCGAAATTTGTCAGGCCGCCGAGGACCCGCCCTTCGACGAAAACTCAAGATCTTCGCAATTTAACGTCGCAAAGGCCTTAAGATTACACTCACCAAATTTGAAGATGATCAGATTAAAACTCTAGGAGGAGTTCGTTAAAGTACGAGGCCTGAAAATGGCAAAAACTGCACAAAAATCAGAGAGGAAGTTCAAAATGGCTGACTTCCTGTTGTGTTTAGGGCTATGCTCCAAGAGACTTTTTTGTAGGTATTAGGTCATTACATGTATGTACCGAATTTCGTGCACGTACGTGGAACGTTGCAGGAGGCGCACTCCGTTGAACTTTTATAGGTGGCGCTATCGAGCCATTTTGCCCCGTCCAATTTTGAAACCTATATCAGATGTAAATTTTCGCCAGTTCTGACGCGTGTGCAAAGTTTTGTGAGTTTTCGAGCATGTTTAGGCCCTCAAAAATGCAATTAAATGCGGAGAAGAATAATAATAATAATAATAAACAGAGCAATTCCAAGAGGGTCCTCACACCATCGGTGCTCGGGCCCTAATAAACAGAGCAATTCCAAGAGGGTCCTCACACCATCGGTGCTCGGGCCCTAATAATAATAAACAGAGCAATTCCAAGAGGGTCCTCACACCATCGGTGCTCGGGCCCTAATAAACAGAGCAATTCCAAGAGGGTCCTCACACCATCGGTGCTCGGGCCCTAAATATAGCTGCGAGCAGCGATTACGGGCCCAAGCCGGTGGCACCGCAACCCCGGTGCCTTTAGTTACCTAAAGGCACCGGGGTGGCGGTACCGCCGGCTTTGGCCCTTCATCGCTGCTCGCAGCTATATTTATATATATATATATATAAATATATAAAAGACAGAAAATATTACTTGACTTACCTTATTCTGATTTTATGATACACTCAAAATATTCCACAACAAATCCTTTAAATTTAATGTAAAAATAAAAATGAAAGTAAACAGTGTTGGGCTCACGTAACCCTCTCATTAGAATCAAAATGTTTCAACATTTGCGATGTATTTGGATGCTAAACTATTCTTTATTATAGGCTTTGTTCTTCACTCGTGTTCCAATATCAACGGAAAAAATCATCCTCTTCACACGCGCAAAAATGTGCTTGAAACATCACAGTGGAGCGGTGCTTACCGTGAATGGTACAAATTGTACTACTGACTATTTAAACAGAGCAGTGTAATTTTTATATGCTAGGTTGACTATTTTATTATTATATTTTATTAAGGCTATAATGAACAGGCTGCGATGTCAAGATTGCAATGCTGGAATGTGTGTGTGTGTGTGTGTGTGTGTGTGTGTGTGTGTGTGTGTGTGTGTGTGTGTGGCACGGGCGCGGGTGCGGGTGCGATTGAACAGTGGACACATAAAAACATACTCCGTCATTTACAGGACATCATTCAAACTGCAAAGTGTTAACTTATACTTGTTTACAGTCGCAATAAAATACAACATTGTGCTTTTGTCAAATAAATTCAAGCAATCCGCCTCCCGAAAGGCGCTAATTTTAAAATTAAACTAAAATACTCACTGCTGCACGGGCATTCATACCGGTGCGCGTCCATGGCGAGGAACGAGAAAAACAGAGTCATCCATAGGAATTCATTGAAAACGCTCGCTCAACCATTATCAAAGTCAGTGCGGACGAACATATTTTACTTTCGTTTTTAAGTTAGCGATTCAAAAGCCCCCAGCGGTGTCACACATCGATTAACCGGTGGGGAAATATTTCCAGAGTCACATCCCTAATATATTTATATATAAATACTATAGGCCTACCTGATTTTGAACACAAGAGGGCAGTATAGCCCTATGTATGACTTGACTTTTATGGGACTAAATAGTACAATAACTATTTTTAAACTTATAAATAATTCTTAAAATGAAAAAAAAAGAATTAAATGGGTTTAGTTGTGATATTTGTATATTTTTTTATAGAAATAAATGGTGTTTAATTACATTTTTTGAAGAAATGAGGCTTTTAGTGTTTCCTTTTTGGACATTACTTTAGTCCCTCACTATAGCAAAACCGTTTGAGATGTTTAATATCCGTTCACAATTTAGCATATTTAATGTATTTTCATCATTTTGAAAAAGTTTGGTGTGAATATAATAAACCAGTTAGGAAGAGTAGCAAAAAACTCAGAGTCTGAAATATCCAAAAAATCCACATTCAAACCAAAATATCTGACTTCCTTTGGCTCAGAGCTAATGACTGTAAATTAGAAAGTTGTCTGGCTCGATGAGACCAATATATATTCTGATTTTTGTAACTGTTGGTAAAACTAACCCCCCCCCCCACTTTTGTCAAAAGCATGTTGAAATTGACACACTTCCTGCTGCCAGTTGGTGGCGCTAAAACTTTGACTCACAATAGTTACATCCATCTGATCGGCCTCTTACCACGAACACACTGGTGAAGTTTCATCAAGATCAGTTAATGTATGCAGAAGTTATACCACTTCGTGTTTCTCTTTTCTCGCCATAAATTCGTTTCCTCGCCACGGCCAAACCGTTCGAGATATCAAAAATCCGTCCGCAATTTAGAAACCTCAATGTCTTGACTTCATGCACACCGAGTTTGGTGGGGATTGGATGAATTCTCTAGGAGAAGTACTTCGCATTCCACAGCAAGCGTTTTCCAAACAACCCATAATAGCCGACTTCCTGTTGGGCTGGCGTAAAACTTGACTGGGGGAAAGTTGTTCGGCCCGATGAGATCTATATGTGTACCGAGTTTCATATTAATTCATGCAAGCGTGTTTGATCTATGGTCCAAGTTTTGGGACCCCGTTCAAGGGGGCGCTGTTGAGCCCCCCTGCCACGCCCGGGTACCAGCTTCAGCCCGTCCCTGATGGCAGGGGGTTCTGACTTGTGTGCAAAGTTTCAAGAGTTTTTGAGCAGGTTAAGGACCCCAAAAGCCCCTGAAACCTTGATTAACAATATAAAAGCAATAGTCAAATCCCCCCCTCCCCTCACACACACAGAGACACAGAGAGAGGGAGAGAAAATTCTTCAGAAAATCCACATTCAAACCAAAATATCTCTCTTCCTGTTGGTCGGAGATGGTTAATGTAAATTAGAAAGTTTTCCGTCTTGATGAGAACAATACACATACCAAGTTTTGTTGCTGTTGATAAAACTAACCCCCCCACTTATGACTAAAGGTGGCGCTACTGAGCCCCTCACCACGCCCGTTTCTGAAACTTTGCACATGTCTACGGGCTAATAAATGTGATGTGTCTGTCGAGTTTCATCCAATTTCAAGTATGATAAGAGTCTCAAAAGCATCAAAAAAGAATATTAAAGTTTGATGCGTTGCCATGGCAACATTATTAAAGATATCAACAATCCTTTCACAGGTCTACATCTGCCGTGTGTTTACATTATACACATAAAGTTTTAAGCAAATCGGGTAAAAATAAGAGGGTGATTTTAAAGCATTTTGAAAGGGACACACTTCCTGCTGCCAGTTGGTGGCGCTATAACTTTGACTCACAATAGTCACATCCATGTGATCGGCCTCTTACAACGAACACACTGCTGAAGTTTAATCAAGATCAGTTAATGTATGCAGAAGTTATAACACACTTCCTGTTTCCATTATTCGCCATGAATTCGTGTCCTCGCCACGGCCAAACCGTTCGAGATATCAAAAATCTGTCCGCAATTTAGCATCCTCAATGTCTTGACTTCATGCTGACTGAGTTTGGAGGCGAATGGATGAATTCCCTAGGAGGAGTACATTAAATTCCACAGCATGCGTTTCCAAACAACCCAAAATAGCCGACTTCCTGTTGGGCTGGCGTAAAAAGTAAAAGTACGAAAGTTGTTTGGCCCGATGAGATCTATATGTGTATTGAGTTTCATATTATTACATGCAAGCGTGTCTGATTTATGGACCAAGTTTTCGGACCCCGTTCAAGGGGGCGCTGTTGAGCCCCCCTGCCACGCCCGGGTACCAGCTTCAGCCCGGCCCTGATGGCCGCAGGTTCTGACCCGTGTGCAAAGTTTCAAGAGTTTTCGAGCACGTTAAGGGTCTCAAAAGTGCCCGAAAGGTTGACAGAAAAATAATAATAATAATAATAATAATAATAAATAATCCTACCGAAAACAATAGGGCCTTCGCCCTTTCAGGGCTTGGGCCCTAATAATAAATAATCCTACCGAAAACAATAGGGCCTTCGCCCTTTCAGGGCTTGGGCCCTAATAATAATAATAATAAACAATAATCCTACCGAAAACAATAGGGCCTTCGCCCTTTCAGGGCTTGGGCCCTAATAATCCTACCGAAAACAATAGGGCCTTCGCCCTTTCAGGGCTTGGGCCCTAATAATCCTACCGAAAACAATAGGGCCTTCGCCCTTTCAGGGCTTGGGCCCTAATAATAATAATAATCCTACCGAAAACAATAGGGCCTTCGCCCTTTCAGGGCTTGGGCCCTAATAATAATAATAATAAATAATCCTACCGAAAACAATAGGGCCTTCGCCCTTTCAGGGCTTGGGCCCTAATAATAAAAATAATCCTAACGAAAACAATAGGGCCTTCGCCCTTTCAGGGCTTGGGCCCTAATAATCCTACCGAAAACAATAGGGCCTTCGCCCTTTCAGGGCTTGGGCCCTAATAATAATAAATAATCCTACCGAAAACAATAGGGCCTTCGCCCTTTCAGGGCTTGGGCCCTAATAATCCTACCGAAAACAATAGGGCTCTTCGCCCTTTCAGGGCTTGGGCCCTAATAATCCTAACGAAAACAATAGGGCCTTCGCCCTTTCAGGGCTTGGGCCCTAATAATCCTAACGAAAACAATAGGGCCTTCGCCCTTTCAGGGCTTGGGCCCTAATAATCCTTACGAAAACAATAGGGCCTTCGCCCTTTCAGGGCTTGGGCCCTAAAAATAATAATAATCCTTACGAAAACAATAGGGCCTCCGCCCTTTCAGGGCTTGGGCCCTAAAAAAAAAAATCCTTACGGAAACAATAGGGCCTTCTCCCTTTCAGGGCTTGGGCCCTAAAAATAATAATCTTACCGAAAACAATAGGGCCTTCGCCCTTTCAGGGCTTGGGCCCTAATAATCCTACCGAAAACAATAGGGCCTTCGCCCTTTCAGGGCTTGGGCCCTAATAAATAATCCTACCGAAAACAATAGGGCCTTCGCCCTTTCAGGGCTTGGGCCCTAAAAATAATCCTTACGAAAACAATAGGGCCTCCGCCCTTTCAGGGCTTGGGCCCTAATAATCCTAACAAAAACAATAGGGCCTTCGCCCTTTCAGGGCTTGGGCCCTAATAATCCTAACGAAAACAATAGGGCCTTCGCCCTTTCAGGGCTTGGGCCCTAAAAATAATCCTTACGAAAACAATAGGGCCTCCGCCCTTTCAGGGCTTGGGCCCTAATAATCCTTACGAAAACAATAGGGCCTTCGCCCTTTCAGAGCTTGGGCCCTAATAATAATAATAATAATAATAATCCTACCGAAAACAATAGGGCCTTCGCCCTTTCAGGGCTTGGGCCCTAAAAATAATCCTTACGAAAACAATAGGGCCTCCGCCCTTTCAGGGCTTGGGCCCTAATAATCCTAACAAAAACAATAGGGCCTTCGCCCTTTCAGGGCTTGGGCCCTAATAATCCTAACGAAAACAATAGGGCCTTCGCCCTTTCAGGGCTTGGGCCCTAAAAATAATCCTTACGAAAACAATAGGGCCTCCGCCCTTTCAGGGCTTGGGCCCTAATAATCCTTACGAAAACAATAGGGCCTTCGCCCTTTCAGGGCTTGGGCCCTAATAATAATAATAATAATAATAATCCTACCGAAAACAATAGGGCCTTCGCCCTTTCAGGGCTTGGGCCCTAAAAATAATCCTTACGAAAACAATAGGGCCTCCGCCCTTTCAGGGCTTGGGCCCTAATAATCCTAACAAAAACAATAGGGCCTTCGCCCTTTCAGGGCTTGGGCCCTAATAATCCTAACGAAAACAATAGGGCCTTCGCCCTTTCAGGGCTTGGGCCCTAAAAATAATCCTTACGAAAACAATAGGGCCTCCGCCCTTTCAGGGCTTGGGCCCTAATAATCCTTACGAAAACAATAGGGCCTTCGCCCTTTCAGGGCTTGGGCCCTAATAATAATAATAATAATAATAATCCTACCGAAAACAATAGGGCCTTCGCCCTTTCAGGGCTTGGGCCCTAATAAATAATCCTACCGAAAACAATAGGGCCTTCGCCCTTTCAGGGCTTGGGCCCTAAAAATAATCCTTACGAAAACAATAGGGCCTCCGCCCTTTCAGGGCTTGGGCCCTAATAATCCTAACGAAAACAATAGGGCCTTCGCCCTTTCAGGGCTTGGGCCCTAATAATAATAATAATAATAATAATCCTACCGAAAACAATAGGGCCTTCGCCCTTTCAGGGCTTGGGCCCTAATAAATAATCCTTACGAAAACAATAGGGCCTTCGCCCTTTCAGGGCTTGGGCCCTAATAATCCTAACGAAAACAATAGGGCCTTCGCCCTTTCAGGGCTTGGGCCCTAATAAACAATAATCCTAACGAAAACAATAGGGCCTTCGCCCTTTCAGGGCTTGGGCCCTAATAAATAATCCTACCGGAAACAATAGGGCCTTCGCCCTTTCAGGGCTTGGGCCCTAATAAAGAATAATCCTTACGAAAACAATAGGGCCTTCGCCCTTTCAGGGCTTGGGCCCTAATAATAATAAATAATCCTACCGAAAACAATAGGGCCTTCGCCCTTTCAGGGCTTGGGCCCTAATAAATCATTTACTAGAAAAAGGTTCTTTCACTACTGAGGACCAGGTCTCTCCAAATAAACTCCAAAACAAACTTAGTTTGTTTAGTTGTTAGAGATGGGAGGAAAAGAACAGTACATATTGAATTTTCTTGAGAAAAGAAGGGTGAGGATACAAATATTATCTCATCCCTAGCAGACTTTTATGTTAAAGTATATGAAAGTGACTCTAAAGTTATTGGCCCTTTGTGGAAACTAGGCAAAATGGAACAGAAAGAACTACAAACTAAGAGTCCAAAAAATACATACGGTGGAGCAGAAGACCAGCATGGTGGAGCAAAAGAGACAGACAACAGATGATCAACCGTGATCATGATTGGGCAGACAAACGGTTCATATTCTGCCTCCTGAGTCCACTGGTCTTAAAGCTGCTTCGAAACAATCTGTATTGTATAAAGCGTTACTGTATATAAATGAAGGTGACTTGACTTAACTTGACTTGAGAGCGCTGAGACCACCGGCCTTGAGATCAATGGACTCGACCTGATCGCCGCTCGTACCGCCCTCAGAGGTGGATCCATCACACTGGCTATCAGTCTCTAATTTATCTCTTTTAATTCCTTTTATAACTGTTTTAATTTCCCCTGCTTTTATTTTATGCCTATTTTCTATGCAAAGCTCTATAAATTGCTATTGTGTGATTAATATAATTCCTTTCTATGTAAAGCTTTTGAATAACTGTTTGAATTTTCCTTGCTTTTATTTTGTGATTATTTTTATTCGTCTCTATGTAAAGCACTTTGAATTACCATAGTGTATGAAATGTGCTATATAAATAAACTTGCCTTGCCTTGTCTAATGTCTTGGGTTTGATCCAGCCTGGCTGACTATCAGAAGGCAGTAAAGGAGGCAAAAATGAAATTCATCTCAAAGGAAATTTTAGATAACGCAAATCGGCCAAAAGCAATGTTTGACACAATTGAATCTGTTTTAAACCCCTCAAGGAATGTTATGAGAGATGTTAAACAATAGACTTGTGAAGAGCTTTTATTGTTTTTCACTCAAAACATTGAGAAGATCAGAAATGCAATTGTACCTTTACATTCCCTTTCATCAACAAATCCTGTAATGTCTAACCTTTTCATTTACGTTGAACCAGTCTCATCAGCACAGGTGGCAAATATTGTCTCTAAAATGAATGGAGGTAGCTGCAGACTGGAAATTCTCCTCATCTTTTTAAAAATGTTTTACCTACAGAGTTCTAGCCTAACAGCTATAATTAATGGCTTGATGAGTGGAGTAGTACCAAATTTATAAACATGCAGTTCTTCATCCCTTGTTGAAAAAACCTCATTTGGATCATATAATAACTATAGACCTATTTCTAAACTGCATTTTATCTCCAAGATTTTAGAGTAAGTGGTCTACTCACGGCTTTACTCACATTGGAATAATTTTTTATATTTTAGACACATTCCAGTCTGGCTTTAGGACCTGTTACTGCACCAAATCTGCATTGCTTAAGGTTACTAATGATACATCATTATCTCTGGACTCCGGCTCACATGTTGTTCTATTAACCTTTGATACGATTGACCATGAGATTCTTCAGTGGTTTGCCTTGTATTTAAAGGACGGGACAGGTGCTGCAATCTAGGAGACTTTTCCTCCATACTCCTTTAGTATGTCAGAAGTATAGTATTGTGTACCATTGTTATGCCGATGATCTTCAGTTTTATTTTCCTGAGAGTTTAGATAAAACATGTTCTCTGTACAAAGTACATGAATGTTACAGTGACATTAAGCTTTGGCTTTCTTACAACTTTCTCCAATTAAATGAGAGGAAAACTGAGGTCTTGATTGTAGGCTCTCAACGAATTTTAAAGGTCCCCCACTGTAATTTTAAATCGAAAGGGACTGTGCTTTTTCCGTAGTAGGTCCCAAACTGTGAGGTCAGCTCCATCAATTGCCACCTTCAAGTCTTATTTAAAAACGTAATTATGTTCTTTAGCTTTTGAATAATTCGTGTTTGCTATGTTGTATGCAACATTGTTGGTTTTAATGTCATCATTGTTGTAAAGCACTTTGGGGCAACGTCTGAAAATGTGCTATATAAATAAAGTTGCTTGCTTGCTTGCATTTATCAGGGTGATCTATGGCATACCAAGCTCCATGGCCGTTGGCTTTATAATGTAAATGGGTTTGAAGTGCCGGTTTGAAGCGCAGAAATTGGGCGTGGGCTTGTGGTAAGGGTGAGGGGTTAAACTTTTAATAGTAATAGTAACCCAAATAAAAACTGCAGACTTTGACAACACTGCAGCCCAGAAAGCTGTGTGAACACAAATACTAGCTACACTAGCTTGATTTCACACGTTGTAAAATGTATCTGAATTTTCCATGTTTCCAAAAGGTATGCCGTTTTAAAGACGATCCAGTGGATGTGGAAGCACAGATAATACAAATTATTTTCCGCCGTGAGAAGGTGATACGACCACGTATCAATGTGTTTTCGTATCCAAATGAATATTTGCGGGAGCGTTGCCGTTTTTCAAAAGATTCGTTAATTTATTAAACGAAGATAATGGAGTTAAATATTTAACTCCATTTATTTAACTTTTTTGCGACGGTGAGTTTTTTTGTATACAATAGGCGATGCAGAGCATGTGGGAAAGGCAACTGTGTGTAGGGCTGTTCGTACAGTATGCATTGCACACAAACGGTTCCTACACACTTTTGTGCAGTTCCCTGGCCATAAACCCCTGAGGGTCATTAAAGAGGAATTCCACAGAGTGGCGGGTTTGTCCATTCTATGATATTCTATGAAAGACCATTTTAGTTACATAGCACTATACTTAATCTATTCATACTGTATACAGTGACAGTCACAATAATTTAAAAAAGTTTCTAATTATATAACTTTCAATTTCAGGGTTCCCAAATGTGATTGGGTGCATTTATGGAACCCACATTCCCATTAAAGCTCCTTCAGTCAATGAAGGAGACTATGTTAATAGGAAGTCAATCCATAGCATCAATGTGCAGGTGACAATAGATTTTTTTGGTGCTAAATGTTTGGGTGTTTAAACCATTAAATCACCCTCATTACTGGTCCCCACTAACTAGGTAATATGTGATGCAACCCACCTCATCACTAATGTTGAAGCCAAATGGCCAGGGTCTGTACATGATGCCAGAATGTTTAGGGAGTCATCATTGTGCCACAAATTTCAACAGGGTATGTTTTGCCTTACACAATGTTTTTTTTTTTTTATGTTTTTTTTTTTAATGCAATTATACACTTTAACTACCTTTATATGACACTTCAATGGTTACTTGCTGGGGGACAGAGGGTACCCCTGTCTGCCCTATATGATGACACCCTACCCTGAACCTGAGCCTGAACCACAGGCACAATTCAACCTGGCCCACAGCAGAACATGGACCATAGGCATCCTGAAGGCAAGGTTTCACTGCCTGCGTGGGCTCAGGGTCAACCCAGAAAGGTCATGTGACATCACAGCTGCTTGTGTTGTTCTTCACAACATTGCCACACTGAGAGGTGAGAGGGCCCCCCCCTTCTCTTGAAGATGGCCAAGAGGAACCCCCAGTGAACCCAGTAGACCAAAGAGATGGCAGGGTGGTACGAGACATGATTTGCCAAAATCACTTTCATTAAAACCAGTTAACAGTCAAGTGTTGTTCATTGTTTCTTTATTTCCTGTAACAAAAGGCATTTGTATTTATTGCTTTAGATCATTCATCAACCAATGACAGATTACTGCTCACATACTTTTTCCCACCTTAAGCTGGTGCTCCAGCAATTCAAGTCTGGCCTTTTTTTAGGTTAAGCCTTTTCTCCTCCATTTGAAGCTGTATAAGGTCCATCTCCATGTCACTTTTTCTGATTTGCTTTTGAAGGTGGACCTTATACAGCTCTTTGGCAGGCAACTAGAAAGACAGAATAATTAAACATGACTGATAAAGTCTGTAATACAAACACAGACCAAATATTTAAATGAGGAAGGAGAACTGCAGAACATTTCTTACACTGCTAAGATTCTGTGTGGAGGTAGATGGACCCTCATCTGTATTAAAATCTCCTGCCATATTCTGTAAAATGACAATGACAATTTATTTATTCTCTTATGCAAAAAAGGGGGAATTCATTCTATGCATCATACCTCTATGGGCCTCCCCACATTTTCTGTTTCTGTCACAGCAGAAGTGGTCTCTTCATCTTCAGCCTACAGTGAAAATAAGGAAGGATGCTTGGTCTAGCAAACAGAAACCTAAAGACAATAATCACTTACAACTGTGACAGAGTGTGGTGTTGCAGGAGGATCCAATAATACAATGTGGCCATCAGCAACTGCAAGATAATTAAACCAATAAGATAATCATGCATATTCAATACTCAATGTATATTCTTAAACAAATACAACTAATAAAGAAGGACATTAGGAACATCTAAGAGTACTAGTAATAAGATTACAGTACACAGCATATGCAGTCAAAGCAGCATGCATACTGCACAAGTGAATCAATGACTGTAAAATGCATTCAAAATGCCTATTTAAAATGGTGACAATGTTGATGATTTTCTTTATTAAAACACTGACAAAAACAGTGAAAACATCAATAAATCATAAGTATTAATATGGTACACCTACATTTTACTAAGCCACTTGTCTTGGTAGCTGAGTCCGATGAACTGCCCCTGGAATCCCATCGACCACAGGTCGCCCTTTATTAAGGGACAGTGCCAGCTCCTCAGCTGGGGTGAGGGAAGGTGGAGGTGGACCCCCACCTGTTTTACGGGCCTCAGCCTTCTTTCTATTGGCTACATAGAAAACTAAATTACATGGCGTCAGTAACAAGTTTAGAAAATATTACCTTGCTGGAGAATGTTTTTGTGTTTCATTTTGACTTGGCTCACACTTCTTCTGGCTCCAGAAGGATTACACCTGATAAAACAAGAAGCCAACATATTACTAGCCAATTATGTGCATTACTACTGTAATATTAAGAAATGTATGGAGGCCAACAAGTAAATTCTTGTCTATTTTTACTACATGCCCCACATAATTTTTGCTTCACAATGAAAGGGGAAAATAGCCCATTTATAATTTTATAAACTCGTGCATTTACTCTGTCCGTTATTTTTTGCCAAGCCAACTCTCTTTCTTTTGCAGATGCAGCAGTATTGTTTTTTTTTATTTATTTATTTTTTTTTATAATGGGCTTATAGTCTTCATAAGCAAGCATTAAAACCTCCAACTCGGTTTCACCTAAGTATGTAGCTCGCTTTTTTTCTCCCTGGGTTTCCATGGTGACTCCTGAAATCGGCGATCCATTGAAAATGTCTTTATGTACTCACCGTGCGCGCGCATTAACTCTGGGTAACCAGTAGGAGGTTGATTAAACTAACATTTCTCAGGTGTTTTGGAACCGAGATACTCATGGTATGCGGGTTTGGGGTAAATCAACCCAGAGGTTATGATTTACCAAATGGTAAGTTAACCAAGCTTTCTGGAATACCCCCCCGATTTGTTATTGCCACGGTAGGATTGGCATGAGTGGTAAAGGCCACACCCTCTTCTGGAAAGGGTGGGGAGCAGCAGCTTATTTGCATTTAAAGAGACACACATGAGAACAGCGTGTTTTTGCAAATTGGACAAGCTATAAAAAATGATGTGTGGGGTATTTTTTTAGCTGAAATTTCACAGACACATTCTAGGGACACCAGATACAGATATTACATCATGTGAAAATGGACATTATAGGTCCCCTTTAATATATGTTCTCGTAATGTTGAGAGAAAACGTCCTTCCGATTGATACTCCTCAAGGGTCTCTCCGCGGCCACGGAGTCAGCATAACTGTTATTTAATTATTTATTCCGTTATTATAGCCTTCCTGAAGACATTTTTTCAGATCGCGGACCACAATTCATCTCACGTGTTTGGAAGGGATTCTTCACTACTCTAGTTGTGACCGTGATCCTCTCCTCCAGATACTACACACAGACCTACAGTCAGACGGAGAGGAAGATACAGGAAATTGGACGCTTTCTCCAAATCTTTTGCCATTGTCACCAGAACTCCTGGAACCAGTTTCTTGCCTGGGCCAAATACGCTAAACTCCCTTAAGCAACGCCTGACCCCGTTTCAGTGTGTGCTCGGCTATCAGCCTCCAGCATATTCCAGATGTGGATTTCTGATTCCGGGAGAGCGAGAGAGTCTGGGGCACACCATCATCTTCAGCAGGCAGTGGGCCAACAGAAGAGTCACGCCGATGCCTGGCGAACCGAAGCTCCATCCTACCAACCAGAAGGTGTGGCTCTCAACGAGGGGCATCAAGCTGCACCTACCCTGCAGAAAATTAAGTCCCAAAAACACATGGGCCCTAGATACTTGGTCAAGTAAACCCTGTCACATACGAACTGCAACTCCCTTCTCACTATAGAATTTACTCCACCTTCCATGTCTCACCTCTAAAACCTCACCACCCTTCTGTTTCTTCTTCCTCCACAGAGCCTGGTCCCATGTGGAGTGGAGGAAACTTAGTTTTAGTTACGTTACTATGAATTGGGGAAACAGTATCCCATGCAGTGTCCTCAGCAGCAGATTTCAGTAAGTGTGGTAGGTAACCCGAGAATTCCATGCATACAGAAAATTACTATTCACAGTACATACATTGCATACTTCAATATAGTAGGAGTTGTATGGTAGTATGCCATTCTGAACACCGATTTTAGTGTTCTTGAGTTGTAATTAGCAGATGGTGGCAAATATAGTTCCAGGAGTTCTATTGGTTCCTATTGGTTCCAGGAGTTCTATTGATTGCTATTGGTTTCAGGAGTTCTGGTGACAATGGCAAAAGATTTGGAGAAAGCGTCCAATCTCCTGTATCTTCCTCTCCGTCTGACCGTAGGTCTGTGTGTAGTATCTGGAGGAGAGGATCACGGTCACAACTAGAGTAGTGAAGAATCCCTTCCAAACACGTGAGATGAATTGTGGTCCGTGATCTGAAAAAATGTCTTCATCGTCATCCAGGTATTCCATGCATACATAAAATTTGTATACTACGCACAATATACATACTGGATACTGCAGAAATATAATAATAGTATGATAGAATGCCAATTTGAACACAACCAATATTAAAAAATGTTAACTGTCCCGAAATAAGCCAAAGGCAATAGTGGCAAGGAACCCAAACTCCTTCAGATGACAGAAATGGAAGGGTGAGGGACTTTGGGGGGAAAAACAGTCATCCTCTAGTGATGGTACAACAATTATGTAATGTATTAGGGATTTATTTTGTGAAAATGACAGGCTGACTTTAGAAATAATTATCCCTTACGTCAAAGCATTTTTTAGATTAATTTCTGAAAGTCAATTTAATGTCTGTTGAAATATATATTGTTTTAAATATTATATTATATACCAAATATAATATTATATACCAAATTAAAATAAAAATGTCTTGCGTGAAGACCAGTGAATATAATTGTGATCTACTGACATGTTGGTGCGCAGGTAGGATGGATGTGCTGGCATGTTGGTGCGCAGGTAGGATGGATGTGCACTGTGTGTGTGTACAGGTTTAGCTATACTTGTGAGGGCCAAACTCACTTATAATGAAATACTATGACAACCAACTAGTGAGGACATTTTTCTGGGCCTAAAATTCTTGTAAATCTGTCAAAACAAGTTTTTGTTTAAATCTAGTGTTTTGCACATAGGCCTATTTCTGTGATGGGTAGTGTTGGGTTAGATTATAGAAAATATCATTAACCTATAAAATCAATGGAAGTATATGCAATGTCCTCACTGATATAGGCTAGTGTGTGTGTGTGTGTGTGTGTGTGTGTGTGTGTGTGTGTGTGTGTGTGTGTGAGAGAGAGAGAGAGAGAGAGAGAGAGAGAGAGAGAGAGAGAGAGAGAGAGAGAGAGAGAGAGAGAATGCACAGGGGAGGAGGGCACCAATCCTTCCAAACTCCTATGCAAGCGCCTCCAACACCTAATCATTAAAACACACACACGCGCCACATCTCCACGGAAACTAAACTTACACTCAACACCGCGTCCATCACAACCTTGAAGCATCGGGCTTGAACATCAACATACACCGCGCGTGAGTATCTTTGAGCAGATGTGATGGATATATCGGACCGCGAATGTCAATTGTTGCCCCTTTTGTTTAGGGGCTCAAGCAGGGGGCCGTGTTGTGAGTCTATCAGCGAGAAGACACGGGAGTTTATTCATGAATTGTCATGAAATTGCTTAGCTGTTGGGTTCATAACCGTGACGAATACGTTTAGAGATCCATAATTGTTTGTTACTGGTGTTTATTGGATTCATTGGTTGTAAAATTAACTTTTAGAGGTGAGAGGCCTGTGTGTTGTTTTATAAACAAAGCGGCTCGCGCACTAACGTTAGCAGAGAAACAAGCACATAGAAGTCAGGCTTGTCATGTTATTTTATCGTGCAGTTGAATTCGCTATTCCCTTTCATAGCCTTTTATCAATTCAAAGACGCTATTTAAATAGACATGTTTAAATAGAAATACATTAGACTTAAAACAAGCCCTCTCGTGCTGACTGTTAGCGACGTGCTAGCTGGCGAAGTCATGGGCCCTGTGATGCTAACAAACAACAGACAACCTCGATCAAATAAAAACATTGCTGAGACTAAATGTTTCAGTCTCAGAATCTCACAGCAAAATCCTTAAAAAGCAAAAGCAACCGCACCAGTGTTTAATTTTTACATCTAACGTTAACACAATGGCAAAATTTACCGCCGTCCATTATTAGTGTGTTAGCCGTTAGCATCCTGCTATTCCCGTTCACTCTAAACATTCACATAGAAACACCTGATTTCAGGTCTTTATTTAAACGCATTTAATGTAATATATGTTTTAAAAGCTGCTTTAAAAAAAAAAAACTGAGTAAACAAGGTTCAGTTAGTGGCCACATTTATTAAGACTTAAGGACAATATGGTGCGTCTTTGTTCTCCTGACAGTTTAATTTTGTTTTATTTGTTTGTATTTGATTGTATAGCTTTGTTATTATGTGTGTGTTTACACTCAGTGGTGGAAGTGGCCAAGATTCACTGGGGGACCCTAGTTGGGGACACATTTTATATCCATAGATTTAGAAAATCACACTATATTTAATTTATATGTAATTTATGATATTTGGATAGTATTTGGAGGTTTTTACGTGGATAAAAGATGGAAGTCTTCTACATTTTGAACTCCGCACCCCCCTTCATGGACTCAGTCCCCTCAAAATAAAATATTTTTTATTAGTTTTGTTTCACCGTGTTTCTGTATTCCAAATAGGCCTAGTTCAAAATAATACATTTATCATTAATCTGGGCTAATCTAATGCCATGGAGGTAAAATCACTTTTTAAATGGCATTAAACTTCCCTGCCCCTTTTTCCGAAGGTTTTTCCGTGGAATGAGCATTCCATGCAGCATCTTAGGTATGAATGACGTGGCCTGGCAGGAGACGCGAGGTGGGATGCTGCACACAAATGGTGCGCCAGAGACCGGAGTGGTCCGAGTCCATGCGGGGGGTTCTCTGGCCACAGTAGGAGGTGCTGGGCAGGGACCTGGAGGAGCTCACCCTCTGCCAGGTATGGACCGGGTGGCCAACCCCAACCCCGGCACCCCTCAGCCTCCTCTGAGCGGTCGTTCCCAAGATGATGCCACTGTGGGCTATTTCTTTCAAAGGCAGCCTGGGGAGCAGTTGGGTGGCTGCACTGCAGGAAAACACCGCTGGCCCACTGGTGATGGAAACCATGTTGACCAGGTATGAATGAATCATACATTTGCAGAGTGACAATCTCTTGTTCGATACTTTCTAAGTTAAGGATGGCTAGAGCTCAGCTACTCAAACGTGAGGGAATGTGAACATGGACACAAAGACATAGGGCTTTCTAATTAAACACCAACATACTAAAAAATAATCAACTGGTCTCAGGTGGCTGTTTGAAGGATTTTGTTAACATAAACTTATAAATATAACATTAAAAAAAGAAAATCAGTGCAGATGCGATTGGTCTATCAACCAATTTCTGTGGTCAGATATTTTTGTAAAATAACCACTAAATTGTAGCCTGGCAAGCCAGACCATCAAGATGTTGGGTCTGGCAACTCACCATAGACATGGCTCAATCCGAGGGGCGGGATAAACGGCTGTCTTTCAAATTCCCTCTGCACGCAATAGGACAACGCTTCAACCAACCAGAGCGTTTTCCCAACAGCGGAGCTAGTTGATAGATTCAACTTTTGCCATATCTGGCCGGCAAAACTATGAACACATCTTCCTTTTTTTAAGAATGACTTAAAGGTTGGGTAGGTAAGAATTGTCTAAAGAACTTTTTTTCAAATTGGCTTAAACTGTCTTTATATACCAATACATAATTAAAATGTAAGTACTTTGAAAAAGAGAGTATACAAATTGAGTGACTATAGTGTATTTAATCTTCAAAAAACACAGCTCATTAATTCCTACCGGAACGAAACAAGTGATTGGCTTGCGCGACTGTCACTCTCCGTCGCCATGACTACCGCCGCTATTACTGGCTCTGCCCACGTGCGCGCAGTCGCGCACCCGTTTTTAGGTGGGAGTGAATGGAATTAATGAGCTGTGTTTATTGAAGATTAAATACACTAGAGTCACTCAATTTTTTATACTCTCTATTTCAGAGTACTTGCATTTTAATTATGTATTGGTATATAAAGACTGTTTAAACAAATTTGAATAAAAGTTTTTTTAGACAATTCTGACCTACCCTACCTTTAAGTGCCGTTCTATGCTCTTTTCTCAAAGAAAAACCTAACTCCAAGTCCTCCAGAGTCGCGGACAAAGCCGATTCGAAAGACTGTTCTCCAGCAGCAGCAGCAGTTCTTTATTTTCAAGTGGCAGGTAACCGTCGCAACTCTGTCGTCATTATGTTAAGCCCGCCCCGCCTACTCTATACACGACGTGATTAGGGCTGTGCCGGTAAACTTGACAACCGCAACACCGCGGTTGTAAAGCGCCACCGCGGTGGCTGAGTAGTACCGGCGGTTGTTCGCCTAAAAAAATGTTTGTATATGAATGCTGTTTTACATTAATATTATGACACACAAAGCTTTGTTTACAAAAGAAATAATAGGTTAGCAATTAAATGTTATATCGCAGCCATGGAAAAGTTTTAATTCATGACGAATGAGAGAGTTGTACGTGAGCCCATAAACTTAAGCTTTGTCGGCTTTGAATTCTGGTTTGCGATCTGGTCACCCGATTATCAGCGAATTTAAAAATATTCCATTAGTTATTCCTTATAGAAAGCTTGAATTGTCTACTTTTAAACAAAACAATTCAAAACGGAAAATAAACCGACTAGCATATGCTTCTATTCCGTATTGAAGTGTGCATTTCTCTCTCGCGTTCACTGCGAAGAGTGAGCATCGTCAACTTCATCTTTGCAGCCCGACACTGACACACACACACACACACACACACACACACACACACACACACACACACACACACACACACACACACACACACACACACACACACACACACACACACACACACAAACACTTTATTAATAAACAATTCAAATGTCTCCTTGCTATATTTGACACGTTCATAATCATTACTTTTGCCGGTTCTTTGTGACAGCTGTTATGTGCGTTATTGGCAGCGTCACCCTCCGGTTACATGAACGCGTCACCGCCGCATCAGCACCAGAACATGGAGATTTTATTTTAGAGAATGATCGCACAACAGACATTAGAACATTAGATATTCTATAATTAAATCAACTAATCGAATATTCAAAAATCGCGACTCATCCCTGCATGGAATCTCTTTTTTCTTTTTCACTCGCGTCTCACCCAAAGACGCGTTAAACGTTTCTTCCTTCGCTTTTAGGTCGATTATTTTCGTATTCTTTTCTGTGGTAGCCTAGAAAAACGCTGTAGGTCAGATAGCCTACATTTTTACTTGTACGTCAAATTCTTTTTAACACAGTTTGTGCTTGTTATTAGACGGTAATTGGTAAGGCGCGTCAAGTTCATTTTGTAAAGCGCGTTTCACACGCGCGGGGAATTTTAGTTTTGCTTTCTCTGGCAGCGCGCAAACAGCCTAAATGCCTTGCCCTTGTAGAAGATAAATTCGCTCTTCATACCTTTTACAAGTAGAAAACATGAAGATATCAGAAAAGAGATCGATGGTATCTTTCCTGCTCGTGTCCCACATTCCTCTCAAAGCGCAGAGCGGTAGGCTTTATCACGCGCCTTTGTGTGGAAATATTAAACGAAAAAAAAAAAAAAAAATAGATTCAACTTTATTATATGATGTAAGTTACCAGTATTTACTGATATTTATTTAAATGCTTTACAGGCTTTAGTGTGTTGTTTCTTTCTTTTTTTTTTTCAAAACACACCCCCCACCCCCACCCCACCACAAACACCGCAACACCGCCGGTATTTGGGTCCATTACTACCGCGGTGGTAAAAACTGCCACCGTCACAGCCCTAGACGTGATTGGCCTGACCCAATTTAGGTTTTTGCAGCTCGAAAGTCAATGGAGAGTTGCTAGACTGCCCTGGCTGCAAAATACATTTTGCTGCCGTTAAGGGTGCGTCTAGATTTCTAGGCTAACTAAACTGCTGATTTTCTAATTAAATTTGATAGTTTTGTTTTTCACATGACTTTGTTCTCTCTGTTAAAAATTTTTTTTTTGTAAGTAAACCTCACTTTCGTCAGGGTTTGTTTTGTGATGGTAACGCTTGACTGTATTTTAAATCTTCTAGTAATACTCCTTTTGATTTAAGGCTATGTTCAGACTGCCAGTGGAAATCAGATTTTCTTTTCTTTTGCATATCCAGATGGATTTTTGAAATTCTGGACAGCAAAAAAACATCACTTTTTTCAAATTGGTGGTTTAAAATGTGATTCCAATTAGATTTTTACAAATGTGTCTTAGTCTGGATGCTCTGGCTGCTCAAAGCTGATTTCAAATAGTCTTTTGCGTCCCTCTTAACGTGACATACAATGATAACGTCAAAACGTAATGCCAAAAGTATTCATACAGTATTCGAACGGTATGTCCAAACATTACAATATATACCCGTCTCTGCCGTTGCTGACTTTTTCTTTTGCAACTGAGGAGGTCTTCTCCGTGATTCGACAGGGCGCTTATTTGGAGAACGAGATGATGTACCTGAGCAATTCCATGCAAATGTCAACATTACCATAACATTTTTTTAGTTTTTACTACAAACCTATTTAGGTCTGTATTTTACTGCTGCAATAGAAATTTGAAGAAAATCACCATGTTTATCCACCACATGAGGTGTGCACTGATAGTAAAATTACATTTGTTTAATTTTTTTCAAAAGAGAGATAAAAGGCCACCTATTTTTAAAAATTTGTCTATAGTAAGCATTTTGTAGAAAGATGGAGACCTGTCTGACAAAATTATATTCTGTTTTAACAGCGATGATTTTTGGATTTATAAGGACAATATCTATGGAGTCATCATGCTTCAGTGCTGCATCATGTCCGTAACGTTTTAACTTGAAGTTATATCATATAATAATAATTAATACAATTAACCAGTATCTTTCTGCACAAAGCAAAGTTATGTCCATTCTTATTATGATTAACAACTCATCTCCCTTCTTTGCTCTGAACAACCATAATAATGTGTTACGGATGTGACCGTTACAGACATTTTGTATTAAATCCTATGCCTAGCCATAGCTATGACCTATGTATACCTATTGCAGATGACTGATACTGTGGAAGAACAGAGTGAACGTTTTTTTAGTTCATTCCTACTTCCATAGGAATTCATTTGAAACGCTCGCTCTGCTCCGCACCATTATCAATGTCCGTGCGGACGAACATATTTTACTTTCGGTTTTAAAGAGGCTATATGCAACTTTTTCCCCAAAATAAACGTAACAATAGCCTTTTTATTTGACCATTTATGACTCAAACATCTCCTGATGAGCATACTGACACCTTGTCAGCTCACAGTGGGTGCACCTATAAGCCTGTATCCTATTTTTCCTATTTTCTGTCGGGTCGGATTTTTCGCGCGCTGTCTGCGGATGTGACGTCAAGCGCGTTCATGTTAAACGTTTCAGATCACTCTGCCACCACCGCTAGTCAGCAAACAAACTTAGTTTCTCAAACAATATATGTATTTGACTGTTCTTACCTCTGTAAGGCCCGTGAATATTGGTCCAATTGCCGGTTCACCAATAACACAGGGAAGGTTATCACGTGCTCTGTCCTCACTCATGCAACGTATTGGTTGGTTAAATTTACAATACATTTAATTATGTATTCTCTCGTTTAATTCATCTGACTCCATAAATGAAAGGGTTTTAATGATATCTGTGGATCATTAATCATGAGTGAATGTTTGACTATTCCTTTTAACCATTAAATGAACAATGTCAAAATCAGTTGGAATAATCACGTAACAATTTATTATGTCAGGTAAATGTATCATGCCAATTTCATAATCAATTCAAAGATAATCGATACAAAACATCAAATTCTCCGGAATAAAGAAAAGATGCAAACCCAACTTTAAGAAATACATGAGGCTGAGAGATCTCGGTCTCTCAGCCTCACGGGCCATCTGAAGTACAGAAAAAGGCCCCGATCTCCCTGCTGCAATTCCTTAAATAGACAAACCTTTTACCTGGAAACACGTAACAATAGAAATTTGCATGCAGTGGTCACATCTTCATGGGGGTGTGGGACCATTTGCTTAGAGACCACCTTCCTTTGTAAATCAGTTATCCATAAGCTCTTAAAAACCTTATTACCTTTTGTTTTATCTATCTGGATATGAGATATCTGTACCAGTCGCACTGTGACATTTTAAATGATACCAAACATGAAAATACTCTGTGATAATCATTCACATTAAACTATACATTTTCTTGGGTGATTTCAGCTGTTCATTTGAGCATGAGAGACAGGGGTGAGGGGAGAGGGAAAGAGATGTAGATTAGATGACTCGGAGGTGAGACTTTCGTCTCGATGGTGCATGAGAGCCAGTTCAAATGCTAATCTCCAGAGAGGTCCTTTTGTCCTCTCAGGGCCTGGTCACCCCCAAAACAGACTGTTTGGAATTTCCTAATTTATCAATTCTTACACCTCTGTAAACATAATGTTGACTTCTTCGCAGCGGATGACTTGTGAAGTGTGCACGTACGAGAGCGAGCAGAAAGGAAGAGCAGTTCCGTTTTTTGGCCACAGGTGTCAGTCGCGAGTTTAAATTTCAGAAAATCGCATGTAGCCTCTTAAGTTAGCGATTCAAAAGCCCCCAGCAGTGTCACACGTTGATTAACCGGTGGTAAAATATTCTCACCGTCACATACCTAGTATATTTTTATATACTATAGGCCTACCTGATTTTGAACACAAGAGGGCAGTATAGCACTATGAATGATTTTTTATTATTATTAGTGTTTTTAAACTTAGAATAAAATTAGAATAAAATTATTTTTTAAAAAAGAATAAAATGGGTTTAGTTGTGATATTTGTATACTTTTATATAGAAATAAATGGTGTATAAATACATTTTTAGAAGATATGAGGCTTTTAGTGTTTCCTTTGTAGACATTACTTTAATCCCTCACTATAGCAAAACCGTTTGAGATGTTTAATATCCGTTCACAATTTAGCATCTTTAATGTATTTTCATCATGTTGAAAAAGTTTGGTGTGAATAAAATAAACCACTTAGAAAGATTAGCTAAAAACTCAGAGTCTGAAATATCCAAAAAAATCCACATTCAAACTAAAATATCTGACTTCCTGTTGGTCGGAGCTAATGACTGTAAATTAGAAAGTTGTCCGGCTCGATGAGAACAATATACGTACCAAGTTTTAAGACTCTATGTAAAACTAAGCCCCCATTTTTGACTAAAGGTGGCGCTACTGAGCCCCTCACCACGCCCGTTTCTGAAACTTTGCACATGTCTACTGGCTAATAAATGTGATGTGTCTGTCGAGTTTCATCCAATTCCAAGCATCTTAAGAGTCTCAAAAGCATCCAAAAAGAAAATTAAAGTTTGATGCGTTGCCACGGCAGCAGTATCTAAGATATCAATAATCCTTTCACAGGTCTACATCTGCCGTGTGTTTACATTATACAGATAAAGTTTGAAGCAAATCGGGTAAAAATAAGAGGGTGATTTCAGTGTTTGTTTTTCCGTTCTTGATGCTTAAAGGTGCATTAAGCATCTTTTCATGTTAAAAATACCCGTTTTTCTAACCCATACATGCTTAAACAATTGCCTGATGGGCTGAATGAGCCCTTCTATGATCTCTGCGATTGCCTCTATAATCCTGTACAGTAAAATAAATAAGAGGGATTCGGGACGGAATCGACTGGGTCTGACGTCATGCGCGTTCACGCTCACCTGGCTATGTCTGGCAGGTTTGTGTATTCGCCGCCATTATCCGCATCAGCGAAGACAACTCAAGCGACTTTGGCAAAAGTAGAAGATGGATTCAAAGAGACCGGCTTCTAGTTCATCCCAAACCCCAACGCAAACTCCACGTAACCGCGTGCACAACTCTGGTTGCAGTTTTGCGTGTCGCCAGAAGGGGGCATAGTTCTGCAAAAACTCAGAGACTTGCGCAATGCACCTTTAAATATGTATCTGTTTATTAAAGTCAAGCATCTTGTTTAATTATCAATTGTACATTACAACATAAATTTGCTACATTCCAGTTGAGCTGCTGCAAAGACGATCACAACTGATGAAGGAAGACTGTCAACCGATCGCACCAGAAAATTAAGATGATGAAGCTCGTCTTTAATCTGGCCTTTTTTTTTTTTTTTTTTTTTTTTTTTTGTGAATCATTCACGAAATTGAGATGACTGACAGTGATACCCGGCCATAGCAACGGAAGACATTTTTCAAAACAGATCGAACAAATCAGAAAAATACTTTCAATACAGTAGGCCTATTGCTTTCAATTAAAAAAATAAACAATGAAAATGTAAAATAAAAATAAAATTAATTAAGTTTGAAAACCCATCGCACATTTCAAGGTATAAATAAAGTGTCGGGACAGTTTATTTATTTAAAACAGTGTTGCATCGATAGAGTTTATTCCCTTTGCGTTGCAAAATAAGAAACACAGAATCTTATTCTTGCAACATTTTAAATTTCTATTGTCAAAGAAATTGCAGCTAAGTTAAAAAATTAAAATGGTACAAAACGAAAATAGTTCAAAGCAACATAAATTAAGAACAGGCGTTTTTCTTTGCCTCTCTCTCGCGCTGGATCTTTTTTTAGTAAGTTTCTTTTGTCTACCACTGCACGCGCCGGGTCTTTCTCGAAATTAAACATTTCAGGGTAAAAACACACCATACAGCTGATAATACTATGTTGCTGCGTGTCATCCACACAAATCACGAAAGAAAAAACTGTAACAAATAGCCTTTGTTGCTTCAAAGATACAGCATGCCTTGCTGAATTCACCTTACAATAAAACGAGGTTGATCGCGAATTAAAGAGCTCTGTATCTGCTACATTGAAATTGTGTGTGGAAAACCTTTAAATACAACCAATAAAACCACAATATTTATAATTTAATAAGATATAGGGCCTACATATGGACTTTTGGAGATTTTGAGATTTATCCTTAAAGGGACACTCCACCCATTTGCATTAAGCTTTGCATTGTTAGAAACCCAGTCATACTATTGAATGGTCGTGCAACACTCTCTCATTTTCCCCTGAGACGGGAGAAATCCAGTATTTACCTTTTACACTTCCTCCTACAATGACGCAAAAATCGTCATTTTGCGTCATTGTAGGAGGAAGTGTAAGAGGGGGGGATTTCTGTTGAGACTACAAGCACTAGTTCCTCATCTTTCCCAGGGGGCGGGACCCGCTCACGCTACAGACCTATTACAGATCAGTGGGTGGGACTTTACTCTCTGAAACTAAAAGCAATATCCTCCATCTTGTTTGAAGCTAAGCTAACAGGCGCTGTGGAGACAGATGTAAAGTAATGACAATAGCGGAGGAGAGTGCTCAATATGATATAGAAGAAGAGGATTTCGGAAGTCTGATGCTTGAATTAGGTGTTTGTGGCTACCTTTACAAGCCGCATTATAGCGAAGAGCAGCCGAGGCAGAAGACCTGCCTGTCGCGGACGAGGAGCCCGGACTGGCTCGAGTTAGGGCGGACTGGTGGCGCCGGTGATCTCACTATGCAACTCATAGACTGTAAGATGCAACTACGAACACAGAGATAGAGTCCGTCTGCGGCAAAGAATTTCAACGATGATAATTTCTCCTGGACGAAATCTCTGAATCAGACGAGGACACGGACGTTTGTGTTGAGAACTATCCTAGTTTCGCACCGCATGTTCTGACTGAACATCCAGGTACCATGCAATAATTCACCTTTTCGAAAGAAATACAAACGAGGAGTAATGCACTGAGTTCGCCAACTAACTAGAGATTTTGTGTGAATGTGAAATGAATTTCAAGCTCTGGTGGTATCTAGCCTTGTAGACGGAAGAGTGATTTCTCTTATAGGCAATAGGGCTGTCAAAATTGCTAAAAAATGACGTTCAAATATTCTCTCTAAAAAACACGAATATTCGAACTATTCGAACATCTGGTTGAAATTTTACCCTGAGGTTCATAAAAAATAAAGTGCTATTAAAAAAGAAAAAGGATACTTACATTCTTGGTGCTTGTATTAAAAAAAGGAAAAACTGACTGCAATTTATTCCATTGTCTTTTTAGTGCACTGTCAACTTTCAGCAGTGACGCTGTGCTAGACAGTGCGACTCGTGTGACCTGTCCCTCAGGCAGCGCGCGCGCCCACTCGCAAAGCAGACAGCCGCGCCTCTGCTTCCGCGGGCGTGTTTTTCCATATTCCAAATTCACTTTCGAATATTACCTTTCACATTCGAATTCCTGTTTTTTAAAACTATTCGAATATATATTCGAATTTAGAATATTCGTTGACAGCCCTAATAGGCAGATATGCGCTTTCTGGATTAGTGGGAGTGGCTTGCGGAGCTGTGCATTGTGGGAGTTGTTGTCTTTCATACAAATGCGTCCTGAAGTTATTTTTTGTCTTTCCTCGGTCACGAAGGCACCAAATTCAAAATTTATTTTACATTTCGACTACATATATGACCCACTTTAAATAAAAAACAATGTTCAAATGGGTGGAATGCCCCTTTAAAAGAATGTTGCCTTTGCCTGCTCATCAGGCTGGCTATCCGACACTCTCCATATGAAAGACGGAACATTAACACCTCTTGTCCTGCACCCCCACGATAAAGCAACTGCCTTCTACAAACCCCCCACAGGCTATCTGAGTTTGCAAAACAAAACAAAGAGTTTGCAATTCACACTTAAATCGCTATTCTAGACATTAGCAATAGGCTATTCAAGTGTTTATAATGAAGGAATTAAATAATTTAGGCTATGTAGTAATATTTCTGTCATAAATGTTTATTACTAAATATTTAATTAGGCATATTTCAATAATTGAAGAATTAAAACGCTACTTCAGTTTGGGCCAGCTTTTTCCAAGCAAAACTAAATACAATCTTCAAACGCATGTTTATTTGTTGTCATGAACAAAATGTTCAACTCAATATTAAATTCCACAGGGATCTTTGAATCCTTAAACCAGGGTGCGATTTGTGAATAAAGTTTTTTTATTTTTGTATTCAAATAAATCTCGAACCACAGTGCTTCGTGCTGCTGTTAAACTAAATAACATTTATAGAATAATTATGAACTTAACAATATCGCAACATTGACAAATAGGCCTACATTTATTTGATCTGTTTTTACAATTTAATTCAGGGCGATTTAGCCTACATTTAATTTGAGCAATGTTTTCACCCTGTCCTTCCTTTCCTCATTGGGAAGCCATCACATGATAGCTAAACATGTTTTGAGTAGATCCTCTGTACCTCTCGGTTTCATATGGATTTCATAATCAGGCTTTTGACATAGCCGATTAATTTAGTATCGTGACTGAGCTGAGGCAAGTGGCGTTCGGTTCATTTTTGTGATGCGCAGTTCCCGGAGACAGAGACAGACAAACTTTTGTCGTCAGCCTAATATGAATAAAAGTTTACAGTTTTGAACGATGTAGGCTATACTCTACTCTTATCTGTATGACCAAAAAACTACAGAGTAGCCTATTAAGTTATTTTAGCTGTTAAGAGAAAAATAAATCCAAATGAACGCGCCGCCGCGTTTGTCGAACACTAATTCAACATGCCAGAATAAAACCCGACTTTAGAACAATGCATAGCGCCACTCGTCGTGGTGTGCCCAAATACTTAATTATAAACTTCAACATTTCATTCAAAACAATCTCAAAACGCTTTGTGACATTTTGAAAAGCCGTGACTGCATTACTGCCACTGGAACCATGAACGTAACAGAATACTGGTTCTGATTTTATTGTTTGTCGTTTAAACGTGCCTGTTGCATAGTAGAAGTAGAAAGAAATAATAATAAATATAGCTGCGAGCAGCGATTACGGGCCCAAGCCGGTGGCACCGCAACCCTGGTGCCTTTAGTTACCTAAAGGCACCGGGGTGGCGGTGCCGCCGGCTTTGGCCCTCCATCGCTGCCCGCAGCTATATTTATGTATATATATATATATATATACACACACACACACACACACACACACATATATATATATATATATAAGACTCAAATGCATCCAAAAAAATATTAAAGTTTGATGCGTTGCCACGGCAACAGTATCTAAGATATGAATAATCCTTTCACAGGTCTACATCTGCCGTGTGTCTATATTATACACACAAAGTTTGAAGCAAATCGAGTAAAAATAAGAGGGTGATTTCAAAGCATTTTGAAAATGACAAACTTCCTGCTGCCAGTTGGTGGTGCTATAACTTTGACTCACAATAGTTACATCCATGTGATCGGCCTCTTACAACGAACACACTGCGGAAGTTTTATCAAGATCAGTTAATGTATGCTGAAGTTATAACACACTTCCTGTTTCTCTTTTCTCGCCATAAATTCGTTTCCTCGCCACGGCCAAACCGTTTGAGATATCAAAAATCCGTCCGCAATTTAGCATCCTCAAAATCTTGACTTCAAGCTGACCGAGTTTGGTGGGGATCGGATGAATTCTCTAGGAGGAGTGTTTCAAATTCCATTGCATACATTTTTCAAACAACCCATAATAGCTGACTTCCTGTTGGGCGGAGCTAATAACATAGAGTGCGGAAGTTGTTCGGCCCGATGAGATCTATATGTGTACCGAGTTTCATAAAAATATGTTCTTGTATGTGTCCAAGATTTCAGATTGCATTCTAGGGGGCGCTGTTGAGCCCCCCTGCCACGCCCGGGTACCAGCTTCAGCCCGGCCCTGATGGCCGCGGGTTCTGACCCGTGTGCAAAGTTTCAAGAGTTTTTGAGCATGTTAAGGGCCCCAAAAGTGCCCGAAAGGCAAAAAAAATTAAAAATAAATAATCCTTACGAAAACAATAGGGCCTTCGCCCTTTCAGGGCTTGGGCCCTAAATATAGCTGCGAGCAGCGATTGCGGGCCCAAGCCGGTGGCACCGCCACCCTGGTGCCTTTAGTTACACTAAAGCCACCGGGGTGGCGGTGTCACCGGCTTGGGCCCTCCATCGCTGCTCGCAGCTATATATTATATATATATATATATATATATATATATATATATATATATATATATATATATATATATATATATTAGGGCTGTCAAAGTTAGCACGTTAATAACGCGTTAACGCAAAATCATATTAACGGCACTAATTTTTTTAACGTGCGATTAACGCAGCGCGTATTTTCTGTTTGACCCGTGGCCCAACCCCTAGTTGGAGAAATGGAGATACACAGTGTTGCTAATTTAGCGACATTGCAGACCCCTTTAGCGATTTTTTTCCCTTCAACAAAGCGCCCAAACCTTATTTAGTTTCTGAGAATCTACCGGTACCGCCGGTACTGCTCTCTCAGCACGCGCGCGCGCGCACCTCTCTCTCTCTCTCTCTCTCTCGCTCGCTCTCTCTCTCTCTCTCTGCGTCTCGCGCGGAGGAGCAGCGCTTTAACTCAGTTAAGCACAGATATTATGTTGCTTCTCTATTTTTACAAGTATAGCCGAAATCAGAGCACAGATATTGTCTTTATCTTATGTGAATTTGATTTCACCATGCAGACGACGGCTCGATTATCAGAATTTTTGTGCAGATTAACTTAACATCTTGGAAGGGAGAGCTGGTTATGTCTTAATGGGTCACGTTTCAGTCACCATTTCAAATTCATTCCGTTGTTTGACAACAGAAACAGTAAAATATACCAATGAAAACAGTTTTATTGAAAATTTAGCTTCATCAAAATGGGCACAGAGAGAGACAAACTACAATGTAATAGGCTAATAAATAATAAATGTACATTTAGCATTTTCAGAAGAGCTGCCCTGTCATGCAAAAATCTAAACATGTTTGTGTTAGTAAATTGCTCAGTGCAAAGAAAGAGAAGTAATGGTAACCTGCCATTTTTTTTTGTTCTTTCTACGTGTCTAATAGACATGAACAAGTTCTTTGAAAAACATCTGTGACCTTTGAAACATCTCATCCTTATGCTCTATATTGACTATGGTTTCAATAATAAACATACATTTGCATAAAGCATCTATATTTATCCATGCCCACGTTGATTAGAGTATTACAAACTTGAAAAGTATTAATTTAAGGTACATTTAGAACAATAAAAAAAATGTGCGATTAAATGCGATTAATCGTGAGTTAACTCATGACAATATGCGATTAATCGCGATTAAAAAAATTAATCGATTGACAGCCCTAATATATATATATATATATATATATATATATATATATATATATATATATATATATATATACTGTATATATATATATATATATACTGTATATATATATATATATATATATATATGCCAGTTGGTGGCGCTATAACTTTGACTCACAATAGTTACATCCATCTGATCGGCCTCTTACCACGAACACACTGCTGAAGAGAGAGAGAGAAAATTCTCCAGAAAATCCACATTCAAACCAAAATATCTGACTTCCTGTGGGTCTGAGGTTATGACTGTAAATTAGAAAGGTGTCCTGCTTGATGAGAACAATACACCTACCAAGTTTTGTGATTCTAGGAAAAACTAAGCCCCCATTTTTGACTAAAGGTGGCGCTACTGAGCCATTCCACCACGCCCGTTTCTGAAACTTTGCACATGTCTACTGTATAATAAATGTGATGTGTCTGTCGAGTTTCATGCATTTTCAAGCATGTGAAGAGTCTCAAAAGCATCCGAAAAGAATATTAAAGTTTGATGCGTTGCCACGGCAACAGTATCTAAGATATCAATAATCCTTTCACAGGTCTACATCTGCCGTGTGTCTACATTATACACATAAAGTTTTAAGCAAATCGGGTAAAAATAAGAAAGTGATTTCAAAGCATTTTGAAAGTGACACACTTCCTGTTGCCAGTTGGTGGCGCTATAACTTTGACTCACAAAGGTCACATCCATGTGATCGGCCTCTTACAACGAATACACTGCTGAAGTTTCAGCGAGATCAGATAATGTATGCAGAAGTTATAACACACTTCCTGTGTCCCATTATTCGCCATAAATTCGTTTCCTCGCCACGGCCAAACCGTTCGAGATATCAAAAATCTGTTCGAAAGAATTCATCCTCAATGTCTTGACTTCATTCACACCGAGTTTGGCGGCGATCGGATGAATTCCCTAGGAGGAGTATTTCACATTCCATTGTATGCGTTTTCCAAACAACGTATAATAACCGACTTCCTGTTGGGCTTTTGTAAAACTTAGAGCACGAAAGTTGTGCGGCCCGATGAGATCTATATGTGTACTGAGTTTCCTATTACATGCAAGCGTGTTTGATATATGGACCAAGATTTCGGACCCCATTCCAGGGGGCGCTGTCGAGCCCCCCTGCCACGCCCGGGTACCAGCTTCAGTCCGGCCCTGATGGCCGCGGGTTCTGACCTGTGTGCAAAGTTTCAAGAGTTTTTGAGCATGTTAAGGGCCCCAAAAGTGGCAAAAAGGCAAAAAAAAAAATAATGAATAAAAAAAATAAAAAAAAATAAATATATAGCTGCGAGCAGCGATTACGGGCCCAAGCCGGTGGCACCGCAACCCCGGTGCCTTTAGGTAACTGCCGGTACCGCCGGCTTTGGTCCTTCATCGCTGCTCGCAGCTATATATATAAATATATAAAAGACAGAAAATATTACTTGACTTACCTTATTCTGATTTTATGATACACTCAAAATATTCCACAACAAATCCTTTAAATTTAATGTAAAAATAAAAATGAAAGTAAGCAGTGTTGGGCTCACGTAACCCTCTCATCAGAATCAAAATGTTTCAACATTTGCGATGTATTTGGATGCTAAACTATTCTTTATTATAGGCTTTGTTCTTCACTCGTGTTCCAATATCGACGAAAAAAATCATCCTCTTCACACGCGAAAAAATGTGCTTGGAAACATCACAGTGGAGCGGTGCTTACTGTGAATGTACGAATTGTACTACTGACTATTTAGAGCAGTGTAATTTTTATATGTTAGGTTGACTATTTTATTATTATATTTTATTAAGGCTATAATGAACAGGCTGTGATGTCAAGATTGCAATGCTGGAATATGTGTGTGTGTGTGTGTGTGTGTGTGTGTGTGTGTGTGTGTTCATGTTTTTCTATCCCGGTGGGGACTTCAACCTGAATTCACACAGACTCATGGGGACTCGTGTCACAGTGGGGACCTAAATAGAGGTCCCCATGGGTAAACAAGCTTATAAATCATACAGAATGAGTTTTTTTGGAAATGTAAAAATGCAGAAAGTTTTCTGGGATAGGTAGGTTTAGGGGTAGGGTTAGTGTGAGGAGATAGAATATACAGTTTGTACAGTATAAAAACCATTAAGTCTATGGAGAGTCCCCACAAAGATAGTAAACCGTGTGTGTGTGTGTGGGGCGTGGGCGCGATTGAACAGTGGACACATAAAAACATACTCCGTCATTATACAGGACGACATTCAAACTGCAAAGTGTTAACTTATATTTGTGTACAGTCGCAATAAATCACAACATTGTGCTTTTGTAAAATAATTTCAAGCAATCCACCCCCCGAAAGGCGCTAATTATATAATGAAACTAAAATGCTCATGGCTGCACGGGCATTCATAACGGTGCGCATCCACGGCGAGGAACGAGCAGAACAGAGTGAACGTTTTTCAGTTAATTCCTACTTCCATAGGAATTCATTTGAAACGCTCGCTCAACCACTATCAATGTCAGTGCGGACGAACATATTTTACTTTCGTTTTTAAGTTAGCGATTCAAAAGCCCCCAGCGGTGTGTCACGTCGATTAACCGGTGGTAAAATATTCTCACCGTCACAAACCTAGTATATTTTTATGTAGATACAATAGGCATACCTGATTTTGAACACAAGAGGGCAGTATAGCCCTATGTATGACTTGACTTTTATGGGACTAAATAGTACAATTACTATTTTTAAACTTATAAATAATTATTAAATTGAAAAAAAAAAAAAATGAATAAAATGGGTTTAGTTGTGATATTTGTATACTTTTATATAGAAATAAATGTTTTTTAATTACATTTTTAGAAGATGAGGCTTTTAGTGTTTCCTTTTTGTACATTACTTTAGTCCCTCACTATAGCAAAACCGTTTGAGATGTTTAATATCCGTTCACAATTTAGCATCTTTAATGTATTTTCATCATTTTGAAAAAGTTTGGTGTGAATAAAATAAACCAGTTAGGAAGAGTAGCTAAAAACTCAGAGTCTGAAATATCCAAAAAATCCACATTCAAACCAAAATATCTGACTTCCTTTTGCTCTGAGCTAATAACTGTAAATTAGAAAGTTGTCCGGCTCGATGAGACCAATATATGTATTGATTTTTGTAACTGTGGGTAAAAGTAACCCCCCCACTTTTTTCAAAAGCATGTTGAAAGTGACACACTTCCTGTTGCCAGTTGGTGGCGCTATAACTTTGACTCACAATAGTTGCATCCATCTGACCGGCCTCTTACCACGAACACACTGCTGAAGTTTCATCAAGATCAGTTAATGTGTGCAGAAGTTATAACACTTCGTGTCTCTCTTTTCTCGCCATAAATTTGTTTCCTCGCCACGGCCAAACCGTTCGAGATATCAAAAATCCGTCCGCAATTTAGCATCCTCAATGTCTTGACTTCATGCACACCGAGTTTGGTGGGGATGGGATGAATTTTCTAGGAGGAGTATTTCACATTCCACAGCAAGCGTTTTCCAAACAACCCATAATAGCCGACTTCCTGTTGGGCTGGCGTGAAACTTGACAGAGGGAAAGTTGTTCGGCCCGATGAGATCTATATGTGTACCGAGTTTCATATTAATTCATGCAAGCGTGTTTGATATATGGACCAAGTTTTCAGACCCCGTTCAAGGGGGCGCTGTTGAGCCCCCCTGCCACGCCCGTTTCTGAAGCTTTTCACATGTCTACTGGCTAATAAATGTGATGTATCTGTCGAGTTTCATCCAATTTCAAGCATGCTAAGAGTCTCAAACGCATCCGAAAAGAACATTAAAGTTTGATGCGTTGCCACGGCAACAGTATCTAAGATATCAATAATCCTTTCACAGGTCTACATCTGCCGTGTCTACATTAAACACATAAAGTTTGAAGCAAATCGGGTAAAAATAAGAGGGTGATTTCAAAGCATTTTGAAAGTGACACATTTCCTGTTGCCAGTTGGTGGCGCTATAACTTTGACTCACAAAGGTCACATCCATGTGATCGGCCTCTTACATCGAACACACTGCTGAAGTTTCATCAAGATCAGTCAATGTATGCAGAAGTTATAACACACTTCCTGTTTCTCTTTTCTCGCCATAAATTTGTTTCCTCGCCACGGCCAAACCGTTCGAGATATCAAAAATCCCCTGGCAATTTTTCATCCTCAATGTCTTGACTTCATGCACACCGAGTTTGGTGGTTATCGGGTGAATTCTCTAGGAGGAGTATTTCAAATTCCAGAGGATGCGTTTTTCAAACAACCCATAATAGCTGACTTCCTGTTGGGCGGAGCTAATAACATAGAGTGTGGAAGTTGTTCAGCCCGATGAGATCTATATGTGTACCGAGTTTCATATTATTTCATATAAGCGTGCTTGATATATGGACCAAGTTTTCGGACCCCGTTCCAGGGGGCGCTGTCGAGCCCCCCTGCCACGCCCGGGTACCAGCTTCAGCCCGGCCCTGATGGCCGCGGGTTCTGACCCGTGTGCAAAGTTTCAAGAGTTTTTGAGCATGTTAAGGGCCCCAAAAGTGCCCGAGAAGTAGGAAAAAATAATAATAAATATAGCTGCGAGCAGCGATTACGGGCCCAAGCCGGTGGCACCGCAACCCCGGAGCCTTTAGTTACCTAAAGGCACCGGGGATGGCGGTGCCGCGGGCTTTGGCCCTCCATCGCTGCTCGCAGCTATATTTATATTTATATATATATATATATATATATATATATACACACACACACACACACACACATATACATATATATATATATATATATACACACGTATATATATATATATATACACGTGTATATATATATATATAAGACAGAAAATATTACTTGTCTTACCTTATTCTGATTTTATGATACACTCAAAATATTCCACAACAAATCCTTTAAATTTAATGTCAAAATAAAAACGAAAGTAAGCAGTGTTGGTCTCACGTAACCCTCTCATTAGAATCAAAATGTTTCAATATTTGCGATGTATTTGGATGCTAAACTATTCTTTATTATAGGCTTTGTACTTCACTCGTGTTCCAATATCGATGGAAAAAATCATCCTCTTCACACGCGCAAAAATGTGCTTGGAAACATCACAGTGGAGCTTTGCTTTCTGTGAATGGTACAAATTGTACTACTGACTATTTAAACAGAGCAGTGTAATTCGTTTATGTTAGGTTGACTATTTTTAATTTTATATTGTATTAGGGCTATAATGAACAGGCTGCGATGTCAAGATTGCAATTCTGGAATGTGTGTGTGTGTGTGTGACGCGGTTGCGGTTGAACAGTGGACACAAAAACATAAATAAAATGTTTTAGTTAATTCCTACATCCATAGGAATACATTGAAAATGCTCGCTCTACTCCGCACCATTATCAATGTCTGTGCGGACGTCTGTATTTTACTAGTATATAGTATACTATAGTTAGCGATTTAAAAGCCCTCAGCGGTGTCACACGTCGATTAACCGGTGGGAAAATTTTATCACAGTCACATCCCTAATATATTTATATATAAATACAATAGGCCTACCTGAAAGAAAATTTTACTTGCCCGACCAGAGTATAGCCTGATTAGAACGTCAATAACAAAAAAATAACTTGGGAGTCACTAAAACGAGAGATTATTCTAATTTCATTACATTCATTTTAAGTTGCAATCAGCAGTTAAATATGAATGTATTACTGATCAATGGTAACAAGGTTGCACTGCTGAGGCTCATGCTGCTTCTCCAGGAGAATTGTAAACAAATGAGCGCAGCACACAAAAAAGCAAACCAGTTAACAACATACTGACTATAAAAATTACAAATATGGAGTTTTTATATATTTTATAACATATGATAGAGTTAAGCAACCTCACTTGACGAGTAGGCAACTATTTCCTGAATACAATCACGATTGAAACTGTGACATTGATTTCATACAACAGGTTAATAAACAGTTACAATTAAGTCACTTACATTTTAGATGCAATATTGACTGTTTTTTTTCTGTTTCAGCAGCAAAAATAGTTAAACAAAGATCACAGCAGAACCACTGCGCATCTCACAGCAACTTGTTTTCTCATTACTGAATGATTCAGCTTTTTGAAACGAATCGGTTGACTTAAAGATTCAATGGTCAATCCATAAACATCTGTCTCAATCATGAATGACTCAGTCATTGGAACGAATCGTTTGAACGAATGAATCAATGACTCGCTCATTAAGATGGTCGCCTGGCGACACCTAATAGCGGTTTAGTGTTATGTTTAAAAGTATCATTTTTTCCAACGTGCACCATTATCAATGTCCGTGCGGACGTCCGTTTTTTACTTTCACTTTTATATTAGCGATTTAAAAGCACCCGCTCGTGTCACACGTCGATTAACCGATGGGAAAATATCCTTACAGTCATATACCTAATAAATTTATATTTAAATACAATAGGCCTACCTAGTAAAACGTTTTATATACTATTTTGATATCCTTTTGGACACAAGAGGGCAGTATAGCCCTATGTTTGCTTTTTTGTTGAACCAAATAGCACTAATAGCCTGTTTTTAACTTTTTCATACTTCTTGAATTGCAAAAACAGAATAAAATAGGTTTAGTTCTAATATTTGTATAATTTTATATAAAAATAAATGGTGTATAATTACATTTTTAGAAGTTATGAGATGTTTCCTGCTTCCTTTTTGACATTAATTTAATCCCTCGCCATAGCAAAACCGTTTGAGATATTCAATATCTGTTTACAATTTAGCATCATTAATATATTTTTATCATGTTGAAAAAGTTTGGTGGGAATAAAATAAACCTTTTAGGAGGAGTAACTAAAAACTCAGAGGCTGATTTAACAAAAAATCCATATTCAGACCAAAATATCTGACTTCCTGTTGGTTGCAGCTAATGCCTGTAAATTAGAAAGTTGTCCGGCTCGATGAGACCAATATACGTACTGATTTTTGTAATTGTGGGTAAAACTAACCCCCCCACTTTTGTCAAAAACATTTTGAAAGTGACACACTTCCTGCTGCCAGTTGGTGGCGCTATAACTTTGACCCACAATAGTCACATCCATCTGATCGGCCTCTTACCACGAACACACTGCTGAAGTTTCATCAAGATCAGTTAATGTGTGCAGAAGTTATAACACTTCGTGTTTCTCTTTTCTCGCCATAAATTCGTGTCCTCGCCACGGCCAAACCATTTGAGATATCAAAAATCCGTCCGCAATTTAGCATCCTCAATGTCTTGACTTCATGCACACCGAGTTTGGTGGCGATTTAATTAATTCTCTAGGAGAAGTGTTTCAAATTCCACAGCAAGCGTTCTCCAAACAACCCATAATTGCCGACTTCCTGTTGGGCTGGCGTAAAATTTAGAGCATGAAAGTTGTTCGGCCCGATGAGATCTATATGTGTACCGAGTTTCATATCATTACATGCAAGTGTGTTTGATTTATGGACAAGTGTTCGGATCCCGTTCCAGGGGGCGCTGTTGAGCCCCCCTGCCACGCCCGGGTACCAGCTTCAGCCCGGCCCTGATGGCCGCGGGTTCTGACCTGTGTGCAAAGTTTCAAGAGTTTTTGAGCACGTTAAAGGCCCCAAAAGCCCCTGAAACCTTGAAAAACAGGAATTTTAAACAAATCTCACTCAAAAGACAAATCCCCCCACCCCTCACACACACAGAGACGCAGAGGCAGAGAGAGAGAGGGAGAGAATTCTCCAAAAAATCACATTCAAACCAAAATATCTCACTTCCTGTTGGTCACAGCTTATGACTATAAATTAGAAAGTTGTCCGGCTTGATGAGAACAATATACATAACGATTTTTGTGACTCTTCTTAAAACTAAGCCCCCATTTTTGACTAAAGGTGGCGCTACTGAGCCCCTCACCACGCCCGTTTCTGAAACTTTGCACATGTCTACTGGATAATAAATGTGATGTGTCTGTCGAGTTTCATCCAATTTCAAGTATGTTAAGAGTCTCAAAAGCATCCGAAAAGAATATTAAAGTTTGATGCGTTGCCACGGCAACAGTATCTAAGATATAAATAATCCTTTCACAGGTCTACATCTGCCGTGTGTCTACATTATACACATAAAGTTTTAAGCAAATCGGGTAAAAATAAGAGGGTGATTTCAAAGCATTTTGAAAGTGACACATTTTCTGTTGCCAGTTGGTGGCGCTATAACTTTGACTCACAATAGTCACATCCATGTGATCGGCCTCTTACAACGAACACACTGCTGAAGTTTCATCAAGATCAGTTAATGTATGCAGAAGTTATAACACACGTCCTGTGTCCCATTATTCGCCATAAATTCGTTTCCTCGCCACGGCCAAACCGTTCGAGATATCAAAAATCCGTTCGCAATTTAGCATCCTCAATGTCTTGACTTCATTCACACCGAGTTTGGTGGTGATCGGATGAATTCCCTAGGAGGAGTATTTCACATTCCATTATATGCGTTTTCCAAACAACGTATAATATCCGACTTCCTGTTGGGCTGGTGTAAAACTTAGAGCACGAAAGTTGTTCGGCCCGATGAGATCTATATGTGTACTGAGTTTCATATTATTACATGCAAGCGTGTTTGATTTATGGACCAAGTTTTCAGACACCATTGCAGGGGGCGCTGTCGAGCCCCCTTGCCACGCCCGGGTACCAGCTTCAGTCCGGCCCTGATGGCCGCGGGTTCTGACGTGTGTGCAAAATTTCAAGAGTTTTTGAGCATGTTAAGGGCCCCAAAAGTGCCCGAGAAGTAGAAAAAAATAATAATAATAATAATAATAATAATAATAAACAATAATCCTACCGAAAACAATAGGGCCTTCGCCCTTTCAGGGCTTGGGCCCTAATTAAAGCTGCAAGCAGCGATGAAAGGGCCCTCGCACCCGTGCCATCAACACTTGGTGGCTTTAGGAAGGCAGAGCATGGTTGGGAAATGTACATTTAAGGAGGTATAGTAAGAGTATGTCAAAGTCAGTTACAAAATGTTTTGTATAATGGTGATAATAGCATGCTTCATGACTCAGCTAAGTGTTGCTAGCATGTTCAGTCTGTTTCTAGCATGCTTAGTACACAATAATTATGTGGTTAGTACTGCATTACTGTGTTAACCATGTCAGTTTCTGTTGCCAGTAGGTGGCGTTATGACTATAACTGAATATGAGCATGGATGTGTGTTCAGGACAGAACTCTTATCAAACATGTGAAGTTTGGTGCAAATTGGACATTGCCTTCTTGAGTAACAACAAAGTCATGTTTCATTGAATTAGCATTCTTTAGAACTTAGCTAAGCATTGTTAGCATGTTTTAACATGTTGCTAGAACGGCATCAACGTGTTAAACATGTCACTTCCTGTTGCCAGTTGGTGGCGCTATTACTATAACTGAACATTCTCATGTAGATGTGTTCAGGCCATGACTCTTATCAAAAGTGTGAAGTTTGGGGCAGATTGGACATTCCATGCCTGAGTTACAGCAAATTCCTATTTAATTGCAATAATAGCATGCTTTAGCACTTGGCTAAGAGTTTACTAGCATGTTTTAGCATGTTTCTAGTATGTTGTTAGCATGTTTAACACTTGCTGGCACTTTTTTATATGTTATTAGGAGTCCACAACAGTGTTAAACATGTCACTTCCTGTTGCCAGCAGGTGGCGCTATGACTGTAACTGAATATAAGCATGGTCATGTGTTCAGGACAGAACGCTTATCAAAAGTGTGAAGTTTGGGGCAGATTGGACATTCCATGCCTGAGTTACAGCAAATTCATATTTAATTGCAGTAATATCATTCTTTAGCACTTAGCTAAGTGTTTGCTATTATGTTTTAGCATGTCTCTAGTATGTTGGTAGGATGTTTAGCACCTACTGGCATTTTTTTATATGTTATTAGGAGTCAAGAACAGTGTTAAACATCACTTCCTGTTGCCAGCAGGTGGCGCTATGACTATAACTAAATATGAGCATGGACATGTGTTCAAGAGATAACTCTTATCAAACGTGTGACGTTTGGGGTAGATTGTACATTGCCTTCTTGAGTAACAACAAAGTCCTGTTTCATTGAATTAGCATGCTTTAGCACTTAGCTAAGTATTGCTAGCATGTTTTAATATGTTTCTAGCATGTTTAGAACTCAATGGCATTTTTAACATGTTGCTAGAACGGCATCAACGTGTTAAACATGTCACTTCCTGTTGCCAGTAGGTGGCGCTATTACTATAACTGAATTTGAGCATAGGCATGCGTTCAGGCCATGATTCTTATCAAACATGTGAAGTTTGGGGCAGATTGGACGTTCCATGCCTGAGTTACAGCAAATTCCTATTTAATTGCAGTAATAGCATGCTTTATCACTTAGCTAAGTGTTTGCTAGCATGTTTCTAGTATGTTGCTAACCTGTTTAGCACTTGCTGGCTCTTTTATATATGTTATTAGGAGACCACAACAGTGTTAAACATGTCACTTCCTGTTGACAGCAGGTGGCGCTATTACTATAACTGAATATTCTCATGTAGATGTGTTCAGGCCATGACTCTTATCAAACGTGTGAAGTTTGGGGCAGATTGGACATTCCATGCCTGTGTTACAGCAAATTCCTATTTAATTGCAGCAATAGCATGCTTTAGCACTTAGCTAAGTGTTTGCTAGCATGTTTTAGCATGTTTCTAGTATGTTGTTAGCATGTTTAGCACTTGCTGGCACTTTTTTTATATGTTTTTATATGTCCACAACAGTGTTTAACATGTCACTTCCTGTTGCCAGCAGGTGGCACTATGACTGTAACTGAATATGAGCATGGTCATGTGTTCAGGACAGAACGTTTATTAAAAGTGTGAAGTTTGGCGCATATTGGACATTGCCTTCTTGAGTAACAACAACATCCTGTTTCATTGAATTAGCATGCTTTAGCACTTAGCTAAGTATTGCTAGCATGTTTTAACATGTTTCTAGCATGTTTAGACCTCAATGGCATTTTTAACATGTTGCTAGAATGGCATCAACGTGTTAAACATGACACTTCCTGTTGCCAGTAGGTGGCGCTATTACTATAACTGAATATTATCATGTAGATGTGTTCAGGACAGAACGCTTATCAAAAGTGTGAAGTTTGGGGCAGATTGGACATTCCATGCCTGAGTTACAGCAAATTCCTATTTAATTGCAATAATAGCATGCTTTAGCACTTAGCTAAGAGTTTGCTAGCATGTTTTAGCATGCTTCTAGTATGTTGTTAGCATGTTTCGCACTTGCTGGCACTTTTTTATATGTTATTAGGAGTCCATAACAGTGTTAAACATGTCACTTCCTGTTGCCAGCAGGTGGCGCTATGACTATAACTGAATATGAGCATGGCCATGTGTTCAGGACAGAACTCTTATCAAACGTGTGAAGTTTGGGGGAGATTGGACATTCCATGCCTGAGTTACAGCAACTTCCTGTTTCATGGCGAAACATCGAAATTTGTAAGGCCGCCGAGGACCCGCCCTTCGACGAAAACTCAAGATCTTCGCAATTTAACGTCGCAAAGGCCTTAAGATTACACTCACCAAATTTGAAGATGATCAGATTAAAACTGTAGGAGGAGTTCGTTAAAGTACGAGGCCTGAAAATGGCAAAAACTGCACAAAAATCTGAGAGGAAGTTCAAAATGGCTGACTTCCTGTTGTGTTTAGGGCTATGCTCCAAGAGACTTTTTTGTAGGTATTAGGTCATTACACGTATGTACCGAATTTCGTGCACGTACGTGGAACGTTGCAGGAGGCGCACTCCGTTGAACTTTTATAGGTGGCGCTATCGAGCCATTTTGCCCCGTCCAATTCTGAAACCTATATCAGATGTAAATTTTCGCCAGTTCTGACGCGTGTGCAAAGTTTCGTGAGTTTTCGCGCATGTTTAGGCCCTCAAAAATGCAATTCAATGCGGAGAAGAATAATAATAATAATAATAAACAGAGCAATTCCAAGAGGGTCCTCACACCATCGGTGCTCGGGCCCTAAATATAGCTGCGAGCAGCGATTACGGGCCCAAGCCGGTGGTACCGCAACCCCGGTGCCTTTAGTTACCTAAAGGCACTGGGGTGGCGGTACCGCCGGCTTTGGCCCTTCATCGCTGCTCGCAGCTATATTTATATATATATATATATATATATATATATATATATATATATATATATATATATATATATATATATATATATATATATATATTAAAAGACCAAAAATATTGCTTGACTTACCTTATTCTGATTTTATGATACACTCAAAATATTCCACAACAAATCCTTTAAATTTAATGTAAAAATAAAAATGAAAGAAAGCAGTGTTGGGCTCACGTAACCCTCTCATTAGAATCAAAATGTTTCAACATTTGCGATGTATTTGGATGCTAAACTATTCTTTATTATAGGCTTTGTTCTGCACTCGTGTTCCAATATCGACGGAAAAAATCATCCTCTTCACAAGCGCAAAAATGTGCTTGGAAACACCACAGTGGAGCGGTGCTTACTGTGAATGTATGAATTGTACTACTGACTATTTAGAGCAGTGTGATTGTTATATGTTAGGTTGACTATTTTATTATTATATTTTATGAAGGCCATAATGAACAGGCTGCGATGTCAAGATTACAATGCTGTAATGTGTGTGTGTGTGTGTGTGTGTGTGTGTGTGTGTGTTCATGTTTTTCTATCCCGGTGGGGACTTCAACCTGAATGCATACAGACTCATGGGGACTCGTGTCACAGTGGGGACCTAAATAGAGGTCCTCATGGGTAAACAAGCTTATAAATCATACAGAATGAGTTTTTTTGGAAATGTAAAAATGCAGAAAGTTTTCTGTGATAGGTAGGTTTAGGGCTAGGGTTAGTGTGAGGAGATAGCATATACAGTTTATACAGTATAAAAAAAATTAAGGCTATGGAGAGTCCCCACAAAGATAGTAAACCGTGTGTGTGTGTGTGTGTGGCGTGGCGTAGGCGCGTTTGAACAGTGGACACATAAAAACATACTCCGTCATTATACAGGACGACATTCAAACTGCAAAGTGTTAACTTATATTTGTGTACAGTCGCAATAAAACACAACATTGTGCTTTCGTAAAATAATTTCAAGCAATCCACCCCCCGAAAGGCGCTAATTTTAAAATTAAACTAAAATGCTCACGGCTGCACGGGCATTCATAACGGTGCGCGTCCACGGCGAGGAACGAGCGAGGAATGTTTTTCAGTTAATTCCTACTTCCATAGGAATTCATTTGAAATGCTTGCTCAACCACTATCAATGTCAGTGCGGACGAACATATTTTACTTTCGTTTTTAAGTTGGCGATTCAAAAGCCCCCAGTGGTGTCACACGTCGATTAACCGGTGGTAAAATATTCTCAAAGTCACATATTACCTAGTATATTTTTATATAGATACAATAGGCCTACCTGATTTTGAACACAAGAGGGCAGTATAGCCCTATGTATAAGGAGGAGTAACTAAAAACTCAGAGTCTGAAATATCCAAAAAATCCACATTCAGACCAAAATATCTGACTTCCAGATGGCCGTAACTAATGAATGTAAATTAGAAAGTTGTCCGGCTTGATGAGTACAATATACAAACTATTTTTTTTTACTGTAGTTAAAACTAACCCGCCCACTTTTGTCAAAAGCATGTTGAAAGTGACACACTTCCTGCTGCCAGTTGGTGGCGCTATAACTTTGACTCACAATAGTTACATCCATCTGATCGGCCTCTTACCACGAACACACTGCTGAAGTTTCATCAAGATCAGTTAATGTATGCAGAAGTTATTCCACTTCGTGTTTCTCTTTTCTCGCCATAAATTCGTTTCCTCGCCACGGCCAAACCGTTCGAGATATCAAAAATCCGTCCGCAATTTAGCATCCTCAATGTCTTGACTTCATGCCGACCGAGTTTGGAGGTGATTGAATGAATTATCTAGGAGGAGTACATCACATTCCACAGCAAGCGTTTTCCAAACAACTCATAATAGCCGACTTCCTGTTGGGCTGGCGTGAAACTTGACAGAGGGAAAGTTGTTCGGCCCGATGAAATCTATATGTGTACCGAGTTTCATATTAATTCATGCAAGCGTGTTTGATATATGGACCAAGTTTTCAGACCCTGTTCAAGAGGGCGCTGTTGAGCCCCTCTGCCACGCCCGTTTTTGAAACTTTTCACATGTCTACTGGCTAATAAGTGTTATGTGTCTGTCGAGTTTCATCCAATTTCAAGCATGCTAAGAGTCTCAAACGCATCCGAAAAGAATATTAAAATTTGATGCGTTGCCATGGCAACAGTATCTAAGATATCAATAATCCTTTCACAGGTCTACATCTGCCGTGTGTTTACATTATACACATAAAGTTTGAAGCAAATCGGGTAAAAGTAAGAGGGTGACTTCAAAGCATTTTGAAAGTGACACACTTCCTGCTGCCAGTTGGTGGCGCTATAAGTTTGACTCACAATAGTCACATCCATGTGATCGGCCTCTTACAACGAATACACTGCTGAAGTTTCATCAAGATCAGTCAATGTATGCAGAAGTTATAACACACTTCCTGTGTCCCATTATTCGCCATAAATTCGTTTCCTCGCCACGGCCAAACCGTTCGAGATATCAAAAATCCCCTGGCAATTTTTCATCCTCAATGTCTTGACTTCATGCTGACCGAGTTTGGAGGCGATTGGACGAATTTTCTAGGAGGAGTATTTCAAATTCCAGAGGATGCGTTTTTCAAACAACCCATAATAGTTGACTTCCTGTTGGGCTTTTGTAAAACTTAGAGCACGAAAGTTGTTCGGCCCGATGAGATCTATATGTGTACTGCGTTTCATATTATTACATGCAAGTGTGTTTGATTTATGGACCAAGTTTTCGGACACCATTCCAGGGGGCGCTGTCGAGCCCCCCTGCCACGCCCGGGTACCAGCTTCAGTCCGGCCCTGATGGCCGCGGGTTTTGACCCGTGTGCAAAAATTCAAGAGTTTTTGAGCATGTTAAGGGCCCCAAAAGTGGCAAAAAGGCAAAAGAAAAATAATAGAAAAAAAATTAAAAATATAGCTGCGAGCAGCGATTGCGGGCCCAAGCCGGTGGCACCGCCACCCTGGTGCCTTTAGTTACACTAAAGACCGCAGGGTGGCGGTGCTGCCGGCTTGGGCCCTCCATCGCTGCTCGCAGCTATATATATATATATATATATATATATATATATATATATATATATATATATATATATATATATATATATATATATATACGCATATATATATATATATATATATATATATATATATAACAAAAGATATATACATTATATATATATATCAGACAAGTAATATTCTCTGTCTTGTCACTTCACAAAAAAAATGGTACAAATTGTACTACTAACTACTTAAACAGAGCAGTGTAATTTTAATACGTTAGGTTGACTATTTTATAATTATATTTTATTAGGGCTATAATGAACAGGCTGCGATGTCAAGATTGCAATGCTGGAGTGTGTGTGTGTGTGTGTGTGGCGTGGGCGTGATTGAACAGTGGAGGCATAAAAATATACTTTATGGTGCTAACTTTAAAATTGAAATAAAATGCTCACGGCTGCACGGGCATTCATTCCTACTTCCATAGGAATTAATTGAAAATGCTCGCTCTGCTCCCAACCATAATCAATGTCAGTGCGGACGAACATATTTTACTTTCGTTTTTAAGTTAGCGATTCAAAAGCCCCCAGCGGTGTCACCTATTTTTTTACAGTCTATGGGTGTCACACGTCGATTAACCGGTGCTTATATTCTCACTGTCACATACCTAGTATAGGCCGCCTACCTGAAAGAGAGTTTAGCTTGCCCAACCATAGTAGCCTGATTAGAACGTCAATGACAAAAAAATAACTTGGGAATCACTAAAACGAGAGATTATTCTAATTATATTACATTAATTTTAAGTTGCAATCAACAGTTGATAATAAATGTATTACTGATCAATGGTAACAAGGTTGCGCTGCTGAGGCTCGTGCAGCTTCTCCAGGAGAAACGTAAACAACAGCGCAGCACACAAAAAAGAAACCCAGTTAACAACATACTGACTATAAAAATTACAAATATGGAGTTTTTATATATTTTATAACATGATAAGAGCAACCTCACTTGACGAGTAGGCTGTGTTTCCTGAATACAATCACGTTTGAAACTGCGACGTTGATTTCATGAACAGGTTAATAAACAGTTACAATTAAGTCACTTACATTTAAGATGCAATATTGACTGTTTTTGTTCTGTTTCAGCAGCAAAAATAGTTAAACCAAGATCACAGCAGAACCATCGCACATCTCACAGCAACTTGTTTTCTCATTTCTGAATGATTCAGCATTTTGAACGAATCGGTTGACTCAAAGATTCAATGACCAATCCATAAACATCTGTCTCAATCATGAATGACTCAGTCATTCGAACGAATCGTTTGAACGAATGAATTAATGACTCGCTCATTAAGACGGTCGCCTGGCGACACCTAATGGCGGTTTAGTGTTATGTTTAAAAGTATCTTTCTTTCCAACGTGTGTGCACCATTATCAATGTCTGTGCGGACGTCTTTACTTTCACTTTTATATTAGCGATTTAAAAGCACCCGCTCGTGTCACACATCGATTAACCAATGGGACAATATCCTCACCGTCATATACCTGATAAATTTATATTTAAATACAATAGGCCTACCTAGTAAAACGTTTTATATACTATTTGGATATCCTTTTGGACACAAGAGGGCAGTATAGCCCTATGTTTGCTTTTTTGTTGAACCAAATAGCACTAAATAGCCTGTTTTTAACTTTTTCATACTTCTTGAATTGCAAAAAAAGAATAAAATAGGTTTAGTTCTAATATTTGTATAATTTTATATAAAAATAAATGGTGTATAATTACATTTTTAGAAGTTATGAGATGTTTCCTGCTTCCTTTTTGACATTAATTTAATCCCTCGCCATAGCAAAACCGTTTGAGATATTCAATATCCGTTCACAATTTAGCATCTTTAATGTATTTTATCATGTTGAAAAAGTTTGGTGGGAATAAAATAAATAGTTTAAGAGGAGTGGCTAAAAATTCAGAGGCTGATTTTGCAAAAAAATCCACATTCACATGAAAATATCTCACTTCCTGATGGGAGGAGCTAATGAATGTAAATTAGAAAGTTGTCCGGCTTGATGAGAACAATATACAAACTATTTTTTTTTACTCTAGTTAAAACTAACCCCCCCACTTTTGTCAAAAGCATGTTGAAAGTGACACACTTCCTGCTGCCAGTTGGTGGCGCTATAACTTTGACTCACAATAGTCACTTTATGTGATCGGCCTCTTACAACGAACACACTGGCGAAGTTTCATCAAGATCAGTTAATGTATGCTGAAGTTATATAACACACTTCCTGTTTCATTTTTTCGCCATAAATTCGTTTCCTCGCCACGGCCAAACCGTTCGAGATATTCAAAATCCGTCCGCAATTTAGCATCCTCAATGTCTTGACTTCATGCTGACCAAGTTTGGAGGCGAATCGATGAATTTCCTAGGAGGAGTACATTAAATTCCACAGCATGCGTTTCCAAACAACGCTAAATAGCAGACTTCCTGTTGAGCTGGCGTAAAACTTAGAGCACGAAAGTTGTTCGGCCTGAGGAGATCTATGTGTGTACCGAGTTTCATATTATTACATGCAAGTGTGTTTGATTTATGGACACGTGTTCGGATCCCGTTCCAGGGGGCGCTGTCGAGCCCCCCTGCCACGTCCGGGTACCAGCTTCAGCCCGGCCCTGATGGGCGTTGGTTCTGACCTGTGTGCAAAGTTTCAAGAGTTTTTGAGCACGTTAAGGGCCCCAAAAGCCCCTGAAACCTTGAAAAACAAAAAAGCAAATCTCACCCAACAGACAAATCCCTCCCACCCCTCACACACACAGAGTCAGAGAGAGAGAGAGAGAAAATTCTCCCAAAAAATCACATTCAAACCAAAATATCTGGCTTCCTCTTGGTCTGAGAATATGACTGTAAATTAGAACGTTTTCCGGCTTGATGAGAACAATATACTTACCAAGTTTTGTGATTCTAGGAAAAACTAAGCCCCCATTTTTGACTAAAGGTGGCGCTACTGAGCCATTCCACCACGCCCGTTTCTGAAACTTTGCACATGTCTACTGGCTAATAAATGTAATGTGTCTGTTGAGTTTCATGCAATTTCAAGTATGTTAAGAGTCTCAAAAGCATCAAAAAAGAATATTAAAGTTTGAAGCGTTGCCACGGCAACAGTATTAAAGATATGAAAAATCCTTTCACAGGTCTACATCTGCCGTGTGTCTACATTATACACATAAAGGTTGAAGCAAATCGGGTAAAAATAAGAGGCTGATTTCAAAGCATTTTGAAAGTGACACACTTCCTGCTGCCAGTTGGTGGCGCTATAACTTTGACTCACAATAGTCACATCCATGTGATCGGCCTCTTACAACGAACACACTGCTGAAGTTTCATCAAGATCAGTTAATGTATGCAGAAGTTATAACACACTTCCTGTTTCTCTTTTCTCACCATAAATTCGTTTCCTCGCCACAGCCAAACCGTTCGAGATATCAAAAATCCGCTGGCAATTTAGAATCCTCAATGTCTTGACTTCATGCTGACCAAGTTTGGTGGTGATCGGATGAATTCTCTAGGAGGAGTGTTTCAAATTCCATTGCACACGTTTTTCAAACAACCCATAATAGCTGACTTCCTGTTGGGCGGAGCTAATAACATAGAGTGCGGAAGTTGTTCGGCCCGATGAGATCTATATGTGTACCGAGTTTCATACAAATATGTTCTTGTATGTGTCCAAGATTTCAGATTGCATTCTAGGGGGCGCTGTTGAGCACCCCTGCCACGCCCGGGTACCAGTTTCAGCCCGGCCCTACTGGCCGCGGGTTCTGACCTGTGTGCAAAGTTTCATGAGTTTTTGAGCATGTTAAAGGCCCCCAAAGCCCCCGAACCCTTGAAGAACAATAATAATAATAATAAATATAGCTGCGAGCAGCGATTACGGGCCCAAGCCGGTGGCACCGCAACCCCGGTGCCTTTACCTAAAGGCACCGGGGTGGCGGTACCGCCGGCTTTGGCCCTTCATCGCTGCTCGCAGCTATATTTATATATATATATATATATATATATATATATATATATATATATATATATATATATATATACACACATATATAAATATATAAAAGACAGAAAATATTACTTGACTTACCTTATTCTGATTTTACGATACACTCAAAATATTCCACACCAAATCCTTTAAATTTAATGTAAAAATAAAAATGAAAGTAAGCAGTGTTGGGTTCACGTAACCCTCTCATTAGAATCAAAATGTTTCAACATTTGCCATGTATTTGGATGCTAAACTATTCTTTATTATAGGCTTTGTTCTTCACTCTTGTTCCAATATTGATGGAAAAAATCATCCTCTTCACATGCGCAAAAATGTGCTTGGAAACATCACAGTGGAGCGGTGCTTACTGTGAATGTACGAATTGTACTACTGACTATTTAGAGCAGTGTAATTTTTATATGTTAGGTTGACTATTTTATTATTATATTTTATTAAGGCTATAATGATCAGGCTGCGATGTCAAGATTGCAATGCTGGAATGTGTGTGTGTGTGTGTGTGTGTGTGTGTGTGCGTGTGTGTTTGTGGCGTGGGCGCGATGGAACAGTGGACACATAAAAACATACTCCGTCATTATACAGGACGACATTCAAACTGCAAAGTGTTAACTTATATTTGTGTACAGTCGCAATAAAACACAACATTGTGCTTTTGTAAAATAATTTCAAGCAATCCACCCCCGAAAGGCGCTAATTTTAAAATTAAACTAAAATGCTCATGGCTGCACGGGCATTCATAACGGTGCGCATCCACGGCGAGGAACGAGCAGAACAGAGTGAACGTTTTTCAGTTAATTCCTACTTCCATAGGAATTAATTTGAAACGCTCGCTCAACCACTATCAATGTCAGTGCGGACGAACATATTTTACTTTCGTTTTTATGTTGGCGATTCAAAAGCCCCCAGCGGTGTCACACGTCGATTAACCGGTGGTAAAATATTCTCACCGTCACTAGTATATTTTTATGTAGATACAATAGGCCTACCTGATTTTGAACACAAGAGGGCAGTATAGCCCTATGTATGACTTGACTTTTATGGGACTAAATAGTACAATTACTATTTTTAAACTTATAAATATTTATTAGATTGAAAAAAAAGAATAAAATGGGTTTAGTTGTGATATTTTTATACTTTTATATAGAAATAAATGGTGTTTAATTACATTTTTAGAAGATGAGGCTTTTAGTTTCCTTTTTGTACATTACTTTAGTCCCTCACTATAGAAAAACCGTTTGAGATGTTTAATATCCGTTCACAATTTAGCATCTTTAATGTGTTTTCATCATGTTGAAAAAGTTTGGTGTGAATAAAATAAACCAGTTAGGAAGAGTAGCTAAAAACTCAGAGTCTGAAATATCCAAAAAATCCACATTCAAACCAAAATATCTGACTTCCTTTTGCTCTGAGCTAATAACTGTAAATTAGAAAGTTGTCCGGCTCGGTGAGACCAACATATATTGTGATTTTTTTTTAACTGTTGGTAAAACTAACCCCCCCACTTTTGTCAAAAACATTTTGAAAGTGACACACTTCCTGCTGCCAGTTGGTGGCGCTATAACTTTGACTCACAATAGTTACATCCATCTGATCGGCCTCTTACCACGAACACACTGCTGAAGTTTCATCAAGATCAGTTAATGTATGCAGAAGTTATTCCACTTCGTGTTTCTCTTTTCTCGCCATAAATTCGTTTCCTCGCCACGGCCAAACCGTTCGAAATATCAAAAATCCGTCCGCAATTTAGCATCCTCAATGTCTTGACTTCATGCACACCGAGTTTGGTGGGGATGGGATGAATTCTCTAGGAGGAGTACTTCACATTCCACAGCAAGCGTTTTCCAAACATCCCATAATAGCCGACTTCCTGTTGGGCTGGCGTGAAACTTGACAGAGGGAAAGTTGTTCGGCCTGATGAGATCTATATGTGTACCGAGTTTCATATTAATTCATGCAAGCGTGTTTGATATATGGACCAAGTTTTCAGACCCTGTTCAAGGTGGCGCTGTTGAACCCCCCTGCCACGCCCATTTCTGAAACTTTTCACATGTCTACTGGCTAATAAGTGTTATGTGTCTGTCGAGTTTCATCCAATTTCAAGCATGCGAAGAGTCTGAAAAGCATCCGAAAAGAATATTAAAGTTTGATGCGTTGCCGCGGCAACAGTATCTAAGATATAAATAATCCTTTCACAAGTCTACATCTGCCATGTATTTACATTATACACATAAAGTTTGAAGCAAATCGGGTAAAAATAAGAGGGTGATTTCAAAGCATTTTGAAAATGACAAACTTCCTGCTGCCAGTTGGTGGCGCTATAACTTTGACTCACAAAGGTCACATCCATGTGATCGGCCTCTTACAACGAATACACTGCTGAAGTTTCATCAAGATCAGTCAATGTATGCAGAAGTTATAACACACTTCCTGTGTCCCATTATTCGCCATAAATTCGTTTCCTCGCCACGGCCAAACCGTTCGAGATATCAAAAATCCGTCCGCAATTTAGCATCCTCAATGTCTTGACTTCATTCACACCTAGTTTGGTGGCGATCGGATGAATTCCCTAGGAGGAGTATTTCACATTCCATTGTATGCGTTTTCCAAACAACGTATAATAACCGACTTCCTTTTGGGCTGGTGTAAACTTAGAGCACGAAAGTTGTTCGGCCCGATGAGATCTATATGTGGACTGAGTTTCATATTATTACATGCAAGCGTGTTTGATTTATGGACCAATTTTTCAGACACCATTCCAGGGGGCGCTGTCGAGCCCCTGTGCCACGCCCGGGTACCAGCTTCAGTCCGGCCCTGATGGCCGCAGGTTCTGACGTGTGTGCAAAATTTCAAGAGTTTTTGAGCATGTTAAGGGCCCCAAAAGTGCCCAAGAAGTAGAAAAAAATAATAATAATAATAAACAAATATAGCTGCGAGCAGCGATTACGGGCCCAAGCCGGTGGCACCGCAACCCCGGTGCCTTTAGTTACCTAAAGGCACCGGGGTGGCGGTACCACCGGCTTTGGCCCTCCATCGCTGCTCGCAGCTATATTTATATATATATATATATATATATATATATATATATATATATATATATATATATATATATATATATATTATTGTTCAAAAGTTTGGGGTCAGTAAGATTTTTAATGTTTTTAGGAGAAGTCTCTTCTGCTCACCAAGGCTGCATTTATTGATTAAAAATACAAACAAAAACAGTAATATTGTGAAATATTATTCCAATTTAAAACAGCTGTTTTCAATTTTTAAATATTTTACATAGTAATTCATTTCTGTGATCAAAGTTGAGTTTTCAGCATCATTACTCCAGTCTTCAGTGTCACATGATCCTTCAGAAATCATACTAATATGATGATTGATGCTCAATAAATATTCATTATTATTTTCAATGTTGAAAACAGTTGTGTACAGATTTTTTTTTTTTTCAAAATGCTTTGATGAATGTAAAGTTCAAAAGAACAGCATATATTTCAAATATATATATTTTTAACATTATAAATGTCTTTACTGTAACTGTTGATCAGTTTAACTCATCCTTCATAAATAAAAGTACTGATTTATTTTATTTATTTCCCCCAAAAATAAAATTTTAATTATTACTAACCCAAAACTTTTGAGCGGTAGTGTTTAACGTTACAAAAGCTTTAGATTTCAGATAAATGCTGTTCTTTTGAACTTTCTATTCATCAAAGACTGTACACAACTGTTTTCGACATTTAAAATAATAATGAATGTTTCTTGAGTATCAATCATCATATTAGAATAATTTCTGAAGGATCATGTGACAGTGACGACTGGAGTAATGATGCTGAAAACTCAGCTTTGATCACAGGAATAAATAACAGTTTAAAATATATTAAAATAGAAAGCAGCTGTTTTAAATTGGAATAATATTTTACAATATTACTGTTTTTGTTTGTATTTTTAATCAAATAAATGCAGCCTTGGTGAGCAGAAGAAACTTCTCTGTTATGTGCGCGCCACAGACTGCACGCACGTCCGCTTAGAGTTCCGCCTTTTGCCTTCCGTCAATATTACGTTATTAGAAAAATATTTTTTTAGAGAATCGATTTTTTGACATTTGTGAATCGATTCAGAATCGTCCACGTCCGCATCGCGATGCATCTAAGAATACATTTTTTCTCCCACCCCTAGATTTCATACAACAGGTTAATAAACAGTTACAATTAAGTCACTTACATTTTAGATGCAATGTTGACTGTTTTTGTTCTGTTTCAGCAGCGAAAATAGTTAAACAAAGATCACGGCAGAACCATCACGCATCACGTGTTTTCTCATAACTGAACGATTCAGCATTTTTAACGAATCGGTTGACTCAAAGATTGAATGATCAATCCATAAACATCTGTCTTAATCATGATCGACTCATTCGAACGAATCGTTTGAACGAATGAATCAATGACTCGCTTATTAAGATGGATGCCTGGCGACACCTAATGGCGGTTTAGTGTTGTTTAAAAGCATCATTCTTTCCCACATGTGTGTGATTTGTGTGTGCAACATTATCATTATTTTTCTTACACTATTATATTAGCGATTTAAAAGCACCCACTCGTGTCACACGTCGATTAACCGGTGGGAAAATATCCTCAGACACATACCTAATACATGTATATTTAAATACAATATTGGCCTACCTGGTAAAAAGTTTTATATACTATTTTGATGTCCTTTTGGACACAAGAGGGCAGTATAGCCCTATGTTTGCTTTTTTGTTGAACCAAATAGCACTAAATAGCCTGTTTTAACTTTTTTCATTCTTCTTGAATTGCAAAAACAGAATAAAATGGGTTTAGTTGTGATATTTGTATACTTTTATATAGAAATAAATGGTATATAATTACATTTTTAGAAGATTTTTAGTGTTTCCTTTTTGGACATTATTTAATCCCTCGCCATAGCAAAACCGTTTGAGATATTTATTATCTATTCACAATTTAGCATATTTAATGTAGTTTCATCATGTTGAAAAAGTTTGGTACGAATAAAATAAATAGTTTAAGAGGAGTGGCTAAAAATTCAGAGGCTGATTTTGCAAAAAAATCCACATTCAGACCAAAATATCTGACTTCCTGATGGCCAGAGCTATTGAATGTAAATTAGAAAGTTGTCCGGCTTGATGAGAACAATATACAAACTATTTTTTCTTTACTGTAGTTAAAACTAACCCCCCCACTTTTGTCAAAAGCATGTTGAAAGTGACACACTTCCTGCTGCCAGTTGGTGGCGCTATAACTTTGACTCACAATAGCTACATCCATCTGATCGGCCTCTTACCACGAACACACTGCTGAAGTTTCATCAAGATCAGTTAATGTATGCAGAAGTTATTCCACTTCCGTGTTTCTCTTTTCTCGCCATAAATTCGATTCCTCGCCACAGCCAAACCGTTCGAGATATCAAAAATCCGTCCGCAATTTAGCATCCTCAATGTCTTGACTACATCCACACCGAGTTTGAAGGGGGCACGGTGAATTTTCTAGGAGGAGTATTTCACATTCCACAGCAAGCGTTTTCCAAACAACCCATAATAGCCGACTTCCTGTTGGGCTGGCGTAAAACTTGACCGGGGTAAAGTTGTTCGGCCCGATGAGATCTATATGTGTACCGAGTTTCATATTAATTCATGCGAGCGTGTTTGATATATGGATCAAGTTTTAGAACCCCGTTCAAGGGGGCGCTGTTGAGCCCCCCAGCCACGCCCGGGTCCCAGCTTCAGCCCGGCCCTGATGGCCGTGGGTTCTGACCTGTGTGCAAAGTTTCAAGAGTTTTTGAGCACGTTAAGGACCCCAAAAGCCCCTGAAACCTTGATTAACAATATAAAAGCAATAGTCAAATCCCCCCCTCCCCTCACACACACACAGACACAGAGAGGGAGAGAAAATTCTTCAGAAAATCCACATTCAAACCAAAATATCTCTCTTCCTGTTGGTCAGAGATGGTTCATGTAAATTAGAAAGTTGTCCGTCTTGATGAGAACAATACACATACCAAGTTTTGTTGCTGTTGATAAAACTAACACCCCCACTTATGACTAAAGGTGGCGCTACTGAGCCCCTCACCACGCCCGTTTCTGAAACTTTGCACATGTCTACTGGATAATAAATGTGATGTGTCTGTCGAGTTTCATGCATTTTCAAGCATGTGAAGAGTCTCAAAAGCATCCGAAAAGAATAGTAAAGTTTGATGCGTTGCCACGGCAACAGTATCTAAGATATCAATAATCCTTTCACAGGTCTACATCTGCCGTGTGTTTACATTATACACATAAAGTTTGAAGCAAATCGGGTAAAAATAAGAGGGTGATTTCAAAGCATTTTGAAAGTGACACACTTCCTGTTGCCAGTTGGTGGCGCTATAACTTTGACTCACAAATGTCACATCCATGTGATCGGCCTCTTACAACTAACACACTGCTGAAGTTTCATCAAGATCAGTTAATGTATGCAGAAGTTATAACACACTTCCTGTTTGAATTATTCGCCATAAATTCGTTTCCTTGCCACGGCCAAACCGTTCGAGATATCAAAAATCCGTCCGCAATTTAGCATCCTCAATGTCTTGACTTCATGCCGACCAAGTTTGGAGGCGAATGGATGAATTTCCTAGGAGGAGTACATCAAATTCCACAGCATGCGTTTCCAAACAACCCATAATAGTCGATTTCCTGTTGGTCTGGCGTAAAACTTAGAGCACGAAAGTTGTTCGGCCCGATGAGGTCTATATGTGTACCAAGTTTCATATTATTACATGCAAGCGTGTCTGATTTATGGACAAGTGTTCGGATCCCGTTCAAGGGGGCGCTGTCGAGGCCCCCGGCCACGCCCGGGTACCAGCTTCAGCCCGGCCCTGATGGCCGCGGGTTCTGACCTGTGTGCAAAATTTCAAGAGTTTTCGAGCATGTTAAGGGCCCCAAAAGTGCCCGAAAGGTTGACAAAATAATAATAATAATAATAATAATAATAATAATAATCCTACCGAAAACAATAGGGCCTTCGCCCTTTCAGGGCTTGGGCCCTAATAATCCTACCGAAAACAATAGGGCCTTCGCCCTTTCAGGGCTTGGGCCCTAATAATAATCCTAACGAAAACAATAGGGCTCTGCGCCCTTTCAGGGCTTGGGCCCTAATAATAATCCTACCGGAAACAATAGGGACCTTCGCCCTTTCAGGGCTTGGGCCCTAATAATCCTACCGGAAACAATAGGGCCTTCGCCCTTTCAGGGCTTGGGCCCTAATAATCCTTACGAAAACAATAGGGCCTCCGCCCTTTCAGGGCTTGGGCCCTAATAATCCTTACGAAAACAATAGGGCCTCCGCCCTTTCAGGGCTTGGGCCCTAATAATAATCCTAACGAAAACAATAGGGCCTTCGCCCTTTCAGGGCTTGGGCCCTAATAAACAATAATCCTACCGAAAACAATAGGGCCTTCGCCCTTTCAGGGCTTGGGCCCTAATAATCCTACCGGAAACAATAGGGCCTTCGCCCTTTCAGGGCTTGGGTCCTAATAATAAATAATCCTACCGAAAACAATAGGGCCTTCGCCCTTTCAGGTCTTGGGCTCTAATAATAATCCTTAGGAAAACAATAGGGCCTTCACCCTTTCAGGGCTTGGGCCCTAATAATAATCCTACCGAAAACAATAGGGCCTTCGCCCTTTCAGGGCTTGGGCCCTAATAATAATCCTAACGAAAACAATAGGGCCTTCGCCCTTTCAGGGCTTGGGCCCTAATAATCCTTACGAAAACAATAGGGCCTTCGCCCTTTCAGGGCTTGGGCCCTAATAATAATAATAATCCTACCGAAAACAATAGGGCCTTCGCCCTTTCAGAGCTTGGGCCCTAATAATCCTACCGAAAACAATAGGGCCTTTGCCCTTTCAGGGCTTGGGCCCTAAATATAGCTGCGAGCAGCGATTATGGGCCCAAGCCGGTGGCACTGCAACCCCAGTACCTTTAGTTACCTAAAGTCACCGGGGTGGCGGTGCCGCCGGCTTTGGCCCTTCATCGCTGCTCGCAGCTATATTCATATATATATATATATATATATATATATATATATATATATATATATATATATATATAATATTAGGGGTGTAACGGTACACAAAAATCACGGTTCGGTACGTACCTCGGTTTTAAAGTCACGGTTCGGTTCATTTTCGGTACAGTAAGGGAAAGAAATGCAAACATTAAACTGCAGGTTGTTTATTACTATAAACTTTTTTTAACAATTTGTTTACACTTTTTTTTAAACACTTTTTAATAAAATATAATAAAATAGATATAAAATAAAAAAAGAATAAGAAATAAAATACTGCTGCAAAGTTCTCCACTAAATAAAATACTCTCAGTCTCAAACCAATATCACATAATAAAATATAATGAAAAATAGAAATAAATAACTATGATTACAGTGCAGGAACAGAAAATAGCCCTATATTAAAATAATATTAAACAAATATATTAATGTATTATTATTTTTCAATAATCAATCAACATAATCAATTTAAGATTTTTTTTTTCCACTTTTTTAATAATTATCAAAATAAAATATAGTCCAAAGCTGTAGTACAAAGCTATTATTACCAGAGCATGTGATCAGAGCAGGTCATTTTACCATTGTTGCCAGCATGACTATACCAGCTCAGCAAACAGAAATCTAAGTTACTACTGAGAAATTTCACCTTATTTGAGCGGACTTTGCTTTTCCAGTGCGTGATCGGTACATGATTGGAGTGTTTGGGCCGTTAACGACAGAGCAGAACGCGCAGCGCAAACACGGACTCGAACATTGAGCAGAGAGCGCAGCGGGTCGTCGACACACACACACACACACACACACACACGCGCGCGCGTGCGCGCGCACGCCACGGAACGGAGAGTGCGGCGGCGCACACGAAGCGGAAAAGCTTTTTTTCGCCATGCAGTCTATTTCATTGTTACAGTGACGACGGGTAAAACACGGGTAAAACCAGAGAATGTCTAATAGGAAAAAACATTAGAATCAGCTGCAGGGCGGGATTTGCGCTGAACGCGGAGACTTCCGTCACTTAATATGTTCGTGTGGAAACACGAAAATGTACCTATGTTCCGCACACAAAATATTGCATTCAGTCATTCGGTACACACGTGCACCGAACCGAAAGCCCTGTACCGAAACGGTTCGGTACGAATACACGTACCGTTACACCCCTAATATATATATATATAAAAAACAGAAAATATTACTTGTCTTACCTTATTCTTATTTTATGATACACTCAAAATATTCCACAACATTGATTAATGTTGATTAACCCCGTTGATTAACCGGTGGTAAAATATTCTCACCGTCACATACCTAGTATATTTTTATATAGATACAATAGGCCTACCTGATTTTGAACACAAGAGGGCAGTATAGCACTATGAGTGACATGATTTATTTATTTTTTGGACTAAAAAAAATATTCTGGCTGCTTTTAAACTTAAACAATTATTAAATTGAAAAAAATAAAATGGGTTTAGTTCTGATATTTGTATAATTTTATATAGAAATAAATGGTGTATAATTACATTTTTAGAAGATATGAGGCTTTTAGTGTTTCCATTTTTGACATTACTTTAATCCCTCGCCATAGCAAAATGCCCTTCGCCCTTTCAGGGCTTGGGCCCTAATTAATCCTTATTAAAGTTACAAAAGTTATTTAGTCAGGAGTATGAGTGATTTATTATTATGGTTTTGTTTTTGGGACTTTTGTTGTTTGATTAACGTTAAAACAGACAGCTATCAGGCTGCTGTCACTTTAAAGGGGACATAAGTTTAAGTGCTATAATCGAGTCCCCGGCGCATCTACCAACCCAGAAAATGTGAAAAGTGACAACCCAGTAACTTTGTTTTGGAAAGTATTTCTCTGCAAGCATGTCAAAAAATAAGCCGATCAAAATTTGCTCCCCTTCTGACGTAGCAAGGGGATCTTATTATAATATTACCGCCCCTTAATCTGCACATTTCCACCCACGACACCACCATTTGGTTTTAGCAAGCGACAAAAGTTCTAAAGCAAAGGCAAAAGTTCAAGCAAAGCATGCAAACTGTTCTGTCTTTGGACATAAATGTATCCACTAACCATTCAGAAATGTCCAGGTGCATCTAAAAGTTGCAACCTCTTCCTGAGTGTCTCCGTGAGGCTGCGCTTCTGAATGGAGGCGGGGAGCAGCAGCTCATTTGCATTTAAAGGGACACACACAAAAGCGTTTTTGCTAACACCCAAAAAGGGGTAAATTTGACATGCTATAATAACTGATCTGGGGGGTATTTTGAGCTGAAATTTCAAACACATTCTGGGGATTTATATTACATCTTGTGAAAAGGGGCATATTATGTCACCTTTGAAGGGATAGTTCACCGAAAAATTAAAATTGGCCCATGATTTACTCACCCTGAAGCCATCCTAAGTGTATATGACATTCTTCTTTCAGACGAATACAATCGGAGTTATATAAAATATCCTGGCTCTTCCAAGCTTTATAATGGGAGTCAATGGGTATATTTTTTTCCATTATAAACGTGCTTGCCTCGCCTCTAGCGGGTTAATAAAGGCCTTCTGAAGTGAAGCGATGCGTTCATGTAAGAAAAATATCCATAATTAAAACTTTATTGACTAAAATAACTAGCTTCCGGCAGACGGCCGTACACAAGTCGACTTACGTACGAAATCACTCACTGCTCTTGACTGAATAACTTTTGTAACTTTAATAAGGATTAATTAATAAGGATGTTTAATTTACACAGTGAATAGTATTATTTTACATGTGCTTGCTTTATTCATTTTCTGTACTTGAAAACTACTGTCAGACCAACCTGAAAACCTGAATAGCACTGTTTATTTCATTTTTAGCTTTGTTGTATTAATTTGCGCTTTTGCTTGTAATTTGATAATTTGTTGTTATTATATTACTGACTGTTTACTTCTTTAATAATGTTTTACATTTGTATTAGGCTAGTAGTTTTAGCTGTGGTATTGATATTGCAATAGAGAATGGAATAGAGAACCAAAATTAAATGTTTGTCTTTACTGCCTTTTTTTTACTCATACAGTTTTATGGCCGGTACATTTTCTTAAGGTGATGATACACAGGGCAACTTTTTGAGCAATGTTGCTGGGCAATCTTGCCAAGCGATTGTTGCTTGGGCACTTTCCCATTGAACATGGGCAATACATTTCTATCTGGATAATTTAGATTGGTCGTGGTCCCTGTGTCTCATCTGGTTGCCTGTTGATGGCAACATTGCCCAGCAGCATTGCTCAAAAAGTTGCCCTGTGTATCATCACCTTTAGTCCTCATGTAGTCAATCCCTTAAATGCACAACTTCTCACACAGTGAGTAGAATTGAGTTCTCTTTCGTGTCTTCTTGCACTTAATTAAATTCGCAATGCTTAAAACATGTGCAAAGGATAAACTTTCGTGAATGTGTAACACTGGACAATTCCGTCAATTGTCCCGAGTGTCGTTCACGCTGGCCCCAGGCAGTCTTTATTGTCAAGCACTGCTGTACTTTGTACAGATTTCATTTTATTTTAGCAAGTGTTTAATTGGTTTACCTAGAGAAAAACATTGGATTATGCAACAGACATTATACAACTCAGTGCCTTCACACAGTTAATTAATAAACCATTGGTTTGCTATATTGCCCTTTTTCATACTATAGCCGATATGCCTATGGATTTAAATAGATAAAAAATCAGCCGATAAATATCGATGGCCGATACCAGAGATAGGCACTTAAATGATTCGGACTCAAGTCACACTTGAGTCGCATTTTAATAGACTTTAGACTCGACCAAAAATTACTTCAGACTTGACTTGACAAAAAGGACTTGTGAATATAAACAATAAATTCTATTTTGAGGCTCTTTAATGTGGCAGTAATACTTGTTACTTGTTATCTGTTAGTATCTTTATTATTTAATGTATGTTTGAATAAATGGGTCATTAAAACAAGTTTTTATGACAGCCACCCATTTTAAATTATCTTGATTGGAGCGGCATCGGTCCGTTAGATCATTTAAATTTTTAGGTTATAACCGCATCCGTCTCTGATGTAGACTGGTGTAGATTTATATTACACGGTGGTGTGGTGTGGCGCAATGGATAAGACACATGCCTTTGGTGTGAGAGACCCGGGTTCGAATCCACTGTGAGACACCAATGTGTCCCTGAGCAAGACACTTAACCCCTAGTTGCTCCAGAGGCGTGCGACCTCTGACATATATAGCAATTGTAAGTCGCTTTGGATAAAAGCGTCAGCTAAATGAATAAATGTAAATGTAAATGTAATATTAATGCGAGTCCCACACTGGTTACACTTGACAGCATGAGAGTTGGCATGAAAATGCTATAAATAATCCATTACCATTTGCAGTACAATTTCAGTTTTAATTCGATTAACAGAGTTCAAAGTTTGTTTTTTTAAATACCCACTAGAGGTCTCTTTTAAAGGTTTTAAAGCATTATACGCCTTTCCATATTCGGATTAATTCCACTTTCAGAATGGTCACTAACGTAACGGAGAGATGTCACATCTGTTACTGTTTTTTTTCTCTGTGAAAATTGAAATTGAGAGCCAACCCTTCTCCATTCGATGTGTATTGTTGCTTCTGGTTTGTGCATTGTAATTCAAAAAAAGTCTACAAAATATGTTGTCTCCCAAAAACTTTTTTGTGCGTCCATAACCTATTTCCTAGGCATGCCCATGACTAAAGATTTTTCTTGTCAACTTGTAGCTAATCATTCATTCAAGCCATTAGTCATCTAACCGCATGTTTATATTAATTGAATTACTTAAATATATGCTGGGGGGAATACTAAACCATAATTAAAGCTGCAAGCAGCGATGAAAAGGGCCCTCGCACCCCTGCCACCGCCACCCGGCGCCTTTAGGAAATGCCTTAAGATTACACTCACCAAATTTGAAGAGGATCAGATCAAAACTGTAGGAGGAGTACGTTAAAGTACAACATCAGGAAATTACGAAAAATGTCCAAAATCTAGGAGGAAGTTCAAAATAGATCACTTCCTGTTGTGTTTAGGGCTATGCTCCAAGAGACTTTTCTGTAGGTATTGGGTCAATACATGCATGTACCAAATTTCATACCTGTACGTGAAACCAGGAGCCGGGGCAAAATGTGGGGGCAATAATTTACCGAATTTGCCCCCCCCAATTCTGAAAACCATATCACACGTAAATTTTCACCACTTCTGAGGCGTGTGCAAAGTTTCATGATTTTTCGAGCATGTTTTGTATTTGCCACACTTCCTGCTACCAGCAGGTGGCGCTATTGCTATAACCAAATATGAGCATGGTCATGTGTTCAGGACAGGACTCTTATCAAACATGTGAAGTTTGGGACAGATTGGAAATTGTATGCCTGAGTTACTGCAGGCTGTCTGTGGTTGCCTAGCAACATCGGAACTGCATTCAACATTAATATTGAACTTATCTGATCATGCATATATCACCAGAAGGCCGAAATTGGGTGAACGTTTGTCAGGCCGCCGAGGGCACACCCTTCGACGAAAACTCTAGATCTTCGCAATTTAACGTCACAAAGGCCTTAAGATTACACTCACCAAATTTGAAGAGGATCAGATCAAATCTGTAGGAGGAGTTCGTTAAAGTACAACATCAGGAAATTACGAAAAATGCCCAAAATCTAGGAGGAAGTTCAAAATAGCTCACTTCCTGTTGTGTTTAGGGCTATGCTCCAAGAGACTTTTCTGTAGGTATTGGGTCATTACATGTATGTACCAAATTTCATACCTGTACGTGAAACCAGGAGCCGGGGCAAAATGTGGGGGCAATAATTTACCGAATTTGCCCCCCCCAATTCTGAAAACCATATCACACGTAAATTTTCACCACTTCTGAAGCGTGTGCAAAGTTTCATGAGTTTTCGAGCATGTTTAGGCCCTCTAAAAAGCGATTCACTTTGGAGAAGAAGAAGAAGAAGAAGAAGAATAATAAACGGAGCAAAAACAATAGGGTCCTCTCACCATCGGTGCTCGGGCCCTAATGAGCCTTTAATATACATAAGATTAACATATAGCCTATTCTACGCTCAAGCGCATGCATAAAGCTTGCCACAAAGCACTGGTAAAAGTAATGATTATGAATGTGTTGGGGAAAAAATAGCAAGGAGACAATTTAATTGTTTATCTATAAACTAGTGTTTTCTGAGTCAGTGTCTGCTGCAAAGATGAAGCTGACGATGCTGACTCACCATCTCCACAGTATAGTGGGCATGCTATTAGAGAGAAATGCACCTTTCATATGGATTATGTAATCCTAGAGTTTTTTTTCTATTCTAATTGTTTTTTCATTTTTCAATTGGATTTGTTCACTGAGACCGAGACGACAAAGCGCATCCTGTTTGTTTTGCTTATTTTACAAAATAAAGTTAAAATAAAAGTAGGCCCTTTACAGTTTTGAATGATGTATTACGGGTCAATGACGTATAAGGATTTTCAACAGGCCAATTTTAAAATACGAAAATTAACAATATATATTGCAATTGTTCAATCATTAAGAATGTTGTGTACATATAAATTCAAATAAAACATTTAAATTAAGTGATTTTAGTGTTTTTTCATCTAGATGAATTGTCCATAGGCTTAAAAAATGTCATTTTTTTACATGTTCTCAGTAATTAAAGTGTTTAAAAACAGAGTATTTCTTTTGAGTTTTTGTATATAATGATCTCATATTTTTGTTCTGCAATTTCAGTCACCTTCTAAAATGCAGTTAACAGACTTATTTTTCCTGTAAATCGCATAAAACTGATAGAAATGTTTTAAAAATATAATTTACTAAAGCATACTGTATCAGTGATTCATATTTCAGCCACAGAAATAAGATATTTTATTTTAAATTTAATACAGTGATAGCTTTTATTGGTCTCACCACATGATAAGTGGTCGCTCCAAATGACACGAAAACCTTATATAGTTAAAAATCTATTTAAAGAGATCAATGAACAATACATTTTATACAAATTTTTTTATTTAAACCAGATTTTATACAAATTTCACAGAATTTTCCTGAACATAAACATTTTATAAACTCACTTTTATTAAAAAAAAACCACTTCACAAACACAAGTGCACCATTTAATTTAACTTGACTTAGAATTTCTTTCTAACAAATAATAATGTTATAGATATAAATTATTTCATAAAAGTATTGTATACAGGTAACATTTGGGGTCAATAGTTTTTAGAGTAATTAATACTTTATTAATCAAGGACACATTCAGTGTCACATTCAGGCGCAGGCTATAGGGCAATTCCACGCAAAGGTCATCCTTACCATGAAAAAATAAAGTTTTTACCTAAAGATCAAAACCCCTTTTAAGTTGTCCATTTAGGTCTGTAATATATTAATATGCTGTATCAGAAATTTTAAGAAAATTGCCTTGTTTTTCCACCACATATGAGGTGAGCAACAATGCTAAAATTTTAATTTCAACCAGCCATATTTCATGCTTTCAAAAGAGGTATCAAAGACCCCCCTTTTAAAAACTTAATTTGAACATAATAGTCTAGATGGGATGTACCCAAAAAGTGAAAGTGAGGAGCATTTATGGGTACAAGTTGGGAACCGGCCTACTTTACATATTTCAAGGGTGCTGAATCCAACTGGTTCCCAAGCGAAATTTTGAGTTTTTGACCTTCTAATTTGCATATCAAAATGGCCGCCAAATTGCCCATCTTGCTCAGTCGTTGGACCATTTTCCCCTAGTTTTTTTGTAAGTAGGCAATCAAGATGAGGAAATTAAGTTTCTAGATCAATAGTCAAGGGTCAGAGCAAAGATATAATGGAGGCTCACTGCCTTTTTTATGTATATATATATGCAAAATACCAACTTTTAAGGTGAAATTAAGCATTATTTGTGTAATTTTTTAAGGCCGACATACATATTCAATCAATATCACTCTTAAATGTTCCCAGTGTATATATGATATGTGATGTATTCCATATTACATAATAACTAAGAAAAACACCATTGCAAGTTGTCAGAGATTTCATTTTTTATGCAAATTAAGGCGAGACACTACAGGTGAATAGGGTAAAAATTTTAACTAGCAGATATCACCATGAAACTTTCACAGTTGATTACCTACATTAAGATGAGAAAAAAAATGTATTACAAGTTTTCTGTAATTTAATGTTTAAACATGCAAATTAGACAATATCTAATCAAATGTGCACTAATTTGCATATATTTAAAAAAACAAAATCTGAGTATTGGATAAAGCCAGGTTAAAAATTATCTTTTCATTGTGTTCACATATTAGATGGGAAAAAAATTACAGAGGGATTTATGGATATCTACTTTTGTTATCCTGTAAATCAGAAAATACTGTCAATAGCCTTAAAAAAAGCATTTTCGCCATGTTTTTTGGAATAAAATGTTATATAAATCAGGCTAGGAATAATATATTTACAAATCCCTCTGTAAATGTCTTCATAATATAGGCTAACTAGGTACAAGACTGGAAAGTTTGGTGTATAGGTGCTACTGAAGTGGAGCGTCATCCATGTGGTTTCCTTAGTCTGCTTCCGAAGCCTTCCGATTGGCTCGTTTTATTTCTCGAAGATGAGAGGCTTTCTAAGCGAAACCCCATTCATCGTCATGATGTAACGTCTCCGTTCCCTACTCAGGGAACGAGGGTTACATATGTAACCGAGACGTTTTACGCCCCCCTCTCAGAAGCCTTGGACATTTGGGACAATGTGTCAAAAAATATTTTCTCTAACCTCAAACCCTTTCTCCCACATTGGATGTAGTAGCAGCAACCATGTGTGACCCACTATAGTTTTCTATCAAATAGCAGTATTCATTGGTTCCATGAGAGTGGGGCCAGCCCATAAAAATATCTTACATTTTAACGTCTAGTCGGTCCACAGTCTAATTCTGCTCTTTTTGGTTTTCAGCTATTGTTTTTGTCTGACTTTTATTATGAAGTTTTGTCTGTGGGTCATAATTTGTCATTTACTTTGCAGTTTCGTCTGAGATGCATCTGAAATCGGTCTCAAGTTCACTTGTTCATTATAGTGAATGGCACATGTACTTTATGGAGAAAAGAGAAATGAAATTGAGTGAGCGGCTTAAGATGACGGAATTTGTGTGTGCCAGAGAGTAGAAATAACTATTTTACACCTTAAAAAATAATGACGATAATAACTTTATATAACTTTATATGGTATAATGAAAATAAATAACTTGTTCACTTGTTCTCATATTCATGTCATATTTAATAGATAGTTCATTCATTTTAATAGAATAATAATACAAAAACTACAAAAAAGAATTAACAGAATGATATAATTTTATTATTTTTACTTATAAATTTGCCATAAAAAGCAATAAATAGAGCACATAATACATGAAAGCTGTATTCCTTTCAGGGTTATCTGGTTTTGTTTATTTTTAGTTTTCTCCACATGGACTCTGTTTGTGTTTTCACCTTGGTTAGCTTGTCTTCATGGTTGTTAATTTGATTCATTACTCAGTTCAGGTGTGTGTTGTGTTCAGATGTTCATGTCTCATTATCCTCTAACTACTTAAGTTCAGATCAGTTTGTGTTTCGTGTTGGGTCTCGTCTATGTGTAGTTGTGTTTGGATGTACCTCTTTGGATTACTCTGTTGGAGCATTAAAGCCTAACTTTCGTCGTCGATTCTTTGGTGTTTTTGTTTTCCGTCTTGTTTGTGTTTTTGTTTAATTTTTTTTTGGTTCATCATGGACTTCCCTGCTGTCAAGCTGCTTTCCCTTGAGCAGGGAGACAGCTCCCTCGAGGAACGGGCGGTGCCGTCCTCCTGCTTGGGGCCGGTGAAGGCTTCGGAAGCAGACTAAGGAAACCACATGACGCTCCACTTCAGTAGCACCTATACACCAAACTTTCCAGTCTTGTACCTAGTTATATTATGAAGACATTTACAGAGGGATTTGTAAATATATTATTCCTAGCCTGATTTATATAACATTTTATTCCAAAAAACATGGCGAAAATGCTTTTTTTAAGGCTATTGACAGTATTTTCTGATTTACAGGATAACAAAAGTAGATATCCATAAATCCCTCTGTAATTTTTTTCCCATCTAATATGTGAACACAATGAAAAAATAATTTTTAACCTGGCTTTATCCAATACTCAGATTTCGTTTTTTAAAATCTATGCAAATTAGTGCATATTTGATTAGATATTGCCTAATTTGCATATTTAAACTTTAAATTACAGAAAACTTGTAATACATTTTTTTTCTCATCTTAATGTAGGTAATCAACTGTGAAGGTTTCATGGTGATATCTGCTAGTTAAAAATTTTACCCTATTCACCTGTAGTGTCTCGCTTTAATTTGCATAAAAAAATGAAATCTCAGACAACTTGCAATGGTGTTTTTCTTAGTTATTATATAATATGGAATACATCACATATCATATATACACTGGGAACATTTAAGAGTGATATTGATTAAATATGTATGTCGGCCTTAAAAAAATTACACAAATAATGCTTAATTTCACCTTAAAAGTTGGTATTTTGCATATATATATACATAAAAAAGGCAGTGAGCCTCCATTATATCTTTGCTCTGACCCTTGACTATTGATCTAGAAACTTAATTTCGCAAAATTTCGCTTGGGAACCAGTTTTTTTGGACTCAGCACCCTTGAAATATGTAAGGTAGGCCGGTTCCCAACTTGTACCCATAAATGCTCCTCACTTCTTATAGAAGGCCATTTTTCTGAAATCCGTCTAGTCTATAAAGCATTTTGCTGAAAGATGGAGGCATGCCTGAGAAATAAATATACTAATTTGGTCATAACAGCACTGCCTGTTGAATTTATAAGGGCTTTAATAAAGAGGCATCGACGCTTCAGTGCTCTGTCACGTCCGTAACGTTTTAAAGATTAAGTTTATATAATATAACAATTATAAATGCAAATAACTTGAAACTTTATATGCAAAGCTAAACTATGTTTATGCTTACTAGGATCGACATTTCATTCCACTACTTTGCTCTGAACAACCATAATAATGCGTTACGGACGTGACCGTTACGGACGCTTCACATCAAATCATATGCACTTGTGATCGGTTTCAGGCTTACCATATATTCAGTGCATATCCAATAATCGCAATAATATTTGTGCTTTGTTAGTTTTAATATGAAAAAATGTCTCAACTTTCAAATTCAGTCTATTTTATAACAAAATGTAAACAATAGAGACCGCTCTTTAATGCGTCGTGGTATATTTCTGTAGCGCCTCAGTGCGCGGCGGATAAAGTGCACATGAACGGATCTTCTCTTCCTCTGCCAGTTACAGGACGAAATATGAATATCAGAAGGTAGTATATGATACAGTACAACTTAAAGAAGAGTATATGTCTTATAGGACACTTCCTTCGGGACGTCGCGTTTTTCCCTCTTGGTTAAAACATGAATATTCATCATAATCCCGCGATCAAGCTGACAAAATAACAGTGATATTGCAATCATTTTGACTCACGACTTTAAAAGTAGTTTAAAAGTAGACATTTCAGACGTCCTATAGATATATTTCTCAGGTATGTGAGGCAAGTAGCCTACATTATACGCGGAGTTTCGATTCATTTATGAGGCGCGCTCCACTTCACGCGATGGCGCCTCTGTGTCCTGATTATATTGTCTGCTATAGCCTATTTGCTTCTTATTTAAAAAAATCCAGGCAATTGGTTGATGAAACATTGATTAAAATTAAGATACAATTTATACAAAACGAAATTCACATTAAAGAAAGGCTTTCTACAAAAAAACTAAAAAAAAAAACTAAAGAATTGGTCGAAATCATGTCTGCCCACTGATATACCGTATCCGATATATTTGCATCTTATGATCTTACTCATGCTGTTATCCTTTCATATAATCAACATATGAAATAAAAAATACAATTATTTTATTTAAACATTAATATGAGACTAAATGCCTACTCAATTGTAATGTTGGAGCGGGATTTGAGTGAACGCCGTCTTACCTGTGAGCATGTTGGGGGAGAGGTACGATTTTCGAACAAACATCGAATATTATTTTTGCTTATAATGCCAATCCTTAATATTTGGTGTTTTAAATGCTTGTTTGAGGTCTCTGTGAACGTTTTAAAGCAGTATTTTAGTGCCGCTTTCAGAGCGGTCACGTCCGTAACGGAGAACTGTCACGTCCGTAACATTGTTTTTTCCTCATAAATGCGAAAACGAAAAATAACATATAATTTATATTTTATGTTCTGTGGAGAGCCAACCCTTCTTCATTCGGTGGGTACTATTACTTTTGGTTTTCGCAGTGTAATTCACAGAATTACTAAAAAATATTTTGGCAACAAAAAGTTAGAGATTTTTTTTGTCACGTCCATAACGCATGTGTATTTCCCTCATATTAAATATAAAACGCATGCGTAGACTGATATTTTTCTAATGTCTGGACTCCTTTATTAAGGGAGTATAGATATATAAACAGATGTTTACAATATATTGGTATTAAATGCATTTTCTGAGAATTTATATTTCAAGTTTTGACTGCAAATGTCACGTCCATAACGCTGGAATTGCCCTATAATGTTCCGAAAGATTCTATTTCAAATAAATGCTGTTCTTTTGAACTTTATATTCATCAAATAATCCTGACATATAAAATGTATCACAGTTTCCCAAAAAAATATGAACATTGATAATAATCAGAAATGTTTCTTGAGCAGCAAATCATTAAGTGACCCTGGATCACAAAACCAGTCGCAAGTCGCACAGGGTATTTGTGGCAATAGCCAACAATACATTGTATGGGTCAAAATTATCGATTTTTCTTTTATTCCAAAAAATCATTAGGATATTAAATAAAGATCATGTTTTATATTTTGTAAATGTCCTACCATAAATATATAAACATTTATTTTTGTGAGTGAATATAGCAATATTGCAAACATAAATGGACAACTTTAAAGGCGATTTTCTCAATGTTTCGATTTTGTAGCACCCTCAGATTCCAGATTTTCAGTTGTATCGGCCAAATATTGTTCTATCTTAACAAATCATACATCAATGGAAAGCTTATTTATTCAGCTTTCATATGATGTATAAATCTCAATTTCAAAAAATTTACCCATGTGACATTGACCCATTGAGTGGTTTTGTGGTCTAGGGTTACATATTAGAATTATTTCTGAAGGATCATGTGACACTGAAAACTGGAGTAACGATGCTGAAAATTCAGCTTTGATCATAGGAATAAATTACAGTTTACTATATATTCACATAGAAAACAGATATTTTAAAGTGTAATAATATTTCACTCTTCTCCTATCAAGGTACTCTGCTCTTGCTGCAGGGTTAGAATTTTTTCGCTTGGCAGTGGCATCTGGTAAAATAGATTAAAATAGTTTTAAATAAATAAATAGGCAATAATAAATACACTACTAATAAATGCATTATTACTAAACTGAAATTACATGCTCTAATTTTTTTTTTGTGCATTTTTCTCATATTGTACAAAGAGTAAACACAAACTGTCTGAAATCTATAAAAAAGATCCCAAATTGCATAAAAATCTATTCCAAATGATACTACAGTAAAGTACTTTTTTATATATAAACCGTCAATTGAATATAAAAGCATAAAACTGCCAATCTAGGACATATATCTATCATGGAAAACAGTCTGCAGTGGTCGCACCACATGATATTTGGTCGCACCACATGATATTTTCAAATTCAGTCATAATTTACAGGCACAGAATTGGCCACCTAAACAAAACAAGCTAGCTTGCCAAAAAAGGTCACTATGAAATTTATAATAAAACTATATATTTGTAGAAATAACTTTAAAGGAGTCATAACCTAGTATTACCTTGGATACCTACTGCTGTATTATAGTCTTTCAGGCCCTTCTAAAAAAGAAAAGTGGAAAAAAAATAAACACAGAGCTCCTCAGACCCTTATTTCTGAAGGCATTATTGTCTCGCGAGATCTGATGTGATATTTTGGCTGTCGTGGACGGTCATTTTAATAATGCAAATGAGGGGCGCGTTGATTGGTTACAGGAAGGAGGGGGGTTGACACCGCAGGTAATGCTTTAGCATATCATTCCAAAATGACATCATGGCGCAAGTTGTGAATGAACCCGACCTGGCCGCGACCGGCTTCCCGGCCAGTGTATAAGCGTTAGGCAATCAATATACAATAGCCGAGTTCATGATGATCTCAGTCATTTGTTTTTTGCAAAGTACATTAGCAGCCATTCCCCATGTTTACCTCGAAGCTAATACTCCCGCCAGTGTTGTGCCTGAACGCGTTCATTGAACGATAGTTCATGAACTCGTTCATATTTTGTGCGAACGTGAACTGAACGTACCGCATTACTGCCTGATGAACGTTACTGTGAACTCGTTCATTCTGGTGTCTGTGAACGCCACGCTCTCTCAGTTTAACTTCGTTCAGTAGGATGCCAGATTTCTATAAAGCCTTCCAGGCGAAAACACACCTAAAACACACCGTAAACCGGCCTTAATATGTAGCGGAAAAACACCCAATCTGGCAACACCAGCCACCAGTGTCCATTGACTCTCTTGTTCGATCTCGTTCATCAAAATGAACAAATCTTTTTTCGAGTCATTTCGTTCATTTAAGGGGCTTTAAATGTTACTATTAACTGGCAAATTCCCTGAACACATCAACCTACGCAATCTTGATCATATTCTGAATTAAGAAATCATTATAATGCAGTCAAAAATCGTTTACAGGGAACATAAATAATTACTTCACCTCGAGTCTTTCGTTTATTTGTCTAGTGACAGACGCAATAGCAGTTAGCTGCTGTTTGTTACACACAGTAGAGCAATATAAACATATAAGCATTCCAAATTGTTGGAATGGCGCTTTTCCCGAGCTTCGATGCCAACTTCGCCTGATATTGCCCCAAATTTGTGAAGGATTCCGGCATACAATGTTTAGCACAGCACAGACACCTAACGATAAGCCAGTGAGAAGGGTTGAAGGAACCGCGTCATTAAAAATGAATTCAATCCACTGGTCCCTGATAGCTAGGTCCGTTCTTGGTAGAGAAAACACATTTACATGTTGATTCTGGCTGTCAACCACAGAGCAACTCACGTGTGCACTACGTTTCTGCATCTTTCGCGACTGAATATGAGGGGGAGAGGGGAAGGGCGGGCTTCCTGCTGCGGTGTCCATATATCAAGACGGGGCAGAAATCAAAATCTCGTTTTTTAGTGCGCGTGCACGTGGGCTATTTTACAAACCCTGAGGTAAACAAACGCTTCACTTTTAAATATCGGCTTCCCGGCCAGTGTATAATCATTATGCAATCATAACATAAATTGATTCTCGTGGAAAAGTGAAAATTGCAGGTTATGACTCCTTTAATATAATTTTTTTTTGGAGGTCATACCACATGACATCCAGATGTGGCAACTACATACCAACCATTACAAAGGTTTATTTTCTTTCCAATTTGAGAGAATTACAAACCTGCTTGCTGCTTCCATGGGTCCTTGGTAAATTGGTTTATGATGTAACTTCCTGTGTTTGAATAGTTTTCAACATATAAGTCCCAAAATGGTAGTTCCTTGATGGTCGCACCACATGATATTTCATAAAATGGACATCATCGGACAAAGTTTGTTTGTATATTATGATGGAAATATAAATACAAATGCTTTGAATTTTTTTTAAAGGATTACAAAACATTTTGGAAATCATGCCAAATAGTGCAGAAAATAAATTTGAATAAATTCAGAGTAATTTCAAAGACGTTTTCAAAACAGAAGTTATGGCCGGACGGTCGCACCACATGATGTTTTGACACTTTAAATAACAAAAAAAATAACAAATAAGTAAAGGTTTTTTAAAAGTTAAAGTGAGTACATACATGGGAGAGGTACTATAAATATACAGTATCTTTTTATGCATTTAAACCCATTTTTGCCTGAAAAAATGCAATCGGACAGCAAATTTAGGCGTCACGTCATTGACCCATTACTCTAATCTGTGAAATGGAGTATTTTAAGTTGTTTCTGCTGTTATCAGAAAAAAATGCAAGTTATTGCACCAGCGCCTCCATGTCATGCAGTAAACGCAAATACTTAAGCCTCCACACTGTGCACATACACTTGGATTTGCGCCTAATAATAGCACACACTTATCTACATTAACGTTAGAGTGATTGGCCAAGGAAAGTTGCTAATACATGTTTCATATAAGCCATATTTAAGGTCGATGGATGAAAGGCGAATGTTTTGATTTCCTGCCCGACATACTGTAATTACCACAAGGACCCGCCGTTCTTGTTGACTAACTTTTAGGGGGCAGCCCTAGTATTTCACTCATGTAAAATGTGTTTATAGACTGATATTTTTCTGATGTGTGAACTATTTTTGTCAAGGTAAGAATTTAGAAAAAATATAAACAGATGGTTCAATATATTTGTAACAAATACTTTCTAAGAATTTAGATTTCAAGTTTTGACTGCAAATGTCACGCCTATAACGCTGGAAGCCTCGTCACACATGTGGCCCGTGGATACGCCTACGTTGTTTCCAAAGCAATCCATGCAGATTGGTTATTTCTGGGGCACACAAATCTTATTTGATCCCTTGCGATTAATAATGTGGGCAGTCTGCCTGAAAAGATCTGTTTTAAAGCAGCACTATGCAGCTTTGCCGATTTCTTCGCTGTTTTCTCGCTTTTTGCTCGCGGGTTTCTCTATAGAGCTCCCCCTACAGCTTCGGAATAGATATTTGACAACACTGTCGTCAAAACTCGTTGGCGACTCTCCCCCTTCCCATCTTCTCCCGCTGGTCATGTGCATTTGTTTTCAAAGAACCCAGTGAACGCACCGGAGCCATGTCCACTGAGGTATGTATGATACACAGAAGGCTAGCAAATAAATGTTTAGATAGTGTATGTGTGCAGTGCCGTAAAGCAATTCGTTACATCGTGAGACCTGATATCACGCGATACTTCCTGATGCTGAGGCCCGCCGGCCCAAAGTTGCAAGTGTGGTTTTTTGGCTCACAGGCGCTCGGGGGGTGCGAGACGACTACCATTCAACCCGAAAAATGTCATATAACCATTCCAATGACTCCGAAGCTGTTCAAATTAAAGGTCCCATGACATGAAATTTTCACTTTCTGAGGTTTTTTAACATTAATATGAGTTCCCCTAGCCTGTATATGGTCCCCAAGTTTCTAGAAATTTCAATCGGTGTAAATCAAGCTTTTGCTATCTTTCTCTGCCTTTGAGAAAATGGAAGCTCAATCGCGCTGATCTTGAATCTCCTCCTTGTGACGTTACAAGGAGGAATGTTACCTCCCCTGTCTCTGCTTTGCCCGCCCAGAGAATATTTTCCGCCCATGAGAAAATGAGCTAGGAAGTAGGAACGCGCGCGCGCGATTTTAGTTAGTCCACGAGAGATATCATGGCTTTTGAGCGAGCGAAGCATAACAATTGCTCAATAATTGGATGTACAAATGAATACCGAAGGGTTAATACAGAGCTGGGCTTGCTGAACGTCTGAAACTAAAGTCTGGATCACTCTCTTTGGCTCAGCTACACACCTCGGACAAGTAAGTCAACTAATGATATATAAGTGTGTTGCTTTACTGTTTATGGTTGCCTAGACTGTTACACGTAGAATGTGGCTGTCACATTAGCTATGCAGCTATGCAGTTTATGTGTGTGAATACACACACTGTAACGCGAGTGTTGTACACTTCTTTGTTATTTGGATAACCGTTTTCCTGTTGGTTATACGGCGCGCGCGATATCCGCATTTCAAGATCGCAGAGCTTGATGATGTAATTGTAATAAGATAAATTACAGATGTTACAGATCTCTCATGAAAAGGCAACAGTAGGTTAGCGTTAGCTACATGATAATAACTGTAAACCATCCGAATAAAGTACCGTATCCAGACATAATATTTTAAACTAACCATTCGGAAACATCCTGCTGGAACCGCTGAGTTGTTGCTTCTCCATCCGGATCAGATTCTGGGTCAAACTGAAATGCTTGAACGACTGCGTGTCTTCATGCCATTGCTATATCCAACGTAAACATGCACGGACCGGTACCGTTGCGCAAGATGGTCAAGGCCACACCCACCCTCCACCTTGCGCCGCCTTTCTCCTCCTCATTAGCATTTAAAGCTACAGACACCGAAACGGCCTGTCTGAAGGAAGCTCATTCTGGGACTGGCTTGTAGTGGCTATAATTCTGCACCGAGGCTGAATTTTTGAAAAGAGATTTCAGATACAGTACTAGGGACCACTAAGGCCTATATTAAAGCCTACAAAAAGTAGCATGTCATGGGACCTTTAAGCTAAAAAAACTGCATAGTGCTGCTTTAAGAGAAAGTCTGAACATAGCCTAATTCTTAGACATGCATTTTCAGTCAATATAGGTGTTTACAAAGCAACTCTTAACAAAATTCTCTTAACTCTGAATAACTATTTTGTTGGTAAGAGTTTTGTTAAAAGGAAGCAGGACAATCAAATTCTGCAACATTTTATCTTGCCCTCAGCTCAAATTTCTCCACCTTTGTGTACATAAAAATGAAAGTCAAGTGAACCGCTGGCCACCCTCATAATGTATTAGCATATTGACCACAAATCTTTCCATTTATACACTTTTGAGTCAACAAAAATGGCACTTTGCATGTTATTCTTGTTAAAAGCTTTTTTTTTTCCTTACCTGTGTTTTTCACTTCTCCTACAATTTTTCACATCTTAAAGGAGTTGTGTGGATTTTCAAGTCTGTCTTTAGTTTTGAGAATCATTAATATATATTTCATCCCGGTAATACTTAATACCTACTTCTGACTTGCAATTGCAAGTAGCAAATCATGGTTCACTCTTAGTTGCACTCTTATGGGAGTATAGTTTTTGTATTAGATTAGACATTCTGGCTCTATCCTGGTGAAAATAAAATGTGCTTTATCTAGGTTCGCGCTGTGGATGAGATGAATTATGACTTTCAAGCCTTGGCTCTGGAGTCTCGTGGAATGGGTGAGGTATGTGATCAGAGTTTTTAAAAAGCCAGTTGTAATTCTGAGTCTAATAGTCCTTTTGAATCTTTTTTTGACCAGTATCAAAAGTGTTGATTTCCTTGTAAACCTTTAACTTATTTCAACTCCACTTGTTAGATTTTTTCCTGTTGTTGTATACTTTGCAAAAAGTGATTGCCACATTGACCCTTTTTGCAGCTACTTCCTGCAAAAAAATTGTGGGAATCGGATGAATTGGCAAAAGATGGACGTAAAGGGATGTTGCTGGGTGAAGAATGGAGAGAAAATGCCTGGGGTTCTTCCCGTAAGTTCTTCTGAAATGCTACATGCTACATAATTGTTTGATCATGAGATCATACTTGAGTTAAACATTCATACCAAAATGAAATTGGAGAAAATTGTTTCAAGCAAGGCTTACTATAGTTAATGCCAATGGTGTACTAAATATTTGTAACTTGTAAATTGTAAAATATTTCTATGTTATTTGCCTATAATTTAGATTCCCCAAATAATTATTGATTGAAAATTTTTTTTTTTGAAAATGTGTACCTAGCCATTCTGGGGAGGGGATAGATAACTATATTTATTTATAACACACCTCATGACAAGACCATTTTTATCTTATTTCCACTTTAAATAAAATGCACTTTTTTTTTTCTTTTTGGAAAGAAAACTCATTAGAAGCCTAATGTTATAGCAATAAATGCAACTTTAATTGCATGGAAGGGGCAATTAAATGCCACACAGAATGAATTTTCATTCCAATGCATTATTTGTAAACATCACCCTAGACCCTAGGGTTTGACTGTTGCACTCGCATCTCGCTTCCATACTTTTGGAAGTATCGTCTATGACACTGCTTTCTAAAATGTAGTACTCAAGTTAAAATAACTTTTTAAAATGCGTCTCTGGACATGTGTCTCGTGTTTTTAACCGCAAAACTGCGTTCTATTAGCCTGACGTCGTCATACTCAGATTCTAGTCAGAATGTGAGTCTGATACTGCTCCATTGGGCTGTGATTAAGGGGCGTGTTTCAACCCGAACCAGGAAAGAAAATGTCTCTGCACTCAATTGGATAGACCAATAACCAATCAGAGCAACGGAATAAGTGACGTATGCTCTTCATTCATCTTTCTGAGCTACAAATGCCTTGATCGCGGTTCTCTGTTCCTCTTTTAAAATGAATGCACTGTCGATATCTTCTATAACAGATTGCGGAATCTACACATCTCAATTCTCCAGAGGCAGTCATCTTTGTTGTAAACTAATTCAACCCAAGCGCTCTTTGGTGACATGGATAATTACGTTACTGTTGATAATCTGTCCATCATCGTATAAAGCCCGCCCTGACAATTTGATTGGTCCGAACAGCTCTGGTTCGAGCATAGTTGCTCCAAAACAGATCAAGTCCAGACCGAACTTCCCTACCTCAAATGTTGTGGGCGGGGCTAAGTTCGGCTGGCATCCAGGCGTTCTATGTGAATGGCCCCTAACTGATTGAAAGATGAACAGCGCATTCTTATTTCAGCCCTCTTATCTAAGCAGTTTGCATCGTATATTCAGTTTAACAGCATTAACAACAATTAAACACTTACATTATATTCTTGCTTCATCCAATGCAATAAATGCACATTCAACACATTAAATGAGCGAGGTTTTCTAGCTAATTTCAACTTGATATGTATCGTAAATATAAAATGTACATCTGATTTTATTTTTAAGTAAATAAGATGCATATTCAAAAAGATACAACTCCTTGTAATTTACACCTTGATAGCACGCAAACATTTCTTCCCATTTTCGTGTGTTTGTCAGCCTCTGCTTTTCTGCTACAGACTGAAGTGCGAGAGTAGCCTCTCCATTACTTTCAGCTAATAAATGAAATATTAATGCAATTTTTGTGGTTGTTTGGAGCATTCTACAGCCCTTCATCAAACCTTTAAACACAGAACCCACCTCAGATTGCTTTTAATCAATGCACAAATTGTAATAATAGATCAACACTATCCGTTCCTAAATTCCGATTGGGTGGGCTCAGCTCATGCCCATGCCTAGACAGCAAAAAAGACTTAAATATGAAGTCTGCGTGTCTATGAGTGAATGGTGCGTTTTCTTCAACTACACACTGAAGTGCACGCAATGCTTGAGTGCCAGCGTTTGCCATCTCACTTTATGAGGACATGAGCACATGAACTTTGTCTCTAGAGCTGCTCTGAGAGATCACTTCACAAGCATTTCACTATTTAGTTAGAGAAAAAGCTGTTATCATATATATATATATATATATACACACAGAAACTCAGAAGTACTCAGTTTTTGTGACAGCCTGTCAGGAATAAAAGTTTGGTTTATCTTTATGAAGTTGTGACAGAACTATAATACTATTGTACAGTAGAATGTGCCTCTCAAAGTAATAATGATAATTATAAAATTATTAACTTTAATCTCTTAAGCTGAAAATTATATAAACAAAATGAAATGGCTGCAGCTCTTGAACCCTTTGGGCTACAGGCATAATCCTGGTCTCGTTGACACTTGATATTTACTTGTCAAATTATTGCTCATAGTAGCACAGGAACTGTTTAAGAGAAGCTCAAATAGAGTTAAAAGTGACTACCTTTTTTTAAAGATATAATTTCAAGAGAAATACTAGGATTTTGTTTTAAAGTTTAGGTCATTTGTTTAACGGGGACCATCACAACACAGTTGTTGTCTCAGAGCTACAAGCTAATTTGCATCTGTGCTTTTGAGAGGCTTGAAACATATTTGAAACAAATATAAATATTCTGTTTGAGGATGATTCTGACACAACTATTTTCTTCAAGCTTTTTTCATAAATTTAAATGTCTTTCCAAAAGGGCTCCGAAAATACAAACGATATAAAGAGTCAATTTAATTCATAACTATTGTGCACATCAAAGTGAACATTGACAACATTCCAGAACATGGTTTTCAGTTTTAAAAAGATACTTTTAATTTTCATTATTCATAATGTATGAAAAGATGAAAGTCATATGGTTTTGGAATGACATGAGGGAGATTAAATGATAGGATTTAAATTTTGGGGTGAACAACAATAATATTTGTAAAAAGCATCTAATTTATGTAGGAAACTTTTATGGAATTAACATTTTACTTCAAATAAAATTTGTTAACTAAACATTTAAGAGAAGAAAGCTTCATCCTTAATTCATGAGATCCATGCTTTACAGTTTTTCACAATTGCTAAGACACATTTCTTGAAACCGGCACCCATTATTTTTATGCAAAATCAAGTAGTCACCTTTATTTATATAGCGCTTTATACAATACCGATTGTTTTGTTAAAGCTGTAAAGCAGCTCTAAAAAGAAAATGGTGTCTTTATCTGAAGTCAGTTCAGTGTTGATTCAGTTCTGTTTATAATAACTGTGTAAAGTTCATCAAAGAATAAATGAATTAAATTCAGCTATAAAGCAGACCTGCAGAAAACAGTGATGTCATCTTCCAGCTCAGCATTCATTACACTACATCAAAAAATGGAGAACACTCCAGAGCATATAGTTACAGAATAAAATATATACTGTATACAGTAAACATATTTTGAAATTACATAAAGTATTGTAATCGCAACTTGGCAAGGTTAATAAATTGCATACTGTATGTATTGCAGGTATAGCAATGTATTGAATATTGTATTGCAGGGTTTTTCCTGGCTCAAAATGAGGCGGAGGTGGTAAAATCCTAATAATGTATTTTAATAATAAGGTAATTAAATGTTATTTCATAGATCATCATATACCCTAATGTGTTTTCGGCATTCTTTTTGTGGGTGGAGGTTGGTAGTTCTAGGGGGGTCCGGGGGCATGCCCCCCCGTAAGAAATTTTTGTACATTTTAAAGATAAATTCATTAATCTGGTGCACTTTGAGTCACCCAAATCCACTGTTAAAAATAAAAAAATCCACCCGCAAACCACCCATATTCTCTGATTTAGATATCTACATCTGATCATCACATTACAATTATTCAAATTCTCAGTTTTAAGCATGATAATATGGTAACATATCACACTGAAGTTGGCTAATTAAAAATGAACATTTATTTAAAATAAAAGTTCTTCTTTTGGCAAAATTACATTTCCTTAATAGCCTTAACAGAGGCTTTACTCCATTCAAACTTAAATTGTCAATGTTTCATTACATCACTGTTTGAAAACACTCAGAATAATTTTTGTACCTTTATAAGGTTTTATTTTATTAAATGTTTGCTCCATCTTTCATTTCAAATTCTTAAATTTGATCAATATATTCAATTAAAATAATAAGACATTAGGCTGTTTCCAATCAAATTAAATAATTTACATAGAAAAATTATAACTGTATTAAATTAGATTATTTTAAATATTTTAGAATATACAAATAAGGAATGTTGAAAAGAATGATACTTTATGAAACTAAACCGCCAGTAGGAGGCGGCAGGCGACCGTCTTAATGAGCGAGTCATTGAGTCATTCATTCAAACGATTCATTCAAAAGGCTGATTCATTCAGAATGAGGCAGTTTATGAAAAGGTAATTGAATCTTTGACTCAATCGATTCGTTCAAAACGCTGAATCATTCAGTAATGAAACACGGCTGAGTGTTGCTGTGAGATGTGCGGTGGTTCTGCGGTGATCTTTGTTTGGAACTATTTTCCCTGCTGAAACAGAACAAAAACAGTCATTGCCTCTCAAATGTAAGTGACTTAATTTTAACTATTTGTTTATTGAACTGTTATGCAATCAGTCTCGGTTTCAATCTTGATGGCATTCAGGAAAACATCACTCTGATCGTGTGTAGCCTAGGCTATATATTGTTTCTTAACTATAATATGTTATAAATAACAGCACGAGCCTCAACAGCGCAACTTTGTTACCGTCAGTACATTAGGTAGGCCTATATTATTATCAACTATAGGCTATCAATCGCCACTTACATTAAATGAAATAAAACAGAATGATCCTCACGTTTTCGGTGATTCGGAATATTTTTATATTAATTTTTTTTTTAATCAGGGCATTTGTCCGGATGGGCTACAATTCTCTCTCACTTTTCCCTTAAAAAAAGAAAGAAAGAAAAAAACACACGTGTCCCGGACAAAGTATATGGTCCCAGACATGCGTTATTGTCGAGCCCTGATATGTTTTCCTTGATTGGTTTTCCATGAAGAGAATTACGTTGTTGAAAACGAAAGTAGAGTGACGCACGTTCATTGCGTTTTACCGTGATGAGAGTTCCGTGTCTTTATTAAACTCAACACAAAATTATTTATCTGTCATCCACCCTCGATTAATTGGAATGGAATGTTTTTATTACTGCGCGCAGCAGCACTATACGGGTTGACAATGGGCACAAGCGGTAACCGCAACAGAACCGTCACGGTGGAAAAAGTGTATCTGACCATGACTGTCGGTCCGAGTTTTGTCGAGAGCCGGAGGCGGCACGAAATTTGACGGAGGCGGCCGCCTCATAATTCTCTATGCAGGAAAAACCCTTGTATTGTATTTTTGTATATTCAGCCCTTGCATTCTATAAAAATATAGTAGTCCTTCTACAAAAGCCCAAAAGGTTAATGAAAACTAAATGAATAGCATGTTACAGTGCAAAAAAATAAAAATATCGAAACAAATTGTCTGGGTCTGGACTGAGGACTTTGTCCACAATTATGTCTCTTGCCACGCAAAGGGAAAACCCTATGGTGTGCCAGATCCAGCCTTGACAACACTGTCCACACCTTTCTCTTTCTTGTTCTCATCCTCCTCGTTCACCACATTTTACACATGCTCTTTCTCCTCTTCCTCTGTTTGTTTCCATTCATTGTTTGTATCAACATTCAGTGCACCTGTGCACTCTGAACTGGCTTATATTTTGTACAGGTGGTTTAATCATTAGAAATCAGTTGTGACTCTGAACAATTACAGCTGTGTTGTAGTTTACCACTTGTGTTTACGTTTTTTTTTTAACACAAGTGCATCACAGTGCGAAGTGTGATGCACTTGTGTTAAAGGACAAGTTCGGTATTTTACACTTAAAGCCCTGTTTACAGATCGTTTCTGATGAAATAGAACGGTTAAGATTAAATTTTGGACAAATGCTGCTGTCCCGAGAATTTTAGGTTTCTTTCGCTTTCCCCCCCACCAGTAGACTGGGTGTATAGGTGCACTCGAACACTCCTTCCTAAAACACATTAAACTTTCGTTTACAAAGACGTGAAACTCACCGAGTGGTCAGGGGTGTCCACTGATATGCTCACACAAAAATCGCTGCAAAATATGCTTTCCATTCCAACAGGTGTTTTACCATTCGTTGTAAAACTGTGGAGCTATTTTTCCAAACGTCTCACACCCGTACATTCTTCCGTTGAGAGCTTGAATAATAGACACTCCAGCCCAGTTAAGGCGATAATGCACCTTTGCAAGCAAACCACTGGCATTTCATTGTTTGCGATCCGCCGTAAAAAAAAAAAAAAAAAAAAACATGAAGAAGAAGAAAACAACAACCCCTGAACCCCATTTCAGTTTCCGGCGCGGAGTAATACCGTACCTCACAGCACATCCAATGCAAGTCAATGGAGGAGACAAAAACTACGATAAAACCTGTTGGAAAGCATATTTTGCAGCGATTTTTGTGTGAGCATATCAGTGGACACTCCTGACCACTCAGTGAGTTTCACGTCTTTGTAAACGAAAGTTTAATGTGTTTTAGGAAGGAGTGTTCGAGTGCACCTATACACCCAGTCTACTGGTGGGGGGGAAAGCGAAAGAAACCTAAAATTCTCGGGACAGCAGCATTTGTCCAAAATTTAATCTTAACCGTTCTATTTCATCAGAAACGATCTGTAAACGGGGCTTTAAGTGAAAAATACCGAACTTGTCCTTTAAAAAAAAAACATAAACAAGTGCATCACTCACTCACTAACACTTCGCACTGTGATGCACTTGTGTTAAAAAAAACGTAAACACAAGTGGTAAACTACAACACAGCTGTAATTTACCACTTGTGTTTACGTTTTTTTTTTAACACAAGTGCATCACAGTGCGAAGTGTTAGTGAGTGAGTGATGCACTTGTTTATGTTTTTTTTTTAAAGGACAAGTTCGGTATTTTAGTGTTAGTGAGTGAGTGTTTTTTGCAAAACAAGTGCATGGGAATTGCAAATGGTGTTTAACTACCTGAACTTGTTTAAGATTTTGCCAAAAGAGTGATTTGAAAAATATGTTTAGGCCACTAATTTATTTTTTAACACTAGACCATGGGGGAAAGCTAAGTCATGCACTTATACACACTGTACTGTGATGTACAAGATGAATCTTATTTACAAAAACAATTCATCACATCTTTCTGAGTTTTATTTCAGTAGCATCATACAGTACTACATTCTCTTGAATGAATGATTCAATAACAAATAAAAAATTGTAAGTCACTTGTCGCCACCTAGTGGCTAAACAATGTAATTTTTATGCATTATTTTAAGTGCCAAGTTTCTATCAAAAGCTGTTTTACTCTATTTTGATCGCTACCATAGACATCAGTGTGTATATTTGAACTTTAAACTTTCATCCCAGTACTTCAATGATGATCTGAACTATTTTATCACAGAAATAATGTTGAAAATACTGTTTATGAAGCTGTTTCATGACAACTCTCTCTGGGTCGGCGGCAACACAGATTTGAATGTTGCAATATGATTTTGTCAAAGTTTAATAGAAAGACGAATTGAAAGATCACGTGGGTGTTTGAATCGAGATCACAGTCTTTTAAAGATGAATAGCACGAAGGCTTTTCAGTGCTTTCAGTCTTACATCGCTTTCACGTGTCCACTTAGGATATTACGTCACTAAAACTCTCATAGATAACGACACATTTCATCCTCTGTTGGAACAAAAGTGGCTAACTTCTGTCAACCTCATCTATAAGCAAGGAAAAAAATAAAGCAATTTAATTTGTATTAATATCGATTCTGGATTTAAAAAAAAAAAAAATCTATTTTAAAATTGTAAACAAAAAAATAGCAATAGTCAAGTCATCTTCATTTATATAGCGCTTTTAACAATGTGGGTTGTTCCAAAGCGGCTTTACATTGATAATAGGAAATTAAAGTAACAGAGATTGTTTTGGCTTTATAGCAGCTCTAGAATAAAGTTATTGTCCAGCTAAAGTTAGTTTGATTGATTCACTTCCGTCGCAATGATCATTGGTTATTAACTTAGGGGCCGCTAACACGACATCGTTTTAACAGAAAACTCTTAAGTTCTTTCTGTGCAAACTTCAAAAACGCGAACCAGTGAGAACGCAGATGGCTTACACATGCACATCACGAGTTCAGTCTATAGGTATGCGCGTTTGAATATATGTGCGCAGGCGTGTAGTCCTTCCCTACAAATCAACCCTCAACAAACTAGTCTGGCCTTAATTTATAATATAGAATTTTCATTGCTTCCGCGTAGCCACGCGAACCGGAATTATCCCGACAACGCTTTATCTGTAGAGAGGTAAAGGGAAGGGAAGGAGGCCTTCACAGGGGAGATACTAGTTGATATTTCAGGACTGCGCTGTCGTCGCATCCAGGCGCAGGTCCTTCATCAGATCTGGATACAGCCTGGATCCGGCGGACTGCAGTAAACCTCGGGATAAACAGAGAGACTAATGTTAGCGTAGACGCCATTCTTCTTATGATGTAACGAGAACATTTTTAAATCCAAAACAGGATTTATGGTAAGTGTTCCTGGTTCTGGCTGACCTAGTCTATGCAGCCTAACATTGAATTAAAAGTCTATAATGTGTTATGTGTATGCTAGGTCAAAGAGATGTATTTTTAGTCTAGCTTTGAACTGACAGAGTGTGTCTGCTTCCCGGACAATGTTAGGAAGACTGTTCCAAAGTTTTGGTGCTAAATAGGAAAAGGATCGACCACCAGCAGTCGATTTTGATATTCTAGGTATTATCAACGGAATATTGAGATTGGAATAGACGTGAAGGACTATAATGCGTTAAGAGCTCGCTCAAGTACTGCGGCGCTAAACCATTTAGTGCTTTGTAAGTAATCAGCAATATTTTACAATTTATATGATGTTTAATAGGGAGCCAATGCAGTGTTGACAGAACTGGGCTAATATGGTCATACTTCCTGGTTCTGGTAAACTCAAGCTGCTGCATTTTGGACCCGCTGTAGTTTGTTTATTAAGCGTGCAGGGCAACCACCCAAAATAGCATTACAATAATCTAGCCTTGATGTCATGAACCCATGGACTAATTGTTCCGCATTTGTCAATGAGAGCATATGACATAATTTATATATATTTTTTAGATGGAAAAATGCGGTTTTACAGAAACTAGACACGTGACTTTCAAATGAAAGATTGGTATCAAAGAGCACACCCAGGTTCCTAACCGACGACGAAGATTTGACAGAGCAGTCATCAAGTGTTAAACAGTATTCTAGATTATTACGTGAGGAAGTTTTTTGTCCAATAATTAGATTCTCTGTTTTTTCAGAATTAAGTAGTAGGAAATTACTAGTCATCCAATTTTTTATATCACCTATGCATTCCATTAATTTTGTGAATTGGTAAGTTTCGTCAGGGCGTGAAGAAATATAGAGCTGAGTATCATCAGCATAACAGTGAAAACTAATTCCATGCTTCCTAATGATATCTCCCAAGGGTAGCATGTACAGAGTGAAAAGCAACGGTACTTGCCTTTAAAAGTACTGAGCCTTGTGGTACGCCATACTGAACTTGTGATCGATGAGACATCTCTTCATTTACTGCTACAAACTGATTACGGTCAGATAAGTATGATTTAAACCATGCTAATGCAATTCCACTAAAACCAACATCATTTTCGATATATTTAAAAGAATGTTGTGGTCAATAGTATCAAATGCGGCACTAAGATCGAGTAACACTAAATAGAGAGATACAACCACGATCGGATAAGAGCAAATCATTTGTAACTCTAACGAGAGCAGTCTCAGTACTATGGTACGGTCTAAATCCTGACTGAAAATCCTTGCAGATACCATGTCTTTCTAAAAAGGAACATAGTTGTGAAGATATACTGCCTTTTCTAGTATCTTTGACAGAAAAGGTAGATTCGAGATCGGCCTGTAATTGACTAATTCTGTACGATCAAGTTGCGTTTTTTTTTAACAAGCGGTTTAATCATAGCCAGCTTAAAAGTTTTTGGTACGTATCCTAATGACAAAGATGAATTAATGATATTAAGAAGAGGATCTATGACCTCTGGAAGCATCTCTTTCAGTAGCTTAGTCAGTATATAGGGTCTAACATACATTTTGTTGATTTAGATGATTTAACGAGTTTAACGAATTCTTCCTCTTCTATAGCAATGAATGAATCAAATTTTTCCTTTTCCTTGTAGTCTCCGGGAGACTACAATGCACTGCCTGATGCGATACTGTAGTAGACGGTTGCATAGTAATAATTTTCTCCCTGATGTTATCAATCTTATAAGTGAAGTTCATGAAGACATTACTGCTGTGCTGCTTGGAAACTTCTGGGCTTGAAGCTTTATTTTTTGTTAGTTTAGCTACTGTTTCAAATAAATACCTAGGGTTTTGTTTATTTTCTTCTAATAGGGTTGAAAAATAAGCTGGTCTAGCAGCTTTTAAGGCCTCTGTATGCAATCGAGCTCTCTTTCCATGAAATGCGAAATACCTCTAGTTTTGTTTTCTCCCAGTTGCACTCCATTTTTCTGGCTGCTCTCTTAAGGGCCTGAGTGTGCTTGTTGTACCACGGCGTTTGACTATTTTCTTTAATCTTCTTTAAGCGTAACGGAGCAACTGTGTCTAAAATGCTGGAAAAGAGAGATTTCTGTCGCAATATCGAGTTCTTCTAAGCCATCTGGGATGCTGAGATGATGAAACTGATCAGGAAGTTTATTAATAAAGCAATCTTTTGTGGCAGAAGTGATAGGTCTAACATATTTGTAACACGGAGTCGGCTTTGCAGCCTTTGCTAAATGTTGAATCGATAGTCAGGTGAATCTTTTTTTTTTTTTTTTTTTTTTTTAAATTTGATTCGCTGCTGGTGGCCATATTAGAGGATGTGTATATACACTGCAGAAATAGTAGGGCTGGGAGCTACTGTTTCTGCCGTGTGTATACATGTCCTCTAATATTGCTTAAAAATTATGGTAGTATTACCATGGTTTTCTTAATGCATGCTTAAATGTTTTATTTGTGCTCTAGTTGTCATTTTCATCATTATGTCATATTCATCATTGGTGTTCTTTTTCCTCTGCTGTGTCTAGATCATTCTGTGTCTCAGCCCATTATGGTGCAAAGACGACCAGGCCAGGGCTACAATGGGAACGGAGACGCGAGCTCAGTGCTGTCCCCACGCTCAGAGGGGGGTGGTCTGGGTGTGAGTATGGTGGAGTATGTCCTCAGCTCTTCTCCTGGTGAAAAGATGGATGGTCGCTACAGAAACGGAGGCTATGTGAGTCAATGATTATTTTATTATTCTCTTTGGGTATCTTAATACATAACTCTAGACTTTTATTTTAGCATATGTGATCTAAAATCAGAGAAGATTTTTTGAAAGGGAAATCTAAAAGAAACACCAGTAAATACATGCAGTTTTTAATTTTTGTTTTATTAAAAATAAAAAAGATTGGAAATGTCCTTTTTCCCAACAGAAATGAATAAGTAACTGTTGGGGTGAACAGTTACTTATTCATTTCTGTTGGGAAAAAGGACATTTCCAATCTTTTTTTATTTTTCTCCCCCCACCATGAGTGGGCGGGACGTCCTTGTTGAATTGACAGCTGTTTACTAGTGCTGGGCGGTGTGACCCAAAATCTGTATCGCTGTATTTAAGATTCTGGCGGTTTCACGGTATATCAAATTATTATAATTTTTTTTTTCACTGGACCTTTATTGTGGCTTATTTTACTGTCAGGAGTACAGAGAATATAAAAAACATTTTAAGGACAAATACAAATTTACTTTAAGAAATACATTTTACTGTGCAATTTCTTTTATAATTTCTTCAAGTTAGACCAAACTTTTATTTTTGCAGGTGTTGTAATAAACTTTATTATTATTATTATTATTATTATTATTATTATTGTTATTATCAGGGCTCCAGACTAACTTTTTTTTTACTAGGAGCACTGTAGCCCCTTACTGAAAATATTTAGGAGCCCACGCAGAAAATTTAGGGGCACAGCTTAACTCAACCTGCAATGCCGTTTTATTCACATTTTCACTCTATTGCTGATAAATACCTTAGTAATAAATAGATTTAACATACAGAAATTACATTTTGCAGTTTTTATTTTAAGTTCACAGGGCTCCAGACTAATATTTGAGGGTAGCCACATCGGAGCCACTAAGTTTTACAGAAAGTATTTGGTAGCATTGCGGGGCTGACCATGAGTTGAGGTGTTAATAAAATTAAACTTAAATTATTATCATTCATAATGTCTTAATATGAATTCAAAAGCAAAACGAGTGAAAAAAATAGATAATTAGGGAGTGGAAATAGCTAATAAGCCAATAAGCGCTTGCATGTCAGACTATGTCAAATGTCAAAAATGTTTTTTGTCTCTTATCAGCAGTTTCTCGGCATGAGTAATGTCCTAATGTAATTTATATTTTCTAAAAATTTGAGAAGTGTTCTATCAAACTATGCCTACCTTTTGACTCTCCTTGCTATAGTTTTGGAGTTATGAGTCTTTAGTTTTGTCTGTGTCACTCAGAAAAAACAACTCTAAAAATGCCCTCAGGGCTTAAAGGTAGGGTAGGTAATCCTGTTCAGAAACATTTTTTTTTATACTGGGTGAAATGGTCCTTCCATTCTGATAGTAGTCAATACATTATGTGTTCAGAAAAAGGAATGGAAAAAATCTGACCTCTGTAGCAGCTGTAGGACAGTAAAAACTCTGACCAATCACTGCCATTCGGTGCGAATGTAAAGAACCAATCAGATGCCTTCATGTCTCGTGCCCGAGCACCACTGCGTGCACAGCCCTGCGTGCACTCATCATCACATGTCACCGTTCCCGGAAATATTCAGCTCACTACACCGAGTAAGCAGGAGTTTGCGGCACAATGGCTGAGAAAATGCAGCAAAAAGTACCAATGCCAGCTTTGCTACTTTGCTAAACTACTTCCTCGGACCCTGCCCGCACTCTTGAACGACCTCCTCTGCTTCGTCCCCGACCCCGGAGTGGACCTGTCCTCGAACCGACGATGCGGTACTTGTCACCGGAGTGTAACGTTAGTCCTCATCAGAGTCAACAATGTTTTCATCATGGAAACTCTTACATGCAAAACACTGTATATGTTATGACTCGTACACGAAATTCACCTTCATCACAGTTTAACTGATGGTAATGGAAAAACGTGTATCAATGCAACCTAGCTTTGCCTTATAAATATAGCTCGTTACCTATAGCCTAAATATAGCTCGTTACCGAATCAAACAAAATATATTTTAAACTTTACCAGTATCGATATGCTAGCTTGATAGTGAGTACTAAAAGCCATCATATTTGTTTATATTCATAGTGATAAAGTTAGGTATTTTATTACATGTGATTCTGACATGATGTCACTGCATGCACTGCGCTCCTTCCTCTCCGCTCGTCTCAGGTAAATAATAAATGCGTCTTCAGCTGAGCCTGAGCGTTTGGCGTCGCGCGTTCATGTGTTTTGGGGGCGTGGCTTTGGAAGGAGCCCAGAAGGGAGGGGGTGGAGTGAATGGAAATAATGACCTGTGTTTACAACAGTCGTGAGAGGTCTACAGACACTCGATTTTTATACTTTCTTTTTCAGAGTACTTACATTTTAATTATGTATTGGTATATAAAGACAGTTTAAACAAATTTGGAATGTTTTTTTTTTCTGAACAGGATTACCTACCCTAGCTTTAAGTGGTTAATTTTTAAATAAGTGTCAGTTTTCCTACATCTTAACTTTTAGTTTTATAAATGGGGACAATCTTTGAAGGATGAACACATAATGTTTTGGTCATCACATTAAAAATAACATTTAAATATATGATAATATTAGAGCCAGTAAGCGCTTGCATGTCAAACTATGTCAAATGTCAAAAATGTTTTTTGTCTCTTATCAGCAGTTTCTCGGCATGAGTAATGTCCTAATGTAATTTATATTTTCAAAAAATTTGAGAAGTGTTCTATCAAACTATGCCTGCCTTTTGACATCTTAACTTTGTTTTATAAATGGGGACAATCTTTGAGGGATGAACACAATGTTTTGGTCATCACATTAAAAATAGCATTTAAATATATGATAATATTAGAGTTTAAAGTACTGGAAAAAGATGTATAGTGTTTGTTAGTGTTTGACTGTTTCAGCCTACAATACCATTGTAACAGTTAGTGTTTCTACATTCAATCAAATGTTGCTAATTTGTGGACTTAGAGTCTTCTATAACTTGTTCATTCATGGCACAATGTTTCTCCTGGTTTCCACATCAGCGCTGTTTGATCTGATATCCATGGTTTATAACAGAGAATTCGGCGCCGAATCTGAATGCCTCTCACTAGACCTTGCAGTGATGTTATTAATTCTGTGGTGAATTCAATGGATTTCTTCACTGGATCTCCAGCACTGTGGGAGTAATAGTAAAGTAGTAAAGGTGCACTATGCTGTCTATTATTCTGACTGATAAACAGTCTGTGAAGCACAATTGAGTAGCTCAGTTTCGTTATGCTTTCATTTTGTTTGCCATTTGATGTTGAGCAACATTGTTCGCTATGTGGTATTTGCAATATTAAAGAGAGTTCGTTTTGTGGGTTATTTATTGTTGTGTTTTAAAATTATACGTTATAACCATTAATAAGAAGGGTATGCAGTTAATAGAAGTCCCGTCTCAATTCACTCTACATAGCGTTCATCGTGGCCATTGAATAGATACAGCAATTGTTTGTTACACACTGATGTGGCGGTATTTGAAAAATACATATCGTTTGAGAAATTTAAACCAGTATACCGGATGAACCGGTTTACCTCCCAGTACTACTGTTTATAAACAAATGCCCTTCAGAATAAAAGGAGAATTTGTAGATTGATTATTATTATTACGCATGTAATATCAGGATTTGAGACATTAGGCCTATGTACCAGTCTTGCCTGCACTGATACGTACTGGCTCTTTGTAAAGACATAAGCCAACATGACATTTAAAAGTAGATTATGACATTTTGATTAAAGGCTAAAAATTGTGTATATATTCATTGATACATTGTTAACAATAAAAACAATAACATGCAATAAACGGTTAGTTCCCCCAGAAATTTAGTTTTGTAATTTTCTCACTCTCATGTGGTTCTAAACCTGTATGCATTTCTTTAGTTTGTTGAATACAAAAGATATGTTTAGGTGGCCATTGAAAAACCTCAAAATATTATCTTTTATGTTCTACAGAAGAAAGTAATGCAGGTTTGGAATGACCTGATGACAGAATTTTCATTTTTGGGTAAACTGTCCCTTTCAGTAAATAGGTTTTGATTTAATGAAAGCTTTAAGCAGTGAATATGCATATCGCATGCATTTTTTTGTATGTCAGATTTCTTCTCAGACTTTAGAAATGTTGCTCAGTCATCACCATAAGCTTCTTTTTCTGATGAACCTGTAAGCGTTGACAAATTCATTTTACTAGATTAAGATGACTTAATGATTCAAACACAACCTAAAGTAAATTGGCCTCATTCTCTCAGGAATCCCTGTGTTTAACTTTGATTGATGGTGATTCCAGGGTGGAGCAGATGCAGATCCAGATGGCAGGGAAAAGAGCGATTCAAAAGAAAAGGCTTCTCCATTTGAGGAAGACAAAAGTCCTGAGATGAAAGTTGGAGATGAAGGGGATGCCTCAATAGCAAATGCCAGAGGATTGCTGAATGGGATGGACCGTGACTGTAAAGACTTCAAGTATGATAGTTATTTTCCAAGCAGAGTTTTACTTGGCAACTGTATTATATGGAAGCTTGTTTCCGCCACTTAATAAAACATTTTAAAAGATAATTGCGACTTTTTATCTCACAATTGCGAGTTTACATCTCGCAATTCTGACTTTATTTCTCAGAATTGCGAGATATAAAGTCAGAATTGCGTGAAATAAAGACAGAATTCGGAGATATAAAGTCAGAATTGCGAGATATAAAGTCGCAATTGCGTGTTATAAAGTCAGAATTCTGACTTTTTTTCTCGCAATTGCGACTTTATATCACGCAATTCTGACTTTATATCTAAGAATTCTGACTTTGTATCACGCAATTCTGACTTTATAACACATAATTGCGAGTTTATATCTCGCAATTCTGACATCTTTTCTCAGAATTGTGAGATATAAAGTCCAATTCTAAGGGGGAAAAAAAAGACGGACTTTTTTTTTTTTTTTTTTTTTACCTTAGAATAGTTTATATCTCACAATTCTGACTTTATAACACGCAATTGCGACTTTATATCATGCAATTCTGACTTTATATCTCGCAATTGCGTGATATAAAGTCAGAATTCTGAGATATAAAGTCAGAATTGCGTGATATAAAGTCGCAATTGCGAGAAAAAAAGTCAGAATTCTGACTTTATAACACGCAATTCTGACTTTATATCTCAGAATTCTGACTTTATATCTCAGAATTCTGACTTTATTTCACGCAATTCTGACTTTATATCTCGCAATTCTGAGAAATAAAGTCAGAATTGCGAGATGTAAACTCGCAAATGTGAGATAAGTCGCAATTATCTGGTTTTTTTTATTTTTTGTGGCGGAAACAAGCTTCCATAGTATTAACATGAAAAAAAAAAAAAAAGTAATTTTTTTTAAATACATGCTTAGCCCTTAAAGACATGTAAAGTGACCAGTCTGGTTTTTTTACTTGCTGTTGAGGCTGACACTAGCCTATTGTGGATCCAGTTAAAGGGTTGTTCATCCAAAAATCTGCCATCAAATCTGTCATAATTTACTCATCCTTTGTTGTTCCAAACCTATATGAGTTTGTTTCTTCTGTTGAACACACAAGAAGATATTTTGAAGAATGATGGTAACTAGACACTTGACGGTAACCATTGACATCCATAGAATGTTTTATTCTGTCTGGTTACCAACATTCTTCAAAATTTCTTCTTTTTTAGTTCAACAGAAGAAAGAAACTAATACAGGTTTGGAACAACATGTGGGTGAGTAAATGATGACAGAATTTTTTTTTTTGGGTGAACTAACCCTTTAATTTTGCTGAATCATAAATGTCCCCAGAGTTGTGGTAGCTATAACTTTGTGCTAAATAAAGCATAAAAAGAGTGGCACATTTATAGCACATTCTTTGCCAAGTAGTAATAAACTGACTGGTTTTGTGCGTGTGGCTGATAATGCAAAATCTCCCTTAAAGCTTCAAATGTTGAGTATAATTAAATTTCTGATCGGCATCATAGCCAATGATGGAACAATTTGTTATATAATGCTTAACAGGCCGAAATTTAAATGTGTAATTTTTTGTAAAAATACTCTAATCTCTGCTTAATATGCCATTCATAGTTTAATCATCCCAAAATGTGTTAACACTGGATGTATGGAAGCATGAGCACTCTGAAACAGCAAGATTGTCTTAACTAATGACGTGAGGTTGGGGATGGGATTATTTGTCTGACCAATGTTAGTGGCATTAAAATTGATGCTTCTCCTTGAAATCCAGAACAAAACTATGTACGCCTTATTATAAAGCAATAAGCCCCTTGAAGCCGTGATTTACAGTGAATTTAGAAAACCCCCTTAGCTGTTCTAAATTCACTGTAAATCATGGCTTCAAGGGGCTTATTGCTTTTATAAAACGGTTACTCCATAAAAATATTCATTTTACTATTTATTTTATTCATAAAATAAACACCCGCAACAAAAAATATAATGTTATAACACATTTATTCCTCTGCCAAGCATTGTAATTCCAAAGAGATTGCCAAGCAACACATGCAGCAACAAAGAATCAGTTGCACAGTAATACTAATGTAATGCGGTCACAGGTGTTTGTTGAGTAATTTACAACGGCTTTGAACGCGGCTCAACCAATCAGAATCAAGGACCAGAACTATCCGTTTTATAAAAACAAATTTAAACTGATATTGAAAACTGTAAACGAATAAAAACTGAGAACTTTAATGGCCTTCAATAGGGCAGTGATTAGTGACCCTGCAACAATTTCTTTGCTTCATTATTTATAAATGAAGTAAGTTTACTTTCATTTAAAACTGATTTCCTTCAGCCCCACCCCAGGCAGTCGCCAGGCATCCCCCACAGAGGCAGTTGAACGACTGGGCCCCAGTCAGGCCGGTCTGGAAATGATGGTGCAGCATCACCCGCACGCTCTGCAGCCACCCAACGTCACAAACAAACCCCCCACCGAGGACTTCCAGAGCCAGGAAGCCCAGAGCATGGGTGGCATGGAGCAGCAGGTGGGCATGGAGTCACTCCAATTTGACTATGCTGGAAATCAGATCCAGGTGGACTCATCTGGTGCTCCAGTCAACCTGTTTGACTACAACTCCCAACAGCAGGTACAGATACTCATTTAGGGCTGGGCGATATGCTAAAATTCATATTTTAGGTATGAGCAGTTTTTATTTTTACAAGAACAATTTATTTCACGTGATAGTTATTTTTGTAATTACATTTTTTTGGTAAAAATAACAAAGCAAATTACAAACAATTGAACAAAGGACTGAAGGTGTATTTAACATGTAGTAATGAAATACTAAAGAAATTGAATTAAATGTTAAAAATAAAACGCTTTACTGTATGAATTAAATTAAAATTTCTTATTAAAGATTCTGGTTTTTGCTCAACTGAACAGTATTGTGAATTTGGAGTATTTCTGGTTGCTGCTTTATGCAGAAGAAAAAATGTGTTAATAAAAAGATGTAATAACTTGTTCTTGGTTTTGTTTTTTTAGTTGTTCCAGAGATCTGGTCATCTCACAGTTCAGCAGCTGACTGCAGCACAGCAGCAACAGTACGCCCTTGCTGCAGCCCAACAGCAACACCTCGGTAACACAACCTCTTACTGACATTTACTTTCATACAGAGACTCCCTTATCCCTTTTCCGCTACGTGGTGCTGATCATACATGTTTTTGGAACATAGAATTCATAAACATGGTATTTTTAGCTAAATAATGTTTATTTCAGTTGGCTGGGGGAAATAAAGTGGCTGGAGTAGCTATGCCTGGGCTAGGTACCTCACTCGAGACTCAATTATGATGCAAGCTTGTGAACTTGCCAAAAGCTCAACTCTAAAGCTCAAGTCTTTAGCAGCCAAAAACTTGACCAAAGTGCTTTTGATCTGTAATATCCTGCTGACATGTGGATTTTGTGGTGTAACAGGCAGTCTCCAAATTAATCTGTCCTGTGTTGTTTTGAATCTAATGCTCTTTTCTTTTATTTATTTTTTTCTTTTTTTTCCCCCCGTAGGCCTTGCACCTGCGTTTGTGCCAAACCCTTACATAATCAATGCTGGTCCTCCTGGAACAGACCCTTACACTGCTGCAGGATTGGCAGCAGCTGCATCACTTGCAGGTATACGCATGTACACACTTTATAAATATCAATCATAGCATAGACAATCCTGGGATCTTAAATATGGAGAGTCCTTAGAATGCAGCTCATTATTTATTCCTGCAGGTCCGGCTGTAGTCCCTCCTCAGTACTATGGAGTCCCGTGGGGCGTGTATCCAGCCAACCTCTTCCAACAACAAACTGCAGCTGCCGCCAGTCATTCTGCCAACCAGCAGGCATCCAATCAGGGACCAGGACAACAGGTTAATGAAATATCAACATATAAGCCTTTTTCATCAAGCTAACTTGTACTGAACCAAGGCTATCAACAACACCTGTGGCATAATGTTGATTAATTCAGTAAAAAAAAAAAAAATAGGGGGAATTGCAGTGGGACGTGCAGTGGGAGCACACAGGGTTATTTTAAATATTAAAATGCGCACTGTTGTATAACATTTCACAGGTCTTCAAAGGTAAAAACCATAGTGGATCTGTACTTCACTTAGGGCCTGTTTACACCTGGTCACTTCATGTGTTTTTACTGATCAGATAGCTATCTGCTTTATCAAAATGATTCAATTTACACCTGGTCACATAAATGTGTTTTTTGCAAAACGGATATAAATCCGATTCCCACGCTATATGCAGATTTAAATGAGTTCACGTCACCGAAAGCAACAGATATGAGCTGCATTTTATTGATCATCAGCTAATTTCAAAATCAGAGACCGCAATAAAAGAGAGCGACAACAGCACTGGTAAGATCATTTAGTTTCTTTACTTTTAATGAAGATTATTGTGTAAGCGTGTGCAACATACTTTCACTTTGATTTGCGATAGTTTGCACGTTGGCTTGATGAAGAGATACTCAGCTGCTCATCTGCGGCAGTAGCAGCAGTACAGCAGTAGCGCCGTCATATCTAGCTATAACATGACATATAGCATATAACACTCTCTCACGTTTATTTATTGGCATTGTTGGGAGGAGTAAAATTTACAGATGTGGTTTCAACCAGATGCATTTACACTTGTCCAGTTTCGTCTGGAATGCGGCCCAGACCACCTCCTGAAGTGGTTTCAGCGATCGGATTTAAATCCGTCTCAAAAGCGTTTCGGAGGGCATTTACACCTGGTCTTTTCACAATCGGACAGCTATCCGATCGCCGAAAACGGCCAGGTGTAAACAGCCTCTTAGATCTTCACTCAACCCGGTTTAAAATGGTTAATAATAGAATAAGACCAAATTTATGTGGTCTATTTGCTGTCATCGTCCTCCTGCCAAATATAGTCTTTGGTTGTGGTCGTGTGTGTGTGTATGTATTAGTGCTGGATGGAAAACCGGTTCACCCGATATACCGGTTTCAATTTTGCGAACGATATGTATTTTTCTCTGTGTGAATGAGCGCCGCAGTTTCTTCTACACACTGAGGCTTGCGTGGTGTTCGTTTTGATTTAGTGTCTGCCATCTCACTTACTTTATCAGGGTATGGACACAAACTTCATCTACAGAGCTACTATCAGAGTCACTTCATGAGCACATATATATACACATAAACTAAGGTCTTCACTACAACCCGTCAAAATAAAAGTTTGCTATAACTTGAAGAAATTATAACAAATATATTACTATTGCACAGTAGAGGATACTTCAAGTAATAATACAGTTTATTAAAACAGAAACTCAAATGTCTTCATTACAGACCACCAAAATAAAAGTTTTGTCTAACTTGAAGTATGTATGTATGGTATGTATGTATGGTATGTATGTATGGTATGTATGTATGGTATGTATGTATGGTATGTATGTATGTATGTATGTATGTATGTGGGTGTTTGTGGATAAACGGGTGCACTCTGACCAGTGAGAGGACAGTTTTACTCTCATGTGACATGCATAGCCATTTTGGTTACATTTGAAATGTGAAAGTGGTTCCTTGTGAAAGTGAACTGAAACAAGAAGAAAATGCAACATTGTAAAAAAATAAATAAAAAAAATCCCTGTTTCAGAAAACAAAACAAAGGTCTAAAAATTCCCTTAGACAGGTTTACAGTTCAAATAACAAACGGGTTCATACTGAAAAGTGAAAACCAAAAGTTATTTTATTTTGCCTCAACCTTCCAAAGCGTAATCCTTATACCATGGTTACTATAACTATGATTGTTTCTTTAAAAAAATATGAAGAATAAGTCAGTTATTTTCTTTGGTAATCATCATTATGCCACTATGCTGTTGACAAAGCTGAACTAGTATTGAGCCAGCAACATTTATTTAGCAAGCTTTCAAAGTTCAGTCACAATTTAGACCAAAGAGCTCCTTAAATATTGAATGCTGTGACCTTAGCATTGTTTACATGTTATAGTTTCTTGCTATAAGGTATCTTTGCTTAACTCATACCTCAATTAATAGTTTAAAGAGCTTGTGTTCTGTGCAGGGGATCAGAAATCAGTAGAATGCATTTCAATTAAGACTAATGTTATTGACCATGAATAGTCAATGATTAAAGGGGGGGTGAATTGCTGTTTCATGCATACTGAGTTTTTTACACTGTTAAAGAGTTGGATTCCCATGCTAAACATGGACAAAGTTTCAAAAGTTAAGTTGTACGTTTGAAGGAGTATTTTTGTTCCAAAAATTGTCCTTCCGGTTTGTCACAAGTTTCGGGAAGTTTTTTTCGAGTATGGCTCTCTCTCACGTAAGAGAGGGCGGAATTTCCTTATATGGGTCCAAAGGGCACTTCCCCCGGAAAGACGCACGCGCGCACGCACTCGTAGACCAGACAGAGACATTCACTGAGCAGAGTGAGAGAGCATAATGTCACCAAAGAAGTGTGTTTTTGGTTGCCAGGGGAAGTCAACCCTGCACAAATTACCAAAAAAAACAGCATTAAGGGACCAGTGGATGGAGTTTATTTCTACAGAGCATCAACGGAGTTGTGAAAGTGTTTTTGTTTGTGCACTGCATTTTGAAGAGGCTTGTTTTACAAACAAGGCCCAGTTTGACGCCGGGTTTGCAGATCGTTTATTTCTAAAGGATGATGCAGTCCCAACGAAAAAGGGTCACCACGATCGTGTGTTGGAACCGCAGGCGGTGAGTGAAACTGCTTAAAATATCTCTGTGTGGTTAACTTAGCTATCGCCGCGTTAGCACAGCAAATAAACAACATGCGATGTATGGTGTGTGTGTGTATTTGCTACATTTGTTTAGCTGGCCACTCTAGGTTTCTGTTTGTTTATTGTTAAACCACTCCAAACAACAATACACAATGCGTGTGAAGAAATGTCAATGAAAAATAAATTATTTCATTTTAAATCGCAAAGCGCGCATCTTCATTGAAATGCGCTACTATTCCATGGTTTTTCTATGAAAATATTAGTCTGATGTGCAAAACGGTTCTGCTTGTGTACTGATAAGTCACATACAGTAATCCATAAACCAATTCATGTCCTCATAAACCACGAGTTAACACACACAAATGGTGTAAAAGTAGCGCATGACATGGTGTTCTAAAAACAGCAGACGTTTTCCGCCTCAGTTGGCATCAAACTGCACTTCCCACATGTACACCTTTAAAGAAAAAAAAAAATACGACGACATAAAGTGGAACTTAGTCTTTTTCCAAAACCACTAAGCAATATACAGTTTCAATACATACCACATAGAGACGTCCTGCTGTAGTCGTTGCTGCTGCTGCTGCTGCTCTTGTTCAATTTCAGCCTCGGGATCTGATTCAGGATCGTAAATGTATGGCTGAATCAGACAGTTAGTAGCCATGGTTTGTTTTGGATGATGGTTTAACTTTTTTCCTCGCGGTAATGTCACAGCTTCCAGACGCTCTCGACGCAAAAGCCTACACGCGCTCGTGATTCTTTAGCTCCGCCCACACGGCCCGCCCCCAGCCGCTCGTTTTTTTCCGGAAAGACTCGGTACAGCCAATCTCACAATTAAAAATATAATAAAACAAAAGACTTTTTGGAGATATGAAGGATGCAATATTACTCTATAGGTACTCAAGATTAACAGGAGATTGAGTGAAAATGAGCATTTCACCCCCCCTTTAAAGAACCAATTTGCTTTAGAGGCTAGTGGTTTACTTTAGGCTATTTTGCAACTCTCCCCCCATCCAGGTGATGCGTGCGGGGAACAATCAGCGACCTTTGACCCCTGGCCAGAGCCAACAGAGTCAACAGGAGTCCCTTGCCGCAAACCCAGCCCTGGCCTTTGCAGGCATGCCAGGTGAGTCATGCTCTGACCTCCTCTTCCTTTTACTCATGCAGGTATCTTGGATTGGGTAAACTTTATATCTTTGCTATGCTTCATTGATGTTAATTTACATAGTCTAGGAATCTAAGGTATCCTGTGTATGTAGCTGTTAACAGTTCCAGCAACTCAGTTCCCCTTAGTGTTAATTTTGTCAGATATTTTTAAATGTAGTCTTAGTCCTGTCTCAAATGTACTTTTTAGTTTTTGTCATATTTAGTCTACCTTGTCCTGTTTTTGTTTAGTCAAGTTTTAGTTGACCAACCCCTGGTTTCACAGATGAGGCTTAAGCCTAGTCCCAGACTAAAATGCATGTTTTAACCCTCTGGGGACCAAAAACGCGCCCGCGCGTTTTGCTCGTTTTTTTTTTTTAGCAATGAAAATAAACACTAAATGCTCTGTTAATTTTGATCTTTCATTTTCGTGTAATACATCAAACGATCCTGTTCAGTTTCTATTTTTTTTCTGTATACTCACAATAAAAATAAAGTGTTTTGCTTTTTGACAAATAAAGAAAAATTAACATGATGCGATTTCTGCCTTCTCACTGTCAGTAAACTCCCATTTGAAACGCGTTCGAAAATGATCTATAACTCCGCGAAAATTCAGTCAAACAGGCAAACAGACCCACGGGCATAAAGCTTGAGATCGCATCTGTTAAATGAAGTAACTTATATAAAAAACAAATATTCTCATCTTCTGTAATCTGTATAAAAAGAGAGCGACTCCAGTCGAGCTCATTACGAGCTAATTCACAGTAATGTGACCACTCCCCGGAGAGCGCGTGCTATTCAAACGCAAATTCTGAGAACTATTTCAGAGCTGTGAAACGCCCAAATCAGCTGTAAACAAAGCGCGTCGCGATCGAGTGAGGCATAATATAGCCTACCTTATGGAGAAAAGATTCCTCAGAACAGTGCTGATATGAGGAACAATATATCCTGATATGAGGAGCAGATCCCGCTGAGGAGTGAGGTAGGCTGTTTTCTTTTCTCAAGTGTGGAATAACGTTATGGAATAACGTTAGTGTAGGCCTATGCAAACCGCAAAAAGATGAATCGCATTTCTATAATATGACTCGCCTTTCTGTGAGATGAATGAAGGGTACATATTTGTAAAGAATGTTTAGCCTAAATATAAATCGCGCGTCTGTGTGTGAAAGAATAAACTGCTTTGCTATAGCCTACTGAGATGAGTAAAAATTGACTGGAATATGTTGAAATAAAATGTATTTGTATAAGCAACGTATTAAACTGCAAATTAGCATTTATATGCCCTAATATTTCATAAAAACAACGTTACAGTCAGTCACTTGTTGACTAGATTTGGGTACAGTTTTTAGGCTACTGTAAAATATACTGCCACATAAAATAAGCTTTTGTTTAGCAATTTCTGCTCATATCTAACGTTTTATATTATATATATATATATATATATATATATATATATATATATATATATATATATATATATATATATATATATATATATATATATTTGTCAAAAATAAAGTCATAGACTAAGATGTTAGATGTTCCAATGTTGGCTATATTCAAACTAATGAATACATATGATAAAATGTAGGCCTATAATCTTTTTTCTTTTTCTTTTTTACAAAGAAAGAGTACACTTGAAATATTGTTGAAATTGTAATTATTGTTGTAATTGTAACATTTTTAATAAAATAGCAAAACATATTTACAAGAGAGATGTAAGCAAAATCTTAAATGGTCAATATAAGTCTTCTTCTAAATACATCCTTTGTCCTTGCATTGTGGCTCAGTCAGTGTCACACCTGAAAGAATGGCTCATTAGGCAGAGTCATTATGCAGAGTGGGTGTAAACTACTCCTCCCCCTCGCATATTGGCTTTCCAAGCAAAACCTGTTTTACACCATTTAAATCAATGTATTTTTTTTTGGTGAACAATAAAGCAAGACTATTTTCATATAATTTTTAAGCTAGAACTCAAAGGGACCACATCCATTGGTCAAAAGTCTTGTGGACACATATTTAATATGTGTTTTGTGGTCTTAATTCAGCAACTTTCATTTTTATTTTTTCCAATAACCACGCATAAACATTATTCTCTTAAAAATACAAACATCTACATACAAGTTGCTCGCATATTATGGTAGCCCTGTTTGTGCTATATATAGTGAATTTACACCTTTGTCATTAACATGTTTATAAATAACTGAAAAAAGCACAAATGTCAAGGCATGTCAGAACATCTCAAGGGCCCCAAAAACACCTTGGTCCCCAGAGGGTTAACTGAAATCAACCTGCACTGACATATATCTTAAAATATGTTAGTGCCATTGTTTTGTCTCAAGATGCACACCAGTAATTTTTTTTTTCTAAAGCCCTATTCAGACTGAATTAGTTAAACATGGAGAGGTGGGGTAAAGTAATTATTACCTGAGCTTCTCAGTGATTTTTGTCCTGTCCGAATGTGCCATCTCAGTAATCATTACGGACAATGTCAGTAAAGATTAAGGCGACTTTTACCTTCTGTAAAATGATCTGGAAAAATTACCTCGGATAATACTATAATCCAGTGTGAATAGACCTGCTATAAATATGTATGTAAATATTCCATAATCTCAGAGAAGAAGCATGCAGTCAGGTTCTCACCTTTTTAACGAACAAGAATTGTAGTTTGCGGCTAAAGCTGCAAATTCCTTTTTCCAGTCAGCTGCCTCCGTAATAATCTTCTGATGCGTAATGATAAATGATAAATCTATTAGGCAGTCTATTATAGCTTGTTTCCACTGAGCGGTACGGTACATTACAGTACGGTACGCATTCATTTCCATTTCCACTGTCAAAAGTTGTGAATGGTATCAAAATGCCGAACCGTACCGTACCACTTTTTGGGTACCCTTCCATTGGGGTACCTAGCACAGTGGTACGGTACTAAAGGGTGGAGCTAGACTCACTGCAGGACATTGATTGGTTGACAGAGAATCGTCATTGCGCGTGCTACAAGGGGAATGAAATCATAAGAAGCGGCATTTTTTTAATATACAGTTTAAATATAATACTACTGTTACTGTGTCATGAAATGTAATTTTAAGAGTTTTTCAGGTGAGAATGTAGTTTTTTAAAGCTCAAATCTGTGAAAATTTGATCCAGGTTGTGAGATCAAGGCAATCACCGGGCTCTCGGCGCTCATGTACCCCGCCTGGAACAGCCTTTCCTCGGCTGGTCCTTCTGACGTTTGTCGCTGACTCTGAAGTCTCTGTAGTGGTTAAACATGAGATATAATTCGTCTTGTGTAGACCTAATGGGCGATCTTTGGTCTTGTGAATCTATAATTTGTTCCCTGGCCAAACTGAGGGCTAAGTGAAATTTCATAACTTTATATTTAGGCTATATAAATTTACCGTTGTAACGTTAGACTAGAGCGCTGACTTTGTATGTTTGACTGAATTGTTTGCTTTATTTCTTATTGTATAGCTTCTTGTACTTTTTACTTATACTTTTATAATGGCTATTATTGATAAAACTGAAATTAAACAAAAAGAGACAGGGTTTAGTTTTGTAACTTTTTATTGTATTACAGTGAAGATGATCAGAGTACAAATGCACATATTGCCTGAACCATATTAATAAGTTTAATATTTGTAAAATTTAAATGAAAATAGGCAGGTTTGTGTTAAAAAATGTTTTGTTGTTGTTATAAATAGGTTAACCTTATACATGCAGTGAATATAGTCAATACGTGTTGCCTGAACCACATTTGTGTGGCTATAATGTTTAAGATTTCTTTAAATGAAAACGTAAAGAGGCAGTGTGGTGTTTTATAACATATTCAGGGGTGTGATTCTTCCGGATAAATCCGGAAATCCGGCTTTTCCGACCTGAAAATGATGCTCTCGTAAATCATGCAAATCCGTTTTTTTTTTTTTTTTTTTGCGGGTCGCGCGCAAAGTACGGTTCGGGTATTGGTAAACATGACCGTTCACCGCTGTCAACGTTTTTTGTGCCTCTGATTCATGTCACTCCGCAAGTAGTCCATTCATTTGTCACAATGGAACTTCATTCAAACCAGAGCTCCACCAAAGAGCCTGCACTCGTTGCGGAAGGTTATCTTAAGTGTGCTAAGAATTTTGGACGTGTGGGGCGAACTATTTTCTTAGCTGAAGCCGACAACGGGACAAAATAAATGTAAAGAGAGACATAGTGGAGTTCCTATTTTCGTTTTGACAAGTATAATAAATTCTGTAGTCTAGCCCTTACATGACCTGGCAGAAGTGACATTATTCTAAAACGCATACACATAAAACTCCCCCGACATGGTTAGAAAATATTGCCTCTAGAGCCAGCTGCACAACGAGAAAATGTCATAGCATGATCAGAATAGCCTACGGAAGCCCTGAACCGGAACGAAAAAAAAATCATGGTAGGTGTGCCATATATTTTCCTGCTTTTTTGTTCTTTGCCAATCACACCTATGCATATTTCGTTTTATTGTTGCCTAAAATGTACATACAGAGATAATCGGAGTAGCAGAGCGAGCTGAGTGACGCTTTGAAGAACGCGCTGTTCCATTTGCAGAATTACCGGACTCGCGTCCTCGGGAGTCATTCTCCTGAGCTGAACTTGGCAAGTCCGAACTTTGCGTACTTGCTATTGAGAAACGCCTAATGTCGGTGCTTGGCTTCTTGTGGCAAACATGCCGAGAAGCAAGAACAAGATCTGCTGTATGTCATCCATTGTTTGTTTATATTGCTTTCTTCTTCGCGCGAAAATGGCGTCGATCGCTTCTTTCCGGCATAGGCTACACCACGCCTATAAGTAAGGGTACTGTTGGCAGTGGAAACGCTAGCCGATTCATGGTTTACCGAACCGTACCGTACCGTACCGCTCAGTGAAAACGAGCCATTAGCGAAAGCACTTTTCTTCCTGTTTTCAAAACAAAAAGATGCATCGTAAATGACAAGCGTGCTCTGGCCCAGTAATTAAAAGATATTTTCACAATGACATATCCCAATAACATTGAAACAAATATTTGTGTGTGTGCAAGCATGCTTAATGGAGTAAACATGGAAAAATTGCCTTGCTTTAGTGGCGATTACGATTACTGTTGGAAACTAACTAGTGGTCCTCTGCTGCCATCTGCTGGTTATAATTGTAATTGTCATTATTCTTACTAAAGTATTTTCACAGCTTTTGCTTTCATTCTACTTACTAATAAAGTCTTTCACATGTTTTGCTTTTGCATTCATATTTAGACATTATAAAATCACTATTACAACACTATCATAACACAATTAAAATCACATTTTGTCAGTTCGTCACTTCATTTGTACTGAGCTCTCCGTTTTAACTATTGTGCCACACGATGTTTAATGTGAAACCTGAAAATGGTGTTAATACAGAGGAGATTTGCAGTGAGCATTTTGTTAGCTATCATTTATTTAAAATATCTATATCTACAACGAAATGTGTGTCTAAGCATACTAAGTGTTTATTAAGTCTTAGGGTGGGTTGCACCAACAAGGATTAATATTAAACCTAGATTAAATCAAGGTTTATCTAATAATTCTGTTGCACCATAACTTTAAACTTACATTTAAATCTCAATTAGGGATTAACTTTAAACTTGCAGGTGATGAGGTTTAAAATAATGTGCACCTACAAACCCTAGATTAGCTCTAAACTGTGCTTAATTTAATCCTTGTTGGTGCAACCCACCCTTATTGTTTAAGCCTTTCATTCTTTTGTGTATGTGTTCTTCATCATGGATATTTTATGGTTTTATCCCTACATTTCGGGTTGGCATAGAGCCTAACAGCATAGATGGAGGCAAAACTGTCTTTGTTTGATTTGTAAATAATCTTCTCACTGAAGAAGTGCATGGAAACCTTCTACCATCTGTTACAAATTAGTCTGCGCAATGCTCTTGTGCTTCACTTTGGTTTACTGACAAAAATCGGCATTGCAATCAGGGTTTGAAATTAATTTTTTCACTCACCAGTAGGGCTGCACGATAAATTGAAATTTGGCTGCAAATTATTTTTATGTGCAGCTTGTCAGTGCAGCACAGCTCTGTGATCAGTAGTAAATGCTGCTCCATCTGAAAGCCAGAAGGCACAGAAACTCCAAATATGCCCTACCGCAAAAGTACGAAAAAGCATGTCTTTCCAGGTAATCCCTATAGCAATCCCCGCCAGAGATTTCCATCCGGCCCCCAGAATAATACTGAATTCAGGAATAGCCTAGTCAGAGGAAAAGGTATGTTTCTATATTTATTTATTAATTTTAAATCAATTGAAAAAAACGCCTTCTGAAAAGTAGCTTGTGCCATAGCCTGCCTTCAATCAAAAATGACGATAAACACGTTGCTCTCATTGAACATTTTTTATTGTTTCACGTGCTCATTTTTTCACAAATGTCACAATTTTCCTCGCCTGGGATTTGCGCACAATTGCGGTGTCTTAATAACTACCATCAACATAACAGAGAAGAACATGGCAATTGCAAGCCTTGCACATCAGCAAATAGTTCTAATGACAAATAAAAGCGACAGGCATCAGTTATTAGAAATGTTACTATTTACATAAAATTAAAGTAGCCTGTGATCCAACAAATAAACACAAATAAAGTAAAAGCAAGAAAATCCCAAGACTAAAATACTCAAGTTTGCTTAATGGGAGAAGTTACATTTCCCCTTCGACACTATCTTTTTGACATCGGGCTTGTCAGCTGTCAGGCTTATGCGCAAGCAGTCCTCCAAAGACTGGTTTGACAGTCGGTTCCTCTCATGCGTTTTTAGTGTTCATTTTTGAGAACGCAGCTTAACAGGTGTATGTTGATCCGAACATGGTGAACACATACATGGCCGATGTCTTCAGTGTGTCATACTCTTGGGGACAAGCCACCCAAAAGGCGCTCAAGCTTTCAGCACCATGGAGAGCAGCCTTCATGTCACCAGCGGCCTGGATGTCAATCAGTTCACTTTGAATAGCCGCCTCGTCCAGCGGCATCACCTTCCTCACGTTAGTGGAGAATTCTCCACCTGGGCTGATAGTGAATGGGTCACGCACAAATCCAATGACATCCCTGGAAATGGCAAAGTCATCAAATCTGGCAGAGAAATTTTCCCTCAGCTGTGTGATAAATGTCTTCATGTTCTCTGTGACTTTGCTGTGACCCACTGTCTTAAGTGTGCTAAAGTGTAGCAGCCTCCCCGGCAACAAATCTTCGTGGAAAAGATCAAGTTTGTTTCCAAAGGCATCAAGTTTTTCCACCATATTCACCACGGGTTTTTCTTTCCCCTGTAGTTGTAGATTTAGTGCGTTCAAATGGGAAAATATGTCCGTTAAAAATGCAACGTTGCACATGTATTCTGTGTCTTGCATGATGCGATCCCTGAGTTCAACGAAACGCTCCAGTGCTTTGCCCTTACTGAGCCAGCGCACGTCGTTGTGGAGTAAGAGGTCATCATGAGAGGCTTCAGATTCCTGCACAAATTTTCGGAATAAACAGTGCTGACGATCGCCACTTAATTTTGCGCACAGCACACTTTGGTGAATGAGACAGTGAAGTGCGTTAATGCTGGGAGCGACAGCCTTAATTCTGCTCACTAGTCCCCTGTTTCTGCCAATCATGGCAGGAGCACCATCTGTGACAACCAGGTTGACTTTTTCAAATGACAGTCCATGCTTTTGAAATAATTCCTCCATCTTACCAAAGATAATAGCGCCAATGGTCAGGCCCTCCAGTGTAATCAAGGCCAGCAGCTCCTCTTTGAAATCTTTGCCATCAAAATATCTGACGAAAACGCACATTTGGGAAATGTCTGTATTGTCGGTGGACTCATCAATAGCCAGCGCTAGGTATCTGGCTTCTTTGATCTCATCAATTACAAGTCGCTGGACATCCTCTGCCAAAACATGGACACGGCGAACAGCAGTTTTAGCAGACACAGGCATCTACTTAACAGATGCAATTATCCTGTCCGTAGATTTGTCAGTGGCAAGTTCCTCCAGAACAGCCACCATGCACTCCTTAAAAACCTCAGCATCGGTAAATGGCTTGTTATGCCTGGAGAGTACCCAGGCAGCTTGCAGAGACGCACTTGTTGCCCTCTCTTGCTCAGTTGAAGTTCAGTTAATAATTCCGCTGGCATGGGAGTACTGAGATTTCAAAGCAGCAACTTTTCTCTGTGACTGTTCAGGATAAGACTCCTTGAAGCTTGCATGCTTTGGCTGTGATGATGCCTCAGATTGTACTCTTTAGCGAGAGCGACAGTTTTGTTGCAAATGAGGCACACAGGTACAGCATTTCTAAAAGTAGGCACTATGAATACGCACTTATCAGTCCATTCTTCATTAAAACTACGGTTCTCTGAATCAACTTTCCGCTTAAGGCTCTTTGAGAGTGCCATTTTTCATTCAAATATATTCAGAAGGCCTTTCTTCTAGTGTTCTCCACAAACTACGACCTGCATGTGACAGTGATGGACAGCTTGACAGCCTCACAAATATGAAGCCTAAAATATCGCTATCACCCCTGGTGGCTTGCTGCAGTACAGGTAATATGAACGGTGGCCGACAAGGGCAAACGGCAAAACGCTGCAAAAACGGGAATGTGCTAGCCTGACGTCGTCATACTCAGATTCTAGTCAGAATGTGAGTCTGATACTGCTCCATTGGGCTGTGATTATGGGGCGGAAAGAAAATGCCTCTGCACTCAATTGGATAGACCTACAACCAATCAGAGCAACGGAGTAAGTAATGTATGTTTTTCATTCATGTTTCCGATCGACAAATGCCTTGATCGCGGTTCTCTGTTCCTTTTTTAAAATTAATGCGCCGTCGATATCTTCTATAATAGACGCGATGGCGGAATCAACACATGATGTTTCATAAACAAAGTACAGGAGAAGCACGTTCAAATAATCAATCCAATCAACTTGTCATCAAACTATTACCATGTCTACCCTATCAGCATGAGAGGAAGCATATATTTATTCACTGTCAACTCACCTAACATTCATTGACAGTTTTCAGCATCCCTCCACTCACTCTCGGCTTGTTCTTCCACAGCCTGGAAAACGGGGAGCTCTTTGGGTTCGGGTCGAATACCGAGCCCGGAGCCCTCTCCTCGGACAGTAGCCAATGCCAAATATGCATTTGTTTTGTAAGTGTGAAATCTCAATTCTCCAGCGGCAATCATCTTTGTTGTAAACTAATTCGACCCAAGCGCTCTTTGGTGACGTGGATGATTACGTGTTGATCATCTGTCCATCATCGTATAAAGCCCGCCCTGACAATTTGATTGGTCCGAACAGTTTTTGTTCGGGCATAATAGCTCCTCAACGGATCAAGTCCAGACCGAACCTCCCGACCTAAAAATTTTGTGGGCGCGGCTAAGTTCGGCTGGCATCCAGGCTAGGAATGTGCAAAACCAAAAACTTACAAACCCACAAAACAAATGCCAAAGAAAAATGTTGCAAATACAAAAAACACACAAAACAAGACAACTCCAAGAGAGAAATTCTGCAAATTCACTCCTCAAAACAGAAGTGCGCCAGGCCACTAGGGGGACCCGACCTGAGGCATGGACCAGTCCTGTGGGACCAGACCCGAAAGACATGAAGAAGAAAGTTGGCTAAGTTTTGGAGAGAAGAGTCCAAATATACAATTTCCTTTGTCTTTTTTAAACACTTGGCCGTAATCTTTTATAATATTATAGAAGATAATAATATTAAATAATGAGAATGAGAATGAGCCACTGAATGAGAATAAGTATATCAAATAATAACACATTATTTAGGATACAATACTAATTTTATTTTATATTACGAGCATCTGGCCCTTACAGTGTCTGCAGAGAAAAATTCTGACCCTTGGACTTAGTTGATGACCCCTGCCCTATAGGTATCATACTATCTGTAGCCGAATAAACAGAAGATTGAAATGCTTTGATAAAACATGACTAATAAACATATGACTGCCTTATTCTGTGTAAGAAGCCATATCATCTTACAGAAGGATGCTCAATTGTCATTATGAAGTGAGTTTGGAGTAAAAGCATGTTATTGAATGTTTTCTTTAGTTGGACAAGAGGTTCATAAATGCTTCTCCTCTTTGGAAAGATGTTTGACGCATGTTGCTTTTTCAAATGCACGTTATAAACGACTCAAACTCGCAGTGCTTTCAGATGGAGCAGCATTTACTACTGAACATAGTTGACAAGCTGTGCTTAAAAAAAAAAACGCAGCCTTTGCGATTTCATAAACGCAAAAAGCCAAATCGGTTTAAGCGCGATTTCATGTTGATTGCGATTAATCGTGCAGCCCTACTCACCAGCTGTTACTGGCCATTCAGAACGTCTGCTAACCATAACAAAAATATCAGAAATAAACCAGATTATCACGGTTTTAAATATATGTATTAAATCTGATTCTGAATCATTGAATGACTTTAAAAGATAAAATTGTTTAACACTGTTTGTGGATACTATAAAAATGAAATAAAATGGAAATACAAAACAAAATTCTCCATGACTTCTCTTATAAAATAGCATTTATTTTGTTGTAATTTCCCTGTATAGCTCGCTCTAAAATAGTTTAATTGTAAGCACAACAATTCATAAAGTGATCAGCTGTTTCCTCCCAAAACTTGAGCGAAAAAAAGTGAAGCTTTACTTTCATTAACATCCATTCACAAAAGCCAACCCATTCTCACTTCAAGGCATTCGATTATAATAAAATATCATGTCCTGATGACAAAATTATATTTCTGCGCATTTCATGAACGATAATTGATTCAGACCCAATTTCAGTCTGTTATGTTTTAACATCAGGTTACCAAGTTCTAGCACCGGCTGCTTACTATGATCAGACTGGAGCTCTGGTAATGGGTCCTGGAGCTCGCACTGGTCTGGGTGGACCTGTCCGACTGGTCCAAACCCCTCTCCTTATCAACCCAGCAGCCGCACAAGCTGGTGAATATGCCTTTTTTACCTACTCTTTAAACAGACTATTTAAAATAATTACGAAAAAGATTTTCAGTGTCTTTTTTTTCTACTGACCAGACTGATCTTCTTTTTTATTTTATTACTTTCTTTTAATCTTCTTGTTGTTCTTTCTGTCCTCTGTCTAGCTGCCAATGCGTCAGGCTCTGGTAACAGCATGTCTGGTCCTGCTAACGGTCTGTACCGGTCCATGGGCTGCCAGCAACCCCAGCAGCCTCAGCCTCAGCAGCAGCCGCCTCCCCCCTCCAGCGGTCTGCAGTCCAGCTCCTTCTATGGGTCTGGCTCAGTGGCGCCCAGCTCCCAGAGCAGCTCGCTGTTCTCCCATACAAGCGCGGCACCTCCACCTAGCACATCTCTGGGTTTCGGCAGCACTGGGGGATCTCTGGGTGTTGGGCTAGGCTCTGCCCTTGGTGCCTTTGGCTCCTCAGGTCTGTTTCACTATTTCGTTGTGTGCAGTAGTGATTAAGTTGCTGCCTGTGAAAAAAAAGTCTCAAATCAACCCTTTATTAGGTTCTATTTTGATTTGGAATGCTGTTCAAATAGACATCCGCCTCTATAGGCGTTAGACCACGTCTCAAACTCGAGGCCCACCATCCAAAATCTCATTTCATGTGGCCTGTGAGAGAGTTTCATTATACTGATTCCTTCATATTTCCACCTTATTTCATGTTGCCTGCAAGTTAATTTTTCAAATCAATCAGTTAGTAGTGCTCTGCTTGTGAACATTAACCCTTCACACGTATCACATCGGTGCAGTAAGAACATTCAGTTTGTAATGGTTAAATTCAAATCTCCTTTCGTGCTCTGGCTGGCGACAGACTCTTCTCAGCACTTGTCATGTATCAGTATTTTCAATTTAATGTTTATTTTAGGTTTCAGATATTTAAATACATTCAAGTACTAGTAAAACATTTGTAGTTTGTTAAAATACACACTGATGTCTTTTGAAGTAACAATATTAAAAAAAAAACAACTAATTATATGCATCAAAATGCGTTTTTACTCATGTCAAACACACCTCATGTAGGTAACTGTTTACTCTAGTTTCCTAATTGATTGGCCACTCACTGAAGTAAATGAATTTATGTTTTGTAAATTCCTACTATATCTTATCAACTAGCATGATCATTAAAAAAGTTCATTGAAATCAATAAATCACAAAATACATTTACTTGCACATACAGTGAGGAAAATAAGTATTTGAACACCCTGCTATTTTGCAAGTTCTCCCACTTGGAAATCATGGAGGGGTCTGAAATTGTCATCGTAGGTGCATGTCCACTGTGAGAGACATAATCTAAAAAAAAAAATCCAGAAATCACAATGTATGATTTTTTAACTATTTATTTGTATGATACAGCTGCAAATAAGTATTTGAACACCTGTCTATCAGCTAGAATTCTGACCCTCAAAGACCTGTTAGTCTGCCTTTAAAATGTCCACCTCCACTCCATTTATTATCCTAAATTAGATGCACCTGTTTGAGGTCGTTAGCTGCATAAAGACACCTGTCCACCCCATACAATCAGTAAGAATCCAACTACTAACATGGCCAAGACCAAAGAGCTGTCCAAAGACACTAGAGACAAAATTGTACACCTCCACAAGGCTGGAAAGGGCTACGGGGAAATTGCCAAGCAGCTTGGTGAAAAAAGGTCCTCTGTTGGAGCAATCATTAGAAAATGGAAGCAGCTAAACATGACTGTCAATCTCCCTCGGACTGGGGCTCCATGCAAGATCTCACCTCGTGGGGTCTCAATGATCCTAAGAAAGGTGAGAAATCAGCCCAGAACTACACGGGAGGAGCTGGTCAATGACCTGAAAAGAGCTGGGACCACCGTTTCCAAGGTTACTGTTGGTAATACACTAAGACGTCATGGTTTGAAATCATGCATGGCACGGAAGGTTCCCCTGCTTAAACCAGCACATGTCAAGGCCCGTCTTAAGTTTGCCAATGACCAATTGGATGATCCAGAGGAGTCATGGGAGAAAGTCATGTGGTCAGATGAGACCAAAATAGAACTTTTTGGTCATAATTCCACTAAACGTGTTTGGAGGAAGAAGAATGATGAGTACCATCCCAAGAACACCATCCCTACTGTGAAGCATGGGGGTGGTAGCATCATGCTTTGGGGGTGTTTTTCTGCACATGGAACAGGGCGACTGCACTGTATTAAGAAGAGGATGACCGGGGCCATGTATTGCGAGATTTTGGGGAACAACCTCCTTCCCTCAGTTAGAGCACTGAAGATGGGTCGAGGCTGGGTCTTCCAACATGACAATGACCTGAAGCACACAACCAGGTTAACCAAGGAGTGGCTCTGTAAGAAGCATATCAAGGTTCTGGCGTGGCCTAGCCAGTCTCCAGACCTAAACCCAATAGAGAATCTTTGGAGGGAGCTCAAACTCCGTGTTTCTCAGCGACAGCCCAGAAACCTGACTGATCTAGAGAAGATCTGTGTGGAGGAGTGGGCCAAAATCCCTCCTGCAGTGTGTGCAAACCTGGTGAAAAACTACAGGAAACGTTTGACCTCTGTAATTGCAAACAAAGGCTACTGTACCAAATATTAACATTGATTTTCTCAAGTGTTCAAATACTTATTTGCAGCTGTATCATACAAATAAATAGTTAAAAAATCATACATTGTGATTTCTGGATTTTTTTTTTTTTTTAATTATGTCTCTCACAGTGGACATGCACCTACGATGACAATTTCAGACCCCTCCATGATTTCTAAGTGGGAGAACTGGCAAAATAGCAGGGTGTTCAAATACTTATTTTCCTCACTGTATATAATATTAATTATATATTAACATATATAAATTGCATTATCAAATTTCACAATCTAGTTGGTTAAAAATATGAAATTGAAACTATTTTAAGGAAAAAAAAAAATTTACATTTGCAATTTTAGCAAGGCCTGCAGTAAATAACTAATAAAATGATCTGCAGCACAAAATTAATGTTTGTTAAATAAATAAATCCTCCCAAAATAACCAGAATTAAATGCCTTGGTGCTGTTGTTGCAAAAAAAAATATATAGATGGATAGATAGATCTATCTATAGATAGATAGATAGATAGATAGATATAGTGAATATATATATATATATATATATATATAGTGAAATTCTTTGGATGCATGTGGCCCAGTAAACTCTAGAAGATGTTAAGGTCTATTTGAGGGTACACATAAGCTGATGTGGCCCGAGCTGAAAATAAGTTTGCCACCCCTGCTTTTGATGAAGTTCCACTTCACTTCCGCGTTCTGTTCCGTACATACTAAGAAAATGTTTTGTGGTGTTTTGTTTTCTAGAAAGATGTGCGATAATAGGTGGGTATAATTTATATCGGATTCGGGATAAAAGGGATGTGGATGGGCAAGCAATGTAATGCCAGATTAATGTAATGCTTACATTTGACAAAAGTGTACTTGTCGTCATTTCTCCTGACAAAGTCAGAGTAATATCAGTGTTTACATCTGCTGAATGCTCTTCCATATTCCAAGCTAGCTTGCTGCAATGGTGATGTCACATGCTTGTCTTGTTCTCTTCTTTGTCCTTCCCACTCTTGTACTCCTGCAGTGTCAAGTTCCACTAGCAGCAGCGCAACCCGTCGGGACTCCCTTTTGGCCAGCTCTGACCTGTATAAGCGTGGTGGTGGTAGCAGCCTGACTCCCATTGGCCAGTCTTTCTACAACAGCCTAGGATACTCCTCCTCCCCCAGCCCCATTGGACTAACACCTGGCCACTCACCTCTGACACCTCCACCCTCTCTGCCCTCCTCCCATGGGTCCTCATCCAGCCTCCATCTGGGTATGATCTTTTGGTTCTAACCGATTGATCCAAATCAGGGTTTGTTTCCAGGTTTGATTGGATTGCAAAACACTTTCCACACCAAGTAACCCAACCAAACTCAAACCATTTCAAAAGCTTTGAAAAAATGCTCTCAGCCCTCTGACAGGCCTCTGAGCTTAGTATGGTTTGTTTTGCCCTTTATTACACCCCATTCTTTAAGTTTGGTGTATGAACAAACAAATATGTAATTTGATGTTCATTTCTCAATTTTTTTTAATTGTGAATTTTTCATCTTGAGTGACCTACACAATGACTCCACATATACAAGTGAAGAAAAAACTCAATCCTGTTTTCCTCTCTCTCCTGCTTTTCACAGGTGGTCTGCCCAATGGCAGTGGCCGTTATATTTCTGCTGCTCCGGGAGCAGAAGCCAAATACAGGAGCTCGGGCAGTACCTCCAGTCTTTTCAGCTCTAGCAGTCAGCTCTTTCCCCCGCCACGAGCCCGCTACAGCCGCTCAGATGTCATGCCTTCAGGACGCAGCCGCTTACTCGAGGACTTCCGGAATAACCGCTTTCCCAACCTGCAACTACGAGACCTGCCTGGACACATGGTGGAGTTCTCACAAGACCAGCACGGATCCAGGTTCTCACTCCTCCTCTTTTAAAAAAAAAAAAAAAATGTTTTACAGTAATGTTTTAGTAAATGCATTAGTGCTAGTAAATGCTATTACTAAGTAGTGCATGTGTATGTTGGTCTTGCACAAATAACCATGTCTGACATCTGTTTCTATATCCACTCTGTTAAATGTATTGTCAGCATTTCTCATACTACCAGATAAAAATGATTTTTTTACACTGACACAGCTTTTGACACTATATTTTTTGATCATACATGTCTTTAAACAATGCAAAAAAAAAAAAAAACACTTGCATGCTACTATAATACATCCTTTTTTTACGTTGTTTTTTGTCACGCGTCTCTGTGCTTAATGTAAAATATTTTTCTCAATGTCCAGATTTATTCAGCAGAAGTTGGAGCGTGCAACTCCTGCAGAGAGGCAAATGGTGTTTGGGGAGATCTTACAGGCTGCTTACCAACTCATGACTGATGTCTTTGGGAACTACGTTATACAGAAATTCTTTGAGGTAATTAAATGTAAAATGTTTTGCTCAGAAAAAAAAATTCGTTATATTTATATTTAAGGGCTGTCTATAAATAAAAATTTTAATTGTGATTAATCGCATACTTATCTTGAAATTAAGCATACATCATTTATCTTTAACGCGTTTATTTCGTCATCATTTGCTATATCTATTTCTATTTAAAAAAAGTAAACTATCAGATTAAAGGATGGTTCTCACAAAACTGTGTTTTATGCAAGTCTTTCCAAAAAAGGACACTTGGAAACTCCAAAAGGACACCTAATAACCAACTGAAATAAAATATCCCTATAATCCATAGATTTATGCACACCAAAGCACACATGAAAAAATTACATAACATTTTTCAGAATGTAGTTAACAGTATGTGTACAGTGCAACAGCAAAGAGTTTGTTTGTAAGAGTTTTTTAGAGCTTGTTTACATTAGATGTCAAGTTGCGATACTGAACATATGATGCCTTGACCTGACTGCATTATCTGCCTATACAGATCCATTCAGAATTACTAAACACAGCAACATACACATGACAGATAAAAACATTATCCTGAATGTGTGTGGAAACATGAATGTACTGAAATGTGTCTTAAATACAATGTGCGTCGAGAGCGCTCATACATGGTTTGTTTGCACATCTATAATAACCGGTTCGTGTGCTCACTGCTTACTGTACGACTCCTGTCCGTCATTGCGATCGTCTTTACCTTGATTACAATTCGCATCCATCAAAACTTTACTTGCAAGAAGCTGGTTTGCTTTATCCAGCCGAGAAACGTAGTTTGCTTAAAATCTGGCCAGCTGTTGATGTTTTGACGTTCTGTTCAGTCTGTATTTAATGACAGAATTAGGGATGCTTTCATTGCAATGTATTCTTAGCTACAATCATACTATATTGAACCGTACCTTTGGATTGAGAGACTTAAGTGAGTCGGACTAACTAAGAATTGCTATCACTGGTTAAAAAAAAAAAAGCAGAGCAGAAAGAGAAGAGTGACTGGCATTTTGCTCTCAAAATGGTAGCCAGGAAGGGGTATCTGCTTGAACGATACCTGGAAAAGAATCTCACCAATATACAATATATTAATGTTCTGCAATTTACCCCCCCCCCCCCCCCTTGCTAATTAACAGAATAACCAGAACGGCTACTAAATGAGTCTATTAAATCCAACAAAGGGGGATAAGAGCGCTCAGGATCTGAGAGATAGAGAAGAACGTCATCAGCATAAAGAGATATATGATCTACCTGACCTATGCTTAAGGGCAGAATCTGCGGATGGTGTCTTAAGGCTATTGCCAAAGGTTCTATGACAATGGCAAACAGCAGGGGTGAAAGTGGACATCCTTATCGCATGCTCCTATGCCAGGGTTCCTGCGAATCCTTAAAAAGTCTTAAATTAGATTTTTAATATTTAAGGCCATAAGTCAAATTTTTAGGTCTTAAATTTTAGATTACACTTTGACTTAGTTTTAATTTGGAAAGCATTTAGATCCGTCTATCAAATTAGCGTGTATTATTTTTTTATTATTCTATCTTTGTGGATTTGCTTGTTTACGTTAGGGCTGGGCGATATGGACCAAAAGTCATATCCCGATATATTTAGGCTGAATATCGATATACGATATATATCCCGATATTTTTTCCGCAAAGTGAGAGCAAATGTTCAGTCAAAGTCAAAGCCAAATATGACATCACAAGTAGTTTTATTGAAAAAGGCTATTTCAGTGAACAGTTGCTAAATCAAATGAATCATAATAAACAGGTTTCTTCACCTTAGGGCTGCACGATTATGACAAAAATCATAATTGCCGATTATTCCCTTGGAATTGTAATTGAAATCTATTAATTATGATTATCAAAATTTACGTTGAATATATATAAACAAATTTTGTGTAAACGTTATAATTTGCATATATATATATATATATATATATATATATGCAAATTATATTTTTTATATATGCAAATTATAACACGTTTTAACACACACAAGTACTGTCCCCCTTTACTTAACATACACATAAATTGTAAGAATATGACTAATAGTAAAGACTAGTACTAATAAATAAACATTAGGCCAATGCTAAAGCTATTAAATAGCAGTCCCAAACTAGTTTTTGTTAATACAATGTTGGTATGAGCCACTACAGTCATTTAAAAAATATAAAAAATTAACACAAAGAAAAATAAAGTGGCATTTTGGGGTTAATATGGAAACGACAGTTACCATGGTGAATACACAATATTAACAAGAACTATTAATGAAACATGGAAACTGCTCTTGGTGAACAGAATGAAAATCATACCTGCATTACTTTTATTTCGTGTAATTTACAACGTAACGGCGTTGCATGCTCGTAGTTTGGCGATAGTGAGGTGATAAGTCAAGTCAAGTCAAGTTTATTTATATAGCGCTTTTCACAACATAGGTTGTATCAAAGCAGCTTCACAGTAATAAATTAAAACAATACATCAATGTTTGTTTCTAGTGGAACGTCCACGTTTGGTAATGCTGATCAATAGTATCGTTGATTGATTAATTAAATTAAATATCCCCAAATATCCCCAACTGAGCAAGCCAAAGGCAACAGTGGCAAGGAACCGAAAAACTCCATCAGGTGACCTAATGGAGAAAAAAAAAAACCTTGGGAAGAACCCAGGCTCAGTCGGGGGCCAGTTCTCCTCTGGTGTTTATGAACTAGAGGTCGGATTTAACTGTAAGATTAAAAGTATTATATGAATGCCTGGCTGAAGAGATGCGTCTTTAATCTAGTTTTAAACTGGGAGAGCGAGTCTGAGCAACGAACAGTATCAGGAAGACTATTCCAGAGTTTTGGAGCTAAATGTGAAAATGCTCTCCCTCCTTTGGTGGATCTGGATATCCTAGGTATGACCAAAAGCCTCGAATTTAGTGACCTTAAAGAGCGCGATGGATTATAGGGCGATAGAAGATCGGTTAAATAGACTGGAGCTAAGCCGTTTAGGGCTTTATAAGTCAGTAGCAATACCTTGTAATTAATACGGAACTTTATAGGTAACCAATGTAGTGATGATAAAATTGGTGTTATATGATCATATTTTCTTGATCTAGTTAGAACTCTAGCGGCGGCATTTTGGACTAACTGTATCTTGTTTATTGAGGTTGCAGGACAACCGGCTAATAAAGCATTACAGTAATCTAGTCTCGAGGTCATGAATGCATGAACTAACTTTTCTGCGTCAGAAACTGATAGCATGTTACGTAGCTTAGCAATGTTTCTAAGGTGGAAAAAGGCTGTTCTTGTAACATATGAAATATGTTTTTCAAAAGACAGGTTGCAGTCTAATATAACACCCAGGTCTTTTACTGTAGAGGATAAAGTAGCAGGACATCCTACTATGTTAAAGTTGTATTGTGAGAGGTTTTGTGGGTGGTTTTTTGAACCGATGATTAGTACCTCTGTCTTGTCTGGATTTAATAAAAGAAAATTGCGCGTCATCCAATCTTTTATATCTTTAACACACTGTCAATTTGGATAATTTAGCGTTTTCATCTGGCCGTGATGAAATATAGATTTGAGTGTCATCAGCATAACAATGGAAACTAATTCCATGTTTCCTTATAATATTTCCAAGTGGCAGCATATATATTGAAAATAACAGAGGGCCTAACACAGATCCCTGCGGCACTCCATAGTTTACTGGAGTTATGATCGATTTTTCTCCATTTAAATAAACAAAATGGTAGCGGTCAGATAAATACGATCTAAACCAGCTTAATGCTTGTCCTTGAACACCAGTATAATTTTGTAGTCGATCTAAGAGTATTGTATGATCTATAGTTTTGAACGCAGCACTAAGATCAAGTAAAACTAATATTGAGATACAGCCTTGGTCAGAAGCTAAAAGTAAATCATTTGTGATTTTAACGAGCGCAGTTTCAGTGCTATGGTGCGGCCTGAATCCAGACTGGAACTTTTCATAGGTGTCATTTTCTTGCAAGAAAGAGCCCAGTTGAGCGGACACAACTTTTTCTAGTATTTTAGACATAAAAGGTAGATTTGAAATGGGTCTATAATTTGCTAGATTATGTGGATCTAATTGTGGTTTCTTAATGAGAGGTTTTATAACTGCCAGTTTAAATGTTCTTGGAACATGACCTAAAGATAAAGATGAGTTAATAATATTGAGGAGAGGCTCTTCCACTACAGGTAACACTTCTTTCAATAGTTTAGTTGGTATAGGATCTAGTAAACATGTTGTTGTTTTAGATGAAGTGATAAGTTTATTTAACTCTTTTTGTTCTATAGTTGTAAAGCACTGTAATTGTTCTTGCGGGGTGATAATTGAGGCTGAATTATAAGGCGCGATTGAGGATTGAACGTTTACAATTGTGGTTCTGATGTTTTCTATTTTCTCAGTGAAGAACTTCATGAAATCATTACTAATAAACTGTAACGGAATATTTTGTTCAGGAGACATCTGTTTATTGTTGATACACAGCGAAAAGCGCGCGCCGCCGCATTGGCGCGTGCAATTGATGAGTGTGCGCTACGAGCACAGTATATCGGCTGACAGGACAAGAAAGTCTGTTTTTCTGAGGTGAAAGACTTTATTTCAGCGTACACTTATGTCACTGCCTGGTAGTTCCTATTGTGCTGGGTTTTCTGAAGTAGTCATTATTCGCCTCTCATAACATAACGCTCTAAACACACACGCAAAGTGGAAAAGGAGGGGCGGGGGCGCGGGGAGCAGTGCAGAGAGCTCCGGGTCAGCTGTTGCCTTGAGCAAGGATCACAGCGCAAATTTGAATTATATCGATTTATGCGATATGGTATAATTCCATATCGCGTTTAAAAATATATCGATATATTTTTTATATCGATATATCGCCCAGCCCTAGTTTACGTGACAATTCACATCATTCGCTGCAGCATATTACGCCTGTCTCCTGTACGCGAAAGCAGGAGAGAAGGAGAAGAAAATGAGTAAATGTCAGGGCAATTGTAAGTTCATTCTTTATTTGCTTAGGAGTGTGCGATATTGTCTATGAACTATAATGATATTGTGAACATTGTTTCAATTATGTACGAGGCACTGCTGTCATTGCATTTGTCTCTCGTGCTTTCACTGCGTGATGTGTCAGTGCAGTTATAGGTAGGCCTATGTCCCCATGAGTTTGTCTTACATTTATATCATATTATGTTGTTATATTAGAATATCACATGAGTGCCGTTTTCCTGTGCACAATTGCAAATGTGCTATTTATTTTATACAACAGTTAAGTTAATAAAGTTAACATTGTGAATTACTTTTTAGACACAATATTGTCAATTGTCAAGTACCCTTTATTTAAAACGTTAAAATTATAAATCATTTCATATTTAAATATTGAATAGCTTTATTTATGCAATTGTAAATGCCAGTTCTGATGCCGCTTCTGTCAACTCTGCACTGCAAGGATGGATTTTAATTTAATTATTCAATTTGACAGTGGTACTGTGTTATTCTAATAGAATTTAATTTGAATGTTAGAATTTGACATAAAAGGTGATGCATACCTCTACGTTTAGAAAAAAATGTCCATATATAGGTGAAAATGCACCTGGAAATCAATTCAAGGAGGCAAAAAGAACCCCTTAATAAAAATGTTAATTTCTGTCACTGCTGTGAACTGACCACTGCATATAATATGAAAAATATGAATATCTTCGTGAGTCTGCTGTCAACAACAGGCCTAAACCAGCCATGGCACCAGTACAAAAACACAATCAGTAAAATCTTATCTAATTATTATCAACAAAACTTTGAAAATATCGAGATATATTTTTGTCAATATTGCGCACCCCAATGTATGGTATTAATTTTGATTTCTTCAGGTCTTAAAAAGCCTTAAATTTGACTTTAAAAAGTGTGCAGCTACCCTGTATGCAGCTCAAATTGCTGCAATCTATCGAGATTAATTTGAACTGAAGCGCATGGATGGAAACATGCTCACCCAGATAATTGCTAATTCAGAGTAAGATTTTTGCAGTTGAAAAACGGCATTAAAAAAAAATCTTTTGGGGACAATGTTGACTTGGTTGGGGTGAAAAATAGTTGAAACACATTTGTTTTATCTAGCTGCCAAAATTTTAGTAAACACTTAAATCTGTGTTAAGAGCAATTGGACGAAAAGAACGTTGTTTCATTTTTCTGTTTAGAAGATAACTAAGCCTTTAAACCTTCTTTGTAAAAGCTTTACGAGGCATAGGGTGTTTTCATATATAGTTCATTTTAAAAGATATAGTGGACTCAAAAGAGAACCTGTTTTTTTTTTTTTTTTTTTTTTGGTCCTCTTCAGCATTGAAGTGATCTCAGACCCTTTCTTGTTCACACTACAACCTCAAAAGTACTCCGATCCCAGCTATTTGTGCATTTTGCATGTCCACACTTCCACCTTCGACAACATCTGCAAGACAAGTGCTTGCACCCAAAATTTCATTCAGGTTGTCGTAGAAGGGACAGGAATCCCTAATTCCTGCGGACTCCCCACTTCCACGCATTTTGTCACAGGTGCACATGTACTTCTGTCAAAAAAATTACAGATATTTTTTTTTTTTACTTTTACGTGGCATTGTAACACTGTTCTGTTATAGCCTCTTTTAGGGTTATAGTGTTAAACGATTTTTAACGAATTTTTTTTTCAGGAAAATCACTATTCATGATTTTATCATGTTTTTTCTATTTTGCAAGTGACTGAGCAGTGCAGCCAAAATAATTTCCATATTTTAAAAACGTAGCATTACAAGGGAACAAAATATAATAAAAAAAAATAAAAACAGACCATGTAGGCCATAGTGGGTAAATATAAAAATATTTATTTAATTATTTTATCTTTGTCTAAAAAACGTCAACCCCAATTACTGTTGACAGCCCTAATATATAATCTCAATCCCAAAAAAACAAACAATCGTTACTATGCTTCTGAAACTGTAAATTAAGTACTGTGAATGAAATCTAAATTTAACGCGTGTTATTTTCCTTCTTTGAAAGTAACGGCTTTCTTTTGTTTTTTTTCTGCTGCAGTTCGGCAGTGCAGATCAGAAACTGGCTCTGGCGACTCGTATCCGTGGCCATGTGTTGCCGCTGGCTCTGCAGATGTATGGTTGTCGTGTGATCCAGAAAGCTCTGGAATCCATCTCCTCCGACCAGCAGGTAATTGTAAGTTGACTTTTGTTTACTTTACACTTTACACATTATGTTCATTCAAAAAAAGTCGACAATTGTTTATTAATAAGAGTTTCAAAAACCTTTGACAGAATGCAAAGTCCACCTTTTAACAATGGCCCAGATCTTTGGAATTTCGTTTAACCCTTGTGCATCCTTGAGGACATTTTTGTCCTTTTCAGTTTTGTTTTTTGGATCACTTTGCCTGTGTTAATGCTAACTGCATAAAATTTGGCACAGGTGTGTATTTTTATTGGAATTTTACTATTTCATCACCATTTCCTTTAAAAAATCTATTTTGCACTAGTTACACAAAATACTTCCTCTTAGCGCCTTTTGGACAAAAATGTCCACATTGAAACCCATTAAAACTGCATTTTTTAATCCCTGTGCCGTTTAACTATAAAATGATGCAATCTTTTTTAATAGGCTTTCATTCTGTTGGCAAGGCTTCAAAATTGACATTTTTACCATTTTTTATCAGATGGTGCCATTTTTTCAGGTTAGGCCTATAAAGCAAATACTCGCTTTATTCCTGTTTTCTGCTTCGGCATATTATAGAGCCAACTGGATAAATTATGCAACGATAATTGTGTGGGTTTGTTGGTATGGATGTCTAAGTGTGGTTTGTATGTGTGTAATAAAATAAAAAGTGTGTTTGTGTGCTTGTAATATTTGAGAGAGAAAAACTCAACTGCAAATCGAAAATCCAATCACTGTGTTCACCAGTGGAGTTTTGCTGGCATCCAATGGGGAAAGTCTGGTACTGCGCCCAAACAAAATCTTACTGAAAGCTCATTTTTTGAGATATCATCCTCAAATTCGGAACACAACCTGTTTAGATTTATGGCTTTGAATTTATATCAGTTTTAGAGTTCCAAATGTTTTATAAAATATATTTTTTTATATAAAATATTGATTATAATGTTCATAAATATTTTTCATAAACTTAAACTTCTATAAAAAATTTTTGGTTGCACTTTTTTACATTTTTTCACTTCAACAACAATCTGCCAAGGGTCATCTTTAAAATGAGACCAAACTTAAGTATTTGCTCCCAAGCATAACATTTTTATGAGAGTTTTTTGACTTGGACATTTTTGTCCCTTTTGGACCTATGTGTAAGTTTTTGGTTTTTTTTAATGTTTACTGCATAAAATTTTGGCACAGGTGTCTATTTTTATTGTAATTTTACTATTTCACCCCCATTTCATTTGAAAAAAAAATGTTGCACTAGTTATACAAAATACTTGTATATATTTTATATAAAATATTAATTTTAATGTTTATAAATATTTTTCATAAACTTAAACTTCTATAAAAAAAATTTGGTTGCACGTTTTTCACTTTTTTCACTTCAACAACAATCTGCAAAGGGTCTTCTTTAAAATGAGACCAAACTTAAGTTTTTGCTCCCAAGCATAACATTTTTATGAGAGTTTTTTGACATGGACATTTTTGTCCCTTTTGGACCTATGAGTAAGTTTTTGTTTTTTGTTACTGTTAACTGCATGAATTTTGAGCTATTATAGAGCCAACTGGATAAATTATGCAATGATAATTGTGTGGGTGTGTTGGTATGGATGTCAGAGTGTGGTTGGTATGTGTGTTATATAAAAAAAAATGTGTTTGTGTGTTTGTAGTATTGATAGAGAAAAACTCAACTGCAAATAACAAAGCCAATCACTGTGTGACCAGAGGAGTTTTGCTGGGATCCAATGGGGAAAGTTTGGTACTGCGCCCAAACAAAATCTTACTGAAAGCTCATTTTTTGAGATATCAACCTCAAATTTGGAACACAACTTATTTAGATTTATGGCTTTGATTTTCTAGCCGTTTTAGAGTTCAACTTGTTTCATAAAATATATATTTTATATAAAATAATATTCATAAATAATTTTCATAAACTTAAACCTATATAACTTTTTTTTGGATTTACTTATAAAAAAAATTTAACTTCAGCAATAATCTGCCAAGGGTATTCTTTAAAATGATACCAAAGTTAAGTCTGTGCTCCCAAGCTTCAACTTTTTATGACCGTTTTTTGACATGGACATTTTTGTCCTCTTTGGACCTATGAGTAACTTTTTTAAATTGATGCACAAGGGTTAAACAAAGTAAAAGAATAAAAATATGTCAAAGGAGCAGCTATAAAATCTGCATCTAATTTTAAGAATAATCATTCTAATTGATCAGGGCCAGCTATTGTTCCGAATATAAGACAATGTTTTGTCTTGGAAATACGTCTGAAAAAATGGGTTCTTCTTATTTTCGGGGTCTAGACTTTTACATGTCAATAATACACCCACAACAATACGGAGTGCCAAATACGTGTAAAGCGAGTGTTCCCCCCCCAGGACTGATAAACGCAGCCGAGTCATCTTAAAAGAGAGACGTCTTAAAAATGCTAACAGTCAAAGAAAAGCTTACCATTAGTGGTCGACCGATATGGGATTTTTAATGGCCGATGCCGATGCCGATATTGAGAAAGCAATCTGGCCGATTGGCCGATATGAGGCCGATACAATACATGTGAATACAGTAAATGAGAGACATAAAGAATATTGGTGAAACTAAATGAACATTTATTGTACATACTATTTATGCAAAATTCTTTTAGCAATAAAAAATATTTACTAAGAAATTAAAATGTAAACAAAAAGGTAAGGTAACACTTCAATAAATAAAGTTTTAGTGCAGCTTCTTGTCTGCTTTAATATTTACAGTCATTTTTTCAGTCACATAAATAATTACTGCTGCTTACTGCAGGTTACAAATAACATTTATCATTAATGAACCAATCTAAACAATATTCATAAATAAATGACAAAATAGTATGTGAAATTACATACATTTTATGTACAATACATAGTTAAATATAAATCTCACATAGTTTATTTACACTATTTACTTTAAACAGGTTGTTTTACTTCAAGTATATTTAAATAATAATGATTTATGTGTTTAGTTTTGCTTGTTTGTTTTTTTAAAACGTTGCAAGCCGTCACATGTATTTGCATGACATACATGAACATATGAAAATGTATACTACACACGATATTACTCCAATCATGGATAAATAAATACAGTAGATACTGTAGTGCATAACATTTTCAAGGATTTATTTTTAAACGTAATATTATTGCATAGTGTCCTCCTCTCATCCACCTCACGCGACCACTGATCTGTAATGCACGCGAGTGACGCGACCCAGCTTTTCCGTGCACGCGAGTCCGTTGGAAAACAGCGTCTAGTTTAAATGTAACCTGAGAACAACGCGCGTATCTGAGGAACAGCCAGTCACAGGATTTTTGTTTGTTTGTGAGGTAAAATGTTTTCCGTTTTGTTTGAATTCGTTTATATCACATCTGTGACCCCCACTGGAGCTACCGCTGGGCTGCGGATCTGACATACCACGGTACTGTTTAAATAGACTCTGCTGCACGCCGGAGTGTTTTTGTGTGTAACACAATGTAGCGTCAGGTTAGAAAGCGAATGCGAATGGTCATTTACTGTGTCTGTCAGATGTCTGCTTCACTTCTGAGTGGCTTGTCTTACGGTGCTGGGCGGAGCAGAGCGATTGTATTTAGTTCATTCACGCTCTCTGTTCGCGTCAGTGGAAAAAAGCGCTAATGCACAGTCACAAACTGTTTTGAAATATATCGGCCAAACGGAAAGATTTATCGGCCGATGCCGATATCTAAAAAATTCAAAATATCGGCCGATATATCGGCCTCGGCGATATATCGGTCGACCACTACTTACCATGGTCCTAAAAGCAGCCACTTCAAAGAAACTGACAGGCAAGTGTGTCAGTACGTAGCCGAAAAAAGAAAGGAGGGGCTGCCGCTGCTCATAACCAGAGCCGTCATCCAGCTGAAGGCACTGGAAATCGCCAAACAGCTGAACTTACCCACCATCGAGGCCCATCATTTCTTATTTCGGCCACGTACTGACGCACTTAACTGTCAATATCCTTGAAGCGACGGCTTTGATACGGCGTAATGGATTAGTACTTGCCCTCTGACTTTCAGGTTTGTCTTATGTTCGGAACTATACGGTATTTACATCCAATAATTTAAGAGCCTTTTTGAACCTGATAAATAGTAATATAAATGTTTAAAACTAAAATTAAGATCAAATAAATAAAAATAAATATATATATATATATATAAAAAACGTAATTTACATCACATGTTTTTCAAACTCACTCTGCGCATCTGTATGCTTCTGTATGCACCTATTGATAGAAATAAATGATGTGATGTTATTTCAATCAAGAGCTGCATCAATTTTTGGTCAAGATCTTATATTGAGAATGATCTTGATGATTAGAAATGGTGGTAGTTCTCAGATTTTTTTCTTTTTCTTGTGTCAGAGTGACATCGTACGGGAGTTGGATGGCCACGTCCTGAAGTGTGTGAAAGATCAGAACGGAAATCATGTGGTGCAGAAATGTATTGAGTGTGTCCAACCCCAAGCTCTTCAGTTCATCATTGATGCCTTCCAAGGCCAGGTATCTCCACAGACACTCATGCTTGAAACGAGATTTCCACACATGGTTGTGGTAGACAAAATATAGATGAATATTACTGCATGTCTGTTAAATTCCTTTAAGAACCTTTCTAGTCTAGTGTAGTCTCTTAAGAATGTGCTAATTAAATGAAGGAAAATAGCTGAGATTTTGCTGTAACGTTTATACCATTGTAAATACATTTTCTGGCTTTATAATATATCATTAGGCAGGACTGCTCTGTTATTTACACCTGGAGCCTGTTGCTTAAACTACTACTTCTAGTATTAATACTAGTACTACTAGGTTAGTCATCTAATTTTTTAAGACATAACTAAGTTTTAAGCGTAACTGACTTAAAAATAGATTACTCTAATTTGAGAATGTAAGAATAAGACTGATTATCCCTTATCTAACTGCTGCTAGTTGGTCAGACAAGTTTTTAAGGCACAGACTAATGCAAAAATGCAGAGTGTCCTAAATAAGTAAAGATGAGGATTAACTTAGGATGAATTTAGCTCTACATAAGGGTCTAGCTAGTTAGTTGATTTACATGTATTTTTAGTTTGATGTAAAATCCCCCAAAAAAATTAAATAAAAAGGAAATTCTCATATTATGCCAAAAGATTTTTCACCGACCCTAGATGTTGGTAGCTAAGAAAATCACTAATTTTGTTGCAGATGTGATCAATGTTGTAATCTTTTTTTATTGACCTAGGGATGCACCAGGATGTGTGTCAGTGTTTTATGTCCTTTTTTGGTGTGTAGGTGTTTGTTTTGTCCACTCATCCGTATGGCTGTCGGGTGATCCAGCGTATCCTGGAGCACTGTACCCAGGAGCAGACCCTACCCATCCTGGAAGAACTCCACCAGCACTCTGAGCAGCTGGGACAGGTATGACTTCCCCAACCTGTCATCCAAAAAGGAAACTCTGATGTGTACCACTCTTACTGCAGTTAGGTTCTTATTGTATGGCCTCTTTTCATGTTTCAAAAAATAATTCTAGTAGGAAATGCCAAAATTGAAGTCAATAACCTACATTGGCAACGGTCTTCCAAAGGGCTGTTTACACAGAACTTGTTTTTGTTACATTGTGCTTCTTTTACATAGCTTTTCTTTATAAACAGACGCTAGACAGACTTGTTTGACTTGCGCTTGCATATAGCACCTTTGGCAGCATCTAGTGCAAGACCCAGCATTCTAAAAACATGGCTCTCATGTTAAAAGTTAGACTTTTAAAAAAATCTGTCTTTAGACCTTCATTTCATGCCTTGTGTCTTGCATTTTGTTAATATGCAAGACACAATGCATGTTAATATGTTAATGATGTCAGAATGTTGTTAATAACACAACTCTGCTTTTAGAGTTCCCGCAAAATTACAGTTCTATTTTCCTATTGAGAAATCGATGAGGGACATCAACTCAAAGACCTTTTTAAATGTCCAGTAGCTTTTAGTTTAATCAAATATCATTTACTACTAAAGTTGGTGGCAAGTGGTATGCCTTATTAAATGCATGCAATACTTACATGTAGTCAAAATCAGGTAACTAAAAAGCCAGCATAACTTTTTGCCCTAGACTTTGGAACAGTATGTCCCTATGATGCCTAAAAATGTTGTCTCATAGCAAACCAAGTGTAATACCTAGTAAGTTGTGGGATTGTTGGCCTTTTGAAGATGACCCCATTGCAAAAATTATGTTTTGAGATTGCTCACTTTATAGACAAATGCACTGTTGTTCATCATACCTTGTGTGTGAAGGAGGCCATGCAATGAGAAGAACACTCAGGGTTGTAGTACTTTTTGGGGTAAGGTGGACACGATTGCATGACATTTTTCTGCATGACCTGTTTGTTCATTTTATACCTTTTGCCTACTTTGATGTAGCATTCAGTTGCTATGAAGGATGTTCTTATGTCCAGTTAGATGTGCTGATGGATTTTGATGATGCAAAACATTACCCACCCCTTGCTCCCCTCACTTATTTTATCTAGAAGTATCAAGGCGTTTCATTGGAGATGACCCCCAAAACATTTTATACAGTGTCCAGCGATGCACTGTTCAAGGTCAGAGTCACGCGCCTTCCTCCCACTCACAAGAACCTCCTGGCATATCCTCGTCTACTTCCTAACCAGCCTGTGTCTAACACCTAGATGCTTCTTCTCCAGTTGCTATTTGCTCTGCAGGGTTCCATTCACTCACACTTTTCCTTACACAACTTTCTTCCTTCCTGGCTGCCACCTGCCCTGTCTGCCTAAAATTCAATCCTGATACTATTTAGGCCTTATTCAATACAAATACCTATTTGTTAGACAATAACAAGGCTGTGAGATATAGAAGTATATAGTGGTGTCATGAGACCAACATTTTAATAGTCTGTACCAGTACTAGTACAATTTATGATACTTTGTTACCAATAACAATTTCAATACCATAGGTATCATAAAAAAAAATCATTAAAAAAATTTGAACATGATTTTTTTTTTTTTACTATTTAATTATTTTATTCAGCTAATAGAGGCTTATTAAAGCTACTAAACATAAGCTTTTCCCTTCTAAATTACAAGTGTGAAATGCTCCTTTACCCGGGGTTAAAAGCGCTGTTTAGAACGATGATAACTCGGGGTTAAATGCAGTATGAAAAGCCCTTTACTCAACACTGATTTTCGTCAAAGTTGCTGTGGCAGGTCTATTATCAGTCTTTGTTTACACTGCAAGACATAATGCACACATCTGATTCTTTTTTTCATCGTATATGGTTATTACTATGTCAGTCATCACACTTTGGGGACTTTAATGTAACGATAATTTAGCGGATTCACTACTTTGCTCTGTGTACATGACTATTGGTGCTTATAGTGAGCAAAAGTGGCTCCCTTTTTAATCATTGAAGCTGTCACTCACTTCGATTACAAGTTCAGCACAAGCTCACTGACTGAGTTCTGCACATTTGCAGAAATAACAGCTATAAAAAATAAGCGCTATATAAAAGCTCTTATTTATATCATGTCTGCCCTTTTGTTGGTTCTAATGAGACGATTCAGAGAGTTTGATGAACAGACATGCCTGTGATTGGCTACAGTTTATCACTGTAATTGACAGAGAGCAGCCTGATACAATCCCACCCAAAACTCATGCCATTGCTTGAGCAATTGATGCTGTTTGTCTTGGCCAATGGCAGATAAAATATCTCACTAGTTATCATGAATGAATGTGTCAACATGCTGTTCAGTCAACTAAAACCAAATTCTTAGGTTTTAAGGCACATGAATGTAAGAAAGAGACAACATAGCAGTAGCTTAGTAGGGGCAGTGGCAGTCCTATCAGTTGGCCCAGGGCCATCCAGCCATGCTTGAGTCCTAACATTTTCTTTGTACCCTCACAGCCTTGTTTGTTTTTAATCAAACTAAATAGTGATATTTCTCTTAAGGGGGGCGTACACGATGCGAGTTCGGACTCTCAGGAGGACGTGAGATATTGCACACGTTACGAGTCAGTTAACCTGATAATCGCGTCAAAGCAGCTGGTACACGGCACGACTGTCCTGCACGAATTTTATCCCGAGCCGTCGGCAATCACGTGAGCTTTCATGCTAAACACAGAGACCGGAGCTTTCAATGTTGCAGGCAACTATAGCTTCAGATAGAAAAATGACAGAAATGTGTGTGCAAATGATTTGTTGAAAAGCAGAGAACAGTAGCCATTCCTTTCAACAGAAACAGAGAGAGAGAGAGAGAGAGAGAGTGTATACAGCGCACACTGTCTGGTTGCTGCCTCTGAGGTATAGCCCCATCGATCTAGCCTGTGACATGGTTGTGTATGATTTGGCAATAGGGGACAGCCTATACACTGGTGAAAATCGGGCCAACTCCCTGAATTTTTTAAACATATTTAAAAATTATCGGGAGATCAGAAGGTGCTCGTAACGTGCTCGGCTCGTAATTCCTCTCACACGCTACGAGCCGCGACCATGCGAGCATCACCGATTTCCATGCGATTTCTCCCGAGTGAAAAAAATCATCTGCAAGCTCGTAAAACAGCAAAAATCGCACCATGTACGCCCTTAGTATGCCATGTTTGCCTTTAGTAAGGTCTATTTTTCTCTCTACATATCAATGAAACTTTTTTTGCTTTGTTAATCTCAGAAATTCAGTGTTTCTGGAACTTTCAATGGTTTTCTCTTTCTGCTCCACTCAGAGCACCTCAGACCAACAACTTTGATTTCTAGTGTGCATCCTTAATAGTCTAATCTTGTGCAAATAAACCAACCCAAAACAAAGTAGTGACCACTCCTTTCAATTTGAGGGATTACTCTAGAGTTAGGAAAGACAGTGGGTTTAAACCAAATGCTACATCTTGATTGAGCTATTGACATTGAATTGCACTTATGCCACCTTCCAGTTAAATGTTGGTGTGTGTATTTGAGTGGGTGCTGTGTGGTTTCTTATAGGGTTATTTGCCAAATGGCAATTATTAGGGTAAATCATTGCTTGGATAAAGTGGGAGTATTATTTCATCAATGGCCTATTATTGAAATGAGTTCAGTTGTTTTATTGTGAGGATGTGGTTAAAGCCTTGCTCAACCTTGTTGTACTAGTCTTTCATTTCTTGTTCTGTCTTAGGTTTATTTATTTATGAAGTGTTATGGTAATATTATACATGTTTTTTATTTCTCCTTTCCACTCTCCTGTGCCTGTCTTCACCTACAGGATCAGTACGGTAACTATGTGATCCAGCATGTTTTGGAGCATGGGCGTCCAGAGGACAAGAGCAAGATAGTGGCGGAGGTCAGAGGGAAGGTTCTGGCTCTGAGTCAGCATAAATTTGCAAGGTCAGTCAGGTCAAAGTTTTTCTTTCTATAAAAATTATTTTAAAATATAACTAATACAATTTAAATAATTTATTTTTTAATTTATATTTCCTTAAAATGGGTTTTACAGCACTTCTTACAATTTTCCAAAGTAATTGTTTTATGGTATTACAGTAAAAAACAGTTGTTATTTTTTTTTTAACAATATCAAGAACAATTAATAGTAAAAAAAATCCCATATTTAGATCTTTCAAAGACTCTGTTTCCATCCAAAGCTGCAAGTTTAACTTATGCGCTAAATTGGAATATCGCATAAAACATTTGCTATTTACGAGATATTTTTCCTCCCATCTATTTTTTTTTTTTTTTTTTTACATCACCATGTCTCTTTAGGGGCTCCATATTGTTTCTAGCGCAGAAAGATGTTAAAGGAGAACTCCGGTCAATTTTAACATTGAGCTCATTTTTTTGTAAATTTGGAGTGCTGTCAGTACAGAGAACAACGACAAAAATCGGTGTTGCCTACACCTTGTTATCCTCTTTTTAAAATTTGCACCCTGTTGACTTAAATGGGGCAAGTTTTAAACCTGCTTTTAGCCTCTTAACATCCTTGATGTGTCATTACAAGTGCCCAGCCATGTGAGTGATTCCTTCAGGGTCAACACGCGGTGAATCTGACTGCAGTAGATGTGCAAGATATGAATAAAAATGATGTTATTTCAGCCAGCGCACATACCTGTATTTACATCCTGTTTTCGGTCGAAGTCCAAAGTAGTCGATTGTCGAGTTCGGGCGCATGATCGTACGTACTAAACCTATGCGCGTGAACTCGACAATCGACTACTGTGGACTTCAAGCGAAAACAGGATGTAAATACAGGTATGTGCGCTGGCTGAATAAACATAATTTTTATTCATATCTTTCACATCTACTGCAGTCAGATTCACCCGCGCTCACTCTAAAGGAATCACTCACATGGCTGGGCACTTGTAATGACACATCAAGGATGTTAAGAGGCTAAAAGCAGGTTTAAAACTTGCCCCATTGAAGTCAACAGGGTGCAAATTTTAAAAAGAGGATAACACGGTGTAGGCAACACCGATTTTTGTCGTTGTTCTCTGTACTGACAGCACTCCAAATTTACAAAAAAATTAGCTCAATGTTAAAACTGACCGGAGTTCTCCTTTAATAACACAACTTGTAAACAATGTCATGTAATGTTTCTTTAAAAGAAGCAATTCAATGTAATTAAACTTGAGTTGGCTAGAAAAAGGAACTTTAGAGGAGCATTTTGCTAAATACTATATATATATATATATATATATATATATATATATATATATATATATATATATATATATATATATATTAAAAAAAAAAAAAAAAAAAAAAAAAATATATATATATATATATATATAATAAAATTATATATATATATATATATTAGGGTGCATCAAAAAACACAATTCTTGAATTTTGATATGGCTGGGTGCTAAAAGTGTTCCAATATATGTAGAAGCAACACATGCAAAATATTTTTCCAGTACATGATGATTTAGGGGTGCCACCGCACATCTGTTTTTGTTGAATAAAGTGGTTAACAGTGCTCAATGGTCACCATGGAGATGTGAGGTAAACAATGCTACAGCTCAAGAAAACTGAGGTGATCTTTCTGTTTGAGGTGATCTTTCTGTGTTCGGTATGTATTATTACATATTACTATCATATCTGTAGTTGTGTCTTTGTATACTTATTTATCATAAGTCATTTAAGTCATATTTATAGGTATTTGGTGCTCATTACATCTAGCTAACGTTAGCTAGCAACAGTATGCTAACCACAGTTAGCTATCAATGTTACCTAAGCTATTAAGCTTAACATCTACAGTATTCTAGAGTGGACAATGTCATATTCAGAGTATACAGTGGGGAGAACAAGTATTTGATACACTGGCAATTTTACAAAGCATGTAGAGGTCTGTAATTTTTCATAGGTACACTTCAACTGTGAGTGACGGAATCTAAAACAAAAATCCAGAAAATCACATTGTATGATTTTTAAATAATTAATTTGCATTTTATTGCATGACATTAGTATTTGATCACCTACCAACCAGTAAGAATTCCGGCTCTCATAGACCTGTTAGTTTTACTTTAAAGGGACACTAGGTAACTTTTTAACGGAGTCAGTGGAATGGTTATATTACTTATTTCGGGTTGAATGGTGGTGGTTTCGCACCCCCCTGGTGCCCGTGAGCGGAAAAAACTCACTTGCAACTTTGGGCTGGCGGGTCGGCGTCAGGAAGTATCGCGTGATATCAGGTCTCGCGATGTAACGAATTGCTTGACTGCACTGCACACGTCACGTACACGTCCCCATTCAAGCACCGGCTATGTATAAGCAAAGGGCAACGATAGATTGAGTTAAACAAAGAAGCAGAAAGCTAGGAAATCTTTGTAGGAGGACCAACGAAAGAGGAAACGAGACTGACCGAGCAAGAAGTCAGACTCGAGTAAATATATCGGACCGGCTTTTTCAGAATGGTGAGAACTGAGAGAAACAGAAGCCTGCAAAACGGATGCTGACCTGGCCTTCTTGCTGTTGCACTTGTAAGTATCTTTGGAATAAACTGTGTTTAATATTTAAATTTCAAGTAATTGCGACCTCAGGATGTTTGCTATTGTCTGTAAAGGTTTTTTATTATGATCGCTGTCTGTTACGGGCTTACTAGTACGCTAGATAACTTACTATAACTTTGATGTTAGCATTGTCATTAGCAAACACGTTTGATTTCTGTAGTTGTTTGGCCGTTCCTCTGTCGGTTTTATTTGTGTAACTTACACTTTTATTTTATGTCACTAATACCCCTTTTCCACCAACAAGAACCGGGTGCTGGTTCAGAGCCAGAGCCAAAGCTGGTTCAGAGTTGGTTCGACTGACGAGCTTACTAAGAACCGGTTTGCCTTTCCACCGGCTAGAGAGCCACAACAGAGCCAGATCTTACGTCACTGTATACGTCTCATGTTGCCCAGCAACCGCTAGTGCGGTAGCGCCAAACACAAACACGCCAGGCTTGTTCGAGATGCATCGGCTTCTCGCAGATCGATCGCCGCATGACATCAAAGCACTGCGATAGCGATCTAAACGCACAAGGAGTCGTATGCTCTCCAAACACTCCCGCAGCTCCGATCGGTCCTCGCCGCTCCGATGCATCTCGAACAAGCCATCAACAATAACGGACGTTGCAATACTATGGATGCTCATGGGTTTGCAAAAATACATCGGAATCCAACGCGTTCGTGCAGCTCGCCGTAACTTACATAGGCGGATATTATAATCGAGCTGCTATTAGCTCGACTAGCTGCTATTTAAAAATGGCGGTCACAAGTTTCTATTCATCTTGTTGGTCACGGTAACCCCGCCCCCAGCCCCTGACGCAAGCGGTTCTTTCTTGGCTCCGTTCTAGACCCTGCAATGATTTGGTGCTACTTAAGAACCAGTTTTACTGGTTCGGAGCTGGTGCTTTGGCGGTGGAAAAACAAAGAACCGATTTGAAACTAGGCTCTGGCTCCGAACCAGCACCAGCTCTGCCTTGGTGGAAAAGGGGTATATGTCAACGCGTCTGATAATAGGCAATATCAGACGCGCAAAATGTTGCACATATCATGATCGAGCTAGAAAAAACGTTCTGATGTTTTCTTAGACAAGCAAAGGTAAACCATCATTCTACCAGATGAACTTATAGACCTTGCTAATATAACTTTAGAAAAATATTAGTCTCCGATATATATATATTTCTTATGCTCATGCCCATTCTCCCAAAAACAAACAAACGCGAAAGCAGTAGTTCGCCTCGTTCATATCGTTCGTTCCCGGTAAAAATACTAGTATGCATGACAACACAATAAAAAAATAAAAAAAATCGCCATCAGTTGGAAAGAAATTATTGCTTTACTTGCCTCGGTAGACATAACTGGTTTTGAAATAGCCGGTTCCTCTGCTCAGCTGGGTTGACAGCTGATCAGCTGGGTTGCTCGTGGCGAGGGGGGAGGGACAACAGTTCGTTTTTACGACAGAGTGTTTGAAAGCATTATACTACCAGACACTAGGGGGAGCTTCGTAGAGAAAAAACACTCAGACTTGCATAGTGTCCCTTTAAGAGGCCCTCCTGTTCTCCACTCATTACCTGTATTAACTGCACCTGTTTAAACTCGTTACCTGTATAAAAGACACCTGTCCACACACTCAATCAAACAGACTCCAACCTCTCCACAATGGCCAAGACCAGAGAGCTGTGTAAGGACATCAGGGATAAAACTGTAGACCTGCACAAGGCTGGGATGGGCTACAGGACAATAGGCAAGCAGCTTGGTGAGAAGGCAACAACTGTTGGCGCAATTATTAGAAAATGGAAGAAGTTCAAGATGACGGTCAATCTCCCTCGGTCTGGGGCACCATGCAAGATCTCACCTCGTGGGGCATCAATGATCATGAGGAAGGTGAGGGATCAGCCCAGAACTACACGGCAGGACCTGGTCAATGACCTGAAGAGAGCTGGGACCACAGTCTCAAAGAAAACCATTAGTAACACACTACACCGTCATGGATTAAAATCCTGCAGCGCACGCAAGGTCCCCCTGCTCAAGCCAGCACATGTCCAGGCCCGTCTGAAGTTTGCCAATGACCATCTGGATGATCTAGAGGAGGAATGGGAGAAGGTCATGTGGTCTGATGAGACAAAAATAGAGCTTTTTGGTCTAAACTCCACTCGCCGTGTTTGGAGGAAGAAGAAGGATGAGTACAACCCCAAGAACACCATCCCAACCGTGAAGCATGGAGGTGGAAACAACATTCTTTGGGGATGCTTTTCTGCAAAGGGGACAGGACGACTGCACCGTATTGAGGGGAGGATGGATGGGGCCATGTATCGCGAGATCTTGGCCAACAACCTCCTTTCCTCAGTAAGAGCACTGAAGATGGGTCGTGGCTGGGTCTTCCAGCATGACAACGACCCGAAACACACAGCCAGGGCAACTAAGGAGTGGCTCCGTAAGAAGCATCTCAAGGTCCTGGAGTGGCCTAGCCAGTCTCCAGACCTGAACCCAATAGGAAATCTTTGGAGGGAGCTGAAAGTCCATATTGCCCAGCGACAGCCCCGAAACCTGAAGGATCTGGAGAAGGTCTGTATGGAGGAGTGGGCCAAAATCCCTGCAGTGTGTGCAAACCTGGTCCAGAACTACAGGAAACGTATGATCTCTGTAATTGCAAACAAAGGTTTCTGTACCAAAAATTAAGTTCTGCTTTTCTGATGTATCAAATGCTTATGTCGTGCAATATGCAAATTAATTACTTAAAAATCATACAATGTGATTTTCTGGATTTTTGTTTTAGATTCTGTCACTCACAGTTGAAGAGTACTATGATCAAAATTACAGACTTCTACATGCTTTGTAAGTGGGAAAACCTGCAAAATCGGCAGTGTATCAAATACTTGTTCTCCCCACTGTAGATGTCTCATGTGTATTGAGAGTAGCACTGTAGTTGTTACAGTAAATTAACAGGGTAAGGCCACGTGAACATGTCCCATTGCCTCCATTCATTTTGTCTATAGGACAAATGAATGGAGAATCTTGAAAGTTGAATTCTGAGAAATGCCCAAGTTGATTACCCTTTGATAACCCTATATAACATGTTACTGTATAAAAGTTCACTGTACTCAACATTTCCAGGTCAACCTTTTGGCAATTAGACAAAAAATTGCACATTTTTCGAAATTTCGCCAAAGGTCATGTTAGGTGGCACCCCTAAATCTCAATGGAATTCCTCAAAACTTTGCAAAAGTCATTTTTATGTTAATTGGAACAAAATGCAATGCATTTTATATATATATATATATACACATACATATGTATGTATGTATATATATATATATAATTAATTATGTATTACCTACAATGTAATACTATAATAAAGTTTTAGGGAACAAAGGATTAGGAAAATATAGCATCTTGAATCACCAGCTTGTCAAAAATAAGGTGTGTGTCAAATGATGGAAGGCTGTTGGAGTTTCCATTGCTGTCAGAAAGGTAAAATACACAAATAACGTGTTACTTTTGGATCTGAATAAATAATTTTTGATTACATGGTCAGAAGCTTTCCTAGGCTACATGACAAATAAAATTATTTTACCTTTGGACTGTAACGATATGCGATATGAAACAGAAACAGAACACACCCCTTCCAACTCCCAGAGTTATCCTTCCCGTCCAGATCCAATGCTACCACATCTTTAAATTACTATTATTTACTATTTATTAATACTTACTACTAGTATTATTTGAAGTTAACATTATAAAATACGTAGACCTACACCACAAAACTAGTTGAGGATAAATTCTTTAAAATTGGGCTATTCCACGTGGCTATGGACGTGACATTTGCAGTAAAAACTTGAAATATAAATTCTCAGAAAATGCATTTAATACCAATATATTGAAACGTCTGTTTATATCCATACTCCCTTAAAAAGATTCAAGGTTTGTATCAAATCGTGGGTCAAAAATCGTGATACGAACCAAATCGTGGGTTTGGTGTTTCGTTGCAGCCCTATTTTATCTACAAAGTGTCATGTTTGTGATTTTTATAAGTACCATTTATTAATATCTCATATCATTTTATCTCAAACAAGTGAGGAAAATAAAGTGTTAAATTCAAAAAGATTTGTCACAACTGCATCCGTCTCTGACAAAAACTATCAGCAGCTATTTGATGTTTTTGATCGATTTTAATGTTATGAAACAAATAGTTTTTTTTTGCTTTGAATGATCTGAGAATATGCGTTCTCGGCCACGTCAAACTACGACTAGCTTGCATGTTCCAGGGTAGCTTATGTTAAAGGTTGTTGCTATATGCAAAGACTGAACATTTTACTGTACTAATCTTTTTATGGACTCTAAAATTTTAAAAGGCCAATTGGAAGGAAACAGGCTGAAGACTTTTTTGCAGTGAGCCCCACCCTTCTTTCCCCCATGTGGAACACATTTGCATAGTTAATGGATTTGGATGGATTCTTGTGACACATCGTTGTTTCAGCCGCCGCTGCTGCTGCATCCAAAAGGTCCTAATGAATTTTTATGGCTGTCTGGCATAAAACTGGGCCCTGGAATGGGCTTTCACTTTTTTAGGGTTGAGGGCCTCACCTTTCTTTGGCCAAACAAAAGCTACATCCATGTGGCTAAACAGTTTTGTTTTACCAGATCACATGACAGACTTCCAAAACTCATCCCCATCTTTTAAATATTAATGGGCAAACTTCAGTCTTGCTTTGTATCACTGTGCGAGCAATGGAGTTTTATTTGTGCGTTGTATTTGAAGTTCTCCACGATGAAGATCCTACACAACAGTCTTCCTTGACATTTCAAGTCCAGAAGAGGGCAGTTTAGCAACTATATTTTCTGTCCAAAATTTAGGGCACTAAATCTTGCACTTGCAACCACATACAGGTTTATTTTTAACAATGTCTCTCCTTGTATTTTGCTATGATGGAAGGTAAAGCTGTTCTAGACACTGTGGGAACGCTTCGAATTTGCTGTATAGCTATCCCCCTTAAGATGAGCAACTGCCATCTTCTTTCTGAGGTTCAGATTTATTTCTTTGCTCTTTGGCATGATGTAATTCTTTGTTACATAGAATGTAAGAGTGAAGCCTCAATCTTATCTTCAAATGCCACTAGCTCTGTTCATTGAAGTCTATATAGAATTCAGTGCTGATGTTGTTTTAGACGTCTCCCGAATCAATTAATTGACCTCCCTGTTTTTTTTTGTATACATGTCTGTCTCTTACAGTAATGTTGTAGAGAAGTGTGTGATTCATTCGTCCCGTGCAGAGAGGGCCCTGCTCATCGATGAAGTCTGCTGTCAGAAGGACGGCCCTCACAGTGCCCTCTACACCATGATGAAGGACCAGTATGCAAATTATGTGGTGCAACGGATGATTGACATGGCTGAGCCCGCCCAGCGCAAGATCATAATGCACAAGGTATAAGCAGAGAATGCTTTGTCAAATCAGTATAAAAATTAAAAGAATGTTTTATGCCTTTTAAACAATTCATGTTGTCAATTCCAGATCCGGCCCCATATTGCCACTCTCCGTAAATACACATATGGAAAACACATCCTGGCTAAGCTGGAGAAGTACTACATGAAGAGCGGATCAGACCTAGGCCCCATTGGGGGCCCCACCAATGGCCTAATGTAGGGGCCTGACACCCAACCCTCGCCCCTTTCCCTCAAAACCACATTTGTTATGGGCATCTCCTCCACCGTGGAGTTCTCTGTCATAGCCTTTAGGGGTTTTACCAAAAAATGAAAGGAAAAGAACGCTGAGACATCTGACCAGTCCCTGATGCAGTCTCCATTGTTACGTGCATGGTCTGTAAGCTGTTTCCTGGGTAAAGCACAACACCCTCGTTTATGATGTAATTGATGTAACTGACTGTTTCTTTTTGTTTTCTAGTAAATATCTTGTACATTTTTTTTACCTTGTACATTCTGTGTAGAAAAAGAAAAGTTTGCTGAAAATTTACAGTTCTTACAATTTACACCAGCAAGTGACTTTATAAGGCCAAACTGAGTGATCCTTTTTAATGATTTTCCTATTCTATTTTTGTTTTTATATCCAGACCTCTTAATGGCACAGTTAAGAAGTGTGGTACATTTAAGCCATGTTTTAGCACTATGGTACACAAGTCAAAGCTGCTGATGAAAAATAATGAACCAGTCAGCTTGATCTTCACGTAACTTGCTTGTAGACATCAAGTCTGCCATGCCATTGAGTTAGTTGGATTAAGAAATCCAGAACCAATCATAGAGCCTTGCTGCCTACAGTTTGCTGCCTTTAAATGGGAGTGGTATCATCCGGACGTGCTTTGACGTGGCTGCACATGCCATCTCTTTTCTTTTCCTCCCTCATTTTACTAACTGCTCCATCTTTGGTGTGTGTTTCTTTTCTTTTTTTAAAGAGCTTGCGTGTGGCAATGCAATATACTCAATATCCCACTGACCAAGTCTGTTCCACACATAGCTATTGTCTCGGTTTTTGTGTTTCGAATGACGTCTAAGGACACCAGAGCTCCTGCCATTTTATACAGCTATGAGACCGATACCATGTAGACAGATGAAACCTGGAATAATTTTTCTATTTTGGGGTGCATGGGAGATATTGTGAGACATGAAGGGGTGGGGAGATTTGGCATGCTGTGTCTGGATTTAATGTTTTAACGGAATGATTTTTCTTTGTCATGTTTGTTGAACATTGTCGATCGAGTAGTTTTTTTGAACACTGCCCTAGAAACAGTATGGTTGTGTACTGATTATCATCTCTTTACATTGTAATAGCTTAGGCAAAATGTATAGCTTCTTTATGTAAAATATGAAATTGTTGCTGTTTTTCGGGTGTGGGGGGAGACGGCGCCTAAGTTTTTAGATGAGCAAAGTCTAGAGGTAGGTGGGCGACGTCCCTGTCCTTGGTGTCATCCCAGGATGTTTGGCTTCAGAATGTGTAGAACAGAACTGATTATATGAACGTGAGATGTTGTGGGGTCGGATCAAATGTGCGGCGTTCAACTGTGTAAATTGAGTGCAGGAGAGTACTTTTTCAGAGAATGGACATGGGGCTGCCGTCTTCTGCACAATTTTTCTGTATGGCTAATATATTAATGGCTTTCGTTCTTTTGCTTCATATGAATAAATGTAGAATACATGTAGTATATGTGGAGTTAAGTGTAAGTTTATTAGTTGAATAGAAGAAAAAAAAATCTAGTTGTTGGACAGGCTAAATTGCATAGTGATTTGCTTTTATTTTGTCTGTACAGTTGTACATTTGTAAACGTTAATGCTGTAAATGGAATGTCTTTTACACTTTTTGGGGAAGAAAAAATTAGCAAAATGTGCATTTTGATGTGTGAATATTCATCACTCCTTTCCCTTTGAATATAATGTATACAGTTTTCTTTGAACAAGCATTATTTAAAAAAAAAAAAAAAAAATTCTTTTTATGCATCACAATATCAAGAGGGTTTTGTTTTTAATCAGTTTTTGGAAAAGGTCAGCCTCTTTATGTACCTGGAGCAGTGACACCTTCTGTTGACATTGTCATTTTGACTTGTGGCAGTTGAATAAAATAATTAAAAATTAATGAATTAAAAAAAAACATGGGGCTGTCTTTGGTCCTACCTGCTACCATGGAAATTTCACACAACAAGAATTATTTTTGTATAAAGGAGTGCTGTATTTTGGAGCAGCCACTAACTTGTAAGCAAAATAATTGTAAGATATTGTCAATTATATAAATATGAACATATGAGTTTTGTCACACTGTCAAAGTCATGTACATTTTCAGGTGGCCTTATGTACATTTCCAGATGTTAGATGAGGAAAACAGATTTTCTTTCTTTTTTTCGAAGCAGAATTGTGACTATGTATGATTAAACTGTTCTTCTAACATTTGATTTTGTTGTCTGAAGCTTTTATTGTTCACTCTGATTACACTATATTCACTGCACACTCATTGACCGCTGAAAAGAATTAAATAAATATTCATTATTTAAATGTTTCGATTATCACACAAAGTATGTTAATGTTTGAATTCAGATTTCTAAATTTTTGCAACCCCTTTAGCCTCAAGTACCTTATTGCTTTTATAAACTGTTACCACACAATCACTGTTAAAAAAAAAGTTGCTGCCTTAAACATTCAAGTTGATTGTACTTTAAGTCATTTCAACTTAAAATACATTAAACTGACTTTAAATACGTTGTCTTGTATAACTTGTAAAAAAGTTGAAAATTGCTTAACTTATTTTGATTAGTTAAATCAATGTTAAAACATGTCAATCTACTAATCATATATATTTTTACATTGTATACAAGACAAAAATACATGCATTTATGTTGCATTTGAAATTAAATCATTAAACGTCATGTTTCTAACATGCCACATCTGACTCATACCATGGAGTTTGAATGAAGACTAACCTTTTGCGCCCCCTTTTGCTTTTAAGTGTGCTTGCTGAAAGCAGCACACATATTGTTCTTAAGTTTTATTATTATTATTAAGTGTGCTGCTTTCAGCAAGCACACTTAAGCACACAATTGTTCTTAAGTTTTCTTATTATTAAGTGTGCTTGCTGAAAGCAGCACACTTATTGTTCTTCTTAAGTTTTCTTATTATTATTATTAAGTGTGCTTGCTGAAAGCAGCACACTTGTTGTTCTTAAGTTTTCTTATTATTATTATTATTAAGTGTGCTTGCTGAAAGCAGCACACTTATTGTTCTTCTTAAAGGGATACTCCACTTTTTTCGGAAATATGCTCATTTTACAACTCCCCCAGAGTTAAACAGTTGAGTTTTACCGTTTTAGAATCCATTCAGCCGAACTCCGGTTCTGACGGTACCACTTTTAGCATAGCTTAGCATAGATCATTGATTCTGATGAGTCCAGTAGCATTTCTTTCAAAATGACCAAAGAGTTTCAATATTTTTCCTATTTAAAACTGGACTCTTCTGTAGTTAAACCGTGTACTAAGATCGACGGAAAATGAAAAGTTGCGATTTTCTAAGCCTATATGGCTAGGAACTACTCTCATTCCGGCGTAATAATCAAAGAACTGTGCGGCCGTACCATGGGTGCAACAGGCGTAATGATATGACGCAGTGCCTGAAAATAGTTCTAATAGGTTAGACAAACTTAGTCCCGGTCACGTTGGAAGAAGTTACCGAGCTGGGGACTATTTTCAGGCGCTGCGTCATATCATTACGCCTGTTGCACCCATGGTACGGCCGCACAGTTCTTTGATTATTACGCCGGAATGAGAGTAGTTCCTAGCCATATAGGCTTAGAAAATCGCAACTTTTCATTTTCCGTCGATCTTAGTACACGGTTTAACTACAGAAGAGTCCAGTTTTAAATAGGAAAAATATTGAAACTCTTTGGTCATTTTGAAAGAAATGCTACTGGACTCATCAGAATCAATGATCTGTGCTAAGCTATGCTAAAAGTGGTACCGTCAGAACCGGAGTTCGGCTGAATGGATTCTAAAACGGTAAAACTCAACTGTTTAACTCTGGGGGAGTTGTAAAATGAGCATATTTCCGAAAAAAGTGGAGTATCCCTTTAAGTTTTCTTCTTCTTATTATTATTCCCGGGAGAAAAATTTTGGCCAGCTCCTGCGCCTAGGCCCTTTGAGACAGAGACACCGTTCCAACTTTAAAACGTTCGGTCAGTACCGGTGTAAGTTGCTCGCGAAGATGACATCACGAGTCCATGTCGTTTGTCCGCCATAGTGGATTGAACAGAAAGCGAAACTAAAGTTTCACAGGTCACAAATTTGGTCCGAACTTCACGAAACTAGACGTACATGATCCTTGGACCAAGCCTCACAAAAGTTACTAGAAGGATTTTTGATTTTCGGAAGCGTTTGCCCGTCACAGCCAAACGAAATCAGCGGCGTAGTCGCCAAAACAGGAAGTAGTTCATATTTCAGGAACGCTGTCACGTATCGAAACCAAACTTTGTACATTAACTCGAGACTCCAATGTGAGGATGTACAAGATAAAAAAAATAAAAAAAATTACAAAATTTTACATTATTTGGCAACCCCCCCCAAGCTATTTGGCCAGCTCCTGCGCCTAGGCCCTTTGAGACAGAGACACCATTCCAACTTTAAAATGTTCGGTCAGTACCGCTGTAAGTTGCTCGCGAAGATGACATCACGAGTCCATGTCGTTTGTCCGCAATATTGGATTGAACAGAAAGCTAAACTTAAGTTTCACAGGTCACAAATTTGGTCCGAACTTCACGAAACTGGACGTACATGATCCTTGGACCAAGCCTCACAAAAGTTACTAGAAGGATTTTTGATTTTCGGAAGCGTTTGCCCGTCACAGCCAAACGAAATCGGCGGCGTAGTCGCCAAACAGGAAGTCGTCCATATCTCAGGAACTCTGTCACGTATCGAAACCAAACTTTATACATGAACTCGGGACTCCAATGTGAGGAAGCACAAGATCTGAATTTTTTAAAAAAAATGTTTTATTTCAGGCTAATAGACAAACCCATTTACCTATGTCTATGCAAGAGTTCACCTCACACTTTTAATGTTAATGCATTTAGACAGTAGGTGGCACTGTTGTATTACATTTCACAGAGCTGCCAAGTCAGTGTATATACTGCATTCGTTTTTACTAGGTTTGTCTTAATAAATGCAGGCATGAATTTCGTTTTTTGCATTGGTCTAATTTAATCATCTGTATTTATTAATATATACAGATTTGTATGCATGAATTGTGCATTTCCAGTTCTCAAAGCAGTTAATAACAACAACAACAAAAAAAACTTTATACAAAATACATCATGCTCTTCTTCTCTAACCGAACAAACAATTCATTGTCTGTGGCTGTGTTTGTGCGCACAGGAAATATGCTGCGCATAACAATAGAAAACAAGGAGAAACGCGCAGTCACATGCTCAAACAATCAACAGGTGCGTTCCATTTGACCATAAGTGGACTGCGAAGTGGACTTCACAGGGTTTTCCGCCATCTTATTCTAATCCGAAGGGAGCGAACATGTTCAGTTCGAAGGGCACTGCGCACGGCATAGGGAATAAGGGAACATTGATACATCACTTCACAGGAAGTGGAGAGCCATGATCACCCAACTGTCATTTCGCGCACCACGTCATCACCAGTCAGAACGGTCATAACTAACGATGGAGGAGTTTACGTATGTGTGTAAGTATTCATACATTTCGCCATTGTTATACAAATGACAGTATTTTTAACGGTTATTGTTGTGAATATTACATATACTATTTTTGATGATTATAATTTACCTCAGTGAATGCAGCCAGCTTAGCTAGTTTGTGAAGTAAAGTGATTTTATTTTAGGTAGTTGTAAAATAGTGCAATATAATTGTAAATATATAATATAATAATAAAAATTAAAATATGAACGTAGTCCTATATATATTTATGTTATATCATAATCTGCGCGACTCCGTCGTTGACTTTCTTTGATGACATTTGCAGGGCGTTTCAAATGAGCGGTTATTGTCAGTGAAGTCCACTTCAACTGATATACCGTGCTCAGGGAGCAGAGGAGCAGTGAACACTGCATATGGACCCTGTCGAATGGAACGCATTAGATGTGTAAAAACAAGTGGAAAGCGCGAGCGCGCCGCTGTCTCCTTTCCACAAGCGCTTGTTCTCCTGTGGCGTCTGTCGTTGCTATGCAACCATGAACTGCGCTCTCCATGATGACAAGAGCTGTGTCTGAAATCGCTCCCTATCCACTATATAGTGCACTATTTAGGGTGTCGGCCATTTTGTAGAGGTGTCCGAATTTTGAGTGAACGACATCATTCCCTCCATTCTTCACTACTTTTACCCAATCCTCTCTGAATTCGAGTGTACATACGATGTACACTTGCTGAGACACTATTTCCCACAATCCAACACAATAAGGCGATAGAGCGCGAATGAAAAATAAACAAAAATGTCACCATGGCAACGGTGCACGTGAGTTAGAAAACAATCATTTATAAGACCAGACGCCTGGTTATTTATTTATTTATATATACCGTTATATCTATATTTGACTAAACAAATGTGTTGTGTAGTGTTTTGTTCTCTTTTATTTTCACATATAAATGTAAAAAGTAAATAAATATGACAAGTGTTTTTATTATCTTTTTTTTTAATCAAATAACGCAATAAACGTGAAAAATACATACATACAATTGTTGCATACAATTCATACAGCCAAAAAAAGGAAATATTAAAGATGGGTAGGTAATGTTTATGACAAATTGTCTGAGCTCTCTGGCGCGTGATAATTATGTCAGCGTCCGAATTCTTTGCTGATGTAGTGCACTCAACTGCCATTCACTATACGGGATTAGTGAACGAGTGAGCGGTTTCAGACACAGCTAAGGAAGTATCAGCAAAAGATTAATAGATTTCTAGCCCTTGCATTAGCTTTACTACTAGATATATTTATGGAGATGGAAAATAATAAGGCGCCCTGTACAGCTATGATCAGCTGTTGGGCCGAGCATTCAATGTTGTTACGCTGCAAGCTGATGGTTCGTTGCTGCCGCGCTCTATCATGCGCACACCATAAAGAGCAAATTGTTTTGTAATGTTTCAATTTCGTGATTAAAATGACATAATTTGGAAGCGGATCATTTCTTCACAAACAGCTCATTATGACTCAATGTTAGAATGCTGCACCTACACTCGATAGTGTGAATAAGATCAGCGCAACGCAGACCACTGCATTGACAGCGTAAAACATATGATCTGTCTACGGCCAGGGCTCAGCGGAAGACAGAAAATGCCGGTCCAGCGCTGATTGAGGAATTAAATTAAAAAATAAAAGACAGTTTGACATCTTTTTTCTCGCATTCTCGCATTTTTTCTCGCATCTCGCATCTATCCACTACCTGCTAACGTTAGTGCACTGCACCCGAGCAAGCACACTTTGCAGTTCCTCCGGAAATGCATTTTTCTAGTTATTATTATTATTCCCGGGAGAGAAATTTTGGCCAGCTCCTGCGCCTAGGCCCTTTGAGACAGAGACACCGTTCCAACTTTAAAACGTCCGGTCAGTACCTGTGTAAGTTGCTCGCGAAGATGACATCACGAGTCCATATCGTTCGTCCGCCATATTGGATTGAACAGAAAGCGAAACTAAATTTTCACAGGTCACAAATTTGGTCCGAACTTCACGAAACTGGACGTACATGATCCTTGGACCAAGCCTCACAAAAGTTACTAGAAGGATTTTGGATTTTCGGAAGCGTTTGCCCGTCACAGCCAAACGAAATCGGCTTTGTACATGAGGGACTCCAATGTGAGGAAGCACAAGATCTGAATTTTTTTTTTTTTTTTTTTTTTTTTCAGGCTAATTGACAAACCCATTTGATTTACCCATGTCTATGCAAAAGTTTCACCTCACACTTTTAATGTTAATGCATTTAGACAGTAGGTGGCACTGTTGTATTACATTTCACAGAGCTGCCAAGTCAGTGACTGCATTCGTTTTTACTAGGTTTGTCTTAATAAATGCAGGTGCCTGAATTTCGTTTTTTGCAACGGTCTAATTTAATCATCTTCATTTATTAATATATACAGATTTGTATACATGAATTGTGCATTTCCAGTTCTCAAAACAGTTAATAACAAAACAAAAACAAAACTTTATACAAAATACATCATGCTCTTCTTCGCTAACCGAACAAACAATTCATTGTCTGTGGCTGTGTTTGTGCACACGGGAAATATGCTGCGCATAACAATAGAAAACAAGGAGAAATGTGCAGTCACGTGCTCAAACAATCAACAACGTCGCTCTAGAGGTGCGTTGTGGACTGCGAAGTGGACTTCACAGGGTTTTCCGCCATCTTAAGTGAGATTCCAATCCGAAGGGAGCGAACATGTTTAGTTCGAAGGGCACTGCGCACGGCATAGGGAATAAAACATCGATACATCACTTCACAGGAAGTGGAGAGATGAAGTGCCCCAAGGGTCAATCCTGGGCCCTCTTCTGTTCTGCATATATATTAATGACCTACCACGTGTGTGCCCAGAAGTAAATATTCAAATGTATGCAGATGACACAGTTCTATACATACATGGGCCATCAAAAACAGCAGTGGCAACTAAACTTACAAACGCTATGGTAAAGATCAGTGAATGGCTAAACCAGTGTAGCCTTCAGTTAAATGTCTCCAAGACAGTCGGTATGTTTTTTACTAAAACTACCAACTCTACAGTAAATCCGGACGTTGTAATATCTGGTGAAAAACTTCAAATAGTTACAGAATTGAAGTATCTCGGTATTCTCATAGATTCCAAACTCAACTTTAATTCTCATATCACCAAAACTGTCAAGAAAGTAAAATGTAATCTATCCAATTTTCGATTTATCAGAAACTCAATGTCCACCCGAGCAGCCAAAATGTTTATGCATTCACTGATCTTTTCGCATATGACTTACTGCCTCACCAGCTGGTCCCAGGCCAACCACACCACTTTGAAACCAATACAGTCTCTATACAAACAAACACTTAAAGTTCTGGATAAGAAACCACGTCATTTTCATCATTGTAATATTCAGTCGAAATACAATTTATTAAGTTGGGAAAATCTTATTAAGTTCACAAATATCTGTTTAGCATATAAAATCCTTCATGGCCTGGCTCCTCCACCTCTTAGTGAGTTTCTGAGTTTAAGGTCCAACACCAGTCGCCTCACTAGAGGAACATCCAGAGGAGACTGTGTCATTCCATTCAGGAAAACTGCGTTTAGTCAGTCAGCCTTCTCTATTAAAGCTTCAAAAGAATGGAACAACATTCCAACACCAATCAGAGAAATCAATAGTTATAATGTATTCCGCTCATCATTAAAACGTTGGCTCCTTAGCAATCAAACATGCCAGCATTGAACTTTCATCGCCGCTTTCTTGAGTCATCTTGCATGTTCTTCTTATTTAATTTCGATACTGTTTCATTTTAATGTTTACTCTCTCTTTTAAGCTTTGTATTATAACTGACTAATGTTATTGACTGTGTCCTTTAATACTGATTCTAGTTGTTTCATGAACTGCTGCTTGTGCTCTTATGTCCTGTCGCCTCCAGCTGCTTTCCCACTTAAGCTCTGTAGCACATGAACTCTTTGTTGCATGTTTGTTTTGGTGTCTTATTCCCGCTGCTACAGCAAATGTAATGTTTATTGTATTTTGCCATGTGATAATCAACTTGTTTTACCTATTACTTATTTCCAGGGTGCCTACTGTACATCTGGCCTAGGACTACAGATGAAAACTAGCCTTTTGGCTAACTCTGGCATATTTTACAGTTGAGCTGTTATGTTAATATGCACTGTCCTTGCAAATAAATAAATAAATAAAATCACCCAACTGTCATTTCGCGCACCACGTCATCACCAGTCAGAACGGTCATAACCAACGATGGAGGAGTTTACGTATGTGTGTAAGTATTCATACATTTCGCCATTGTTATACAAATGACAGTATTTTTAACGGTTATTGTTGTGAATATTACATATACTATTTTTGATGATTATAATTTACCTCAGTGAATGCAGCCAGCTTAGCTAGTTTGTGAAGTAAAGTGATTTTATTTTAGTTAGTTGTAAAATAGTGCAATATAATTGTAAATATATAATATAATAATAAAAATTAAAATATGAATGTAGTCCTATATATATTTATGTTATCATAATCTGCGGGACTCCGGCGTTGACTTTCTTTGATGACATTTGCAGGGCGTTTCAAATGAGCGGGTATTGTCAGTGAAGTCCACTTCAACTGATATACCGTGCTCAGGGAGTAGGGGAGCAGTGAACACTGCGTATGGACCCTGCCGAATGGAACGCACATTAGATGTGTAAAAACAAGTGGAAAGCGCGAGCGCGCCGCTGTCTCCTTTCCACAAGCGCTTGTTCTCCTGTCTGTCGTTGCTATGCAACCATGAACTGCGCTCTCCATGATGACAAGAGCTGTGTCTGAAATCGCTCCCTATCCACTATATAGTGCACTATTTAGGGTGTCGGCCATTTTGTAGTGGTGTCCGAATTCTGAGTGAACGACATCATTCCCTACATTCTTCACTACTTTTACCCACAATCCTCTCTGAATTCGAGTGTACATACGATGTACACTTGCTGAGACACTATTTTCCACAATCCAACACAATATAAGGCAATAGAGCGCGAATGAAAAATAAACAAAAATGTCACCATGGCAACGGTGCACGCGAGTTAGAAAACAATCATTTATAAGACCAGATGCCTGGTTATTTATTTATATATACCGTTATATCTATATTTGAATAAACAAATGTATTTTTTTTTTTTTTTTTTTTTTTTCCTTTATTTTTCCAGGAAGGTCCCATTGAGATTAAAGAAATCTCTTCCTCCAGGGAGTCCTGGCCAAGATGGCCATACTACAAGTCACACATTTACAAACATATGACACATATAAAACATTCTAGACAGTCAAAGTACAACATTCATCATAAATCAATAAATTAAGTAAAACAGCAACATGATTCATTCATTTTAGACTGCAGTAAATGTTTAAATATATTCAAAGGAGGAATTGTTTCTAGTGGAACAATAGCTTGAAATTCATTCCACAGCCATGGGGCATAGTAAGCGAAAGATGATTTTCCATGCTCTGAATGTACCCTAGGTACTACTAATTTAATCCCATTAGATGATCTGGTGCTATACTGTAGTTCTTTCTACATAAACATAGAAGACTAGTGATGTAGTTTGGAAGCATACCCATCAATGTGTAGTGTTTTGTTCTCTTTTATTTTCACATATAAATGTAAAAGTAAATAAATGTAAAAAGTAAATAAATATGACAAGCAAGTGTTTTTATTATCTTTTTTTTTAATCAAATAACGCAATAAACGTGAAAAATACATACATACAATTGTTACATACAATTCATACAGCCAAAAAAAGGAAATATTAAAGATGGGTAGGTAATGTTTATGACAAATTGTCTGAGCTCTCTGGCGCGTGATAATTATGTCAGCGTCCGAATTCTTTGCTGATGTAGTGCACTCAACTGCCATTCACTATGTAGGGATTAGTGAACGAGTGAGCGGTTTCAGACACAGCTAAGGAAGTATCAGCAAAAGATTAATAGATTTCTAGCCCTTGCATTAGCTTTACTACTAGATATATTTATGGAGATGGAAAATAATAAGGCGCCCTGTACAGCTATGATCAGCTGTTCGGCCGAGCATTCAATGTTGTTACGCTGCAAGCTGATGGTTCGTTGCTGCCGCGCTCTATCACTCGCACACCATAAAGAGCAAATTGTTTTTTAATGTTTCAATTTCGTGATTAAAATGACATAATTTGGAAGCAGATAATTTCTTCACAAACAGCTCATTATGACTCAATGTTAGAATGCTGCACCTACACTCGATAGTGTGAATAAGATCAGCGCAACGCAGACCACTGCATTGACAGGGTAAAACATATGATCTGTCTACGGCCAGGGCTCAGCGGAAGACAGAAAATGCCGGTCCAGCGCTGATTGAAATAAAAGACAGTTTTACATCTTTTTTCTCGCATTCTCGCATCTCGCATCTATCCACTACCTAACGTTAGTGCACTGCACCCGAGCAAGCACACTTTGCAGTTCCTCCGGAAATGCATTTTTCTAGTTAAGTGTGCTTGCTGAAAGCAGCACACTTATTGTTCTTCTTAAGTTTTCTTCTTCTTCTTATTATTAAGTAGGGGTGTAACGATATTCAAACCGAACCGAAAAACCGCGATACACCACCCACGATACGTATCGCGATACTCTCATGGCGTACCGAGGACGCCCCGCCCCCTGCTGCCCCGGCCCAGCCCCGGCTCAATGGACCTCATGTCTTATGTGTACACAGCGAATACAGCGTTATAGCCTAACCACCATTAACACCCTATATTAGCAAGCTCTGTATTTTGTTACTTTCGATAATAAGCAAGGTGTAATCTTTTAAATTCTGTCTATTTGATCACGAAATTCAAACAATAAATGCCGTTTTGGCGCTCTTTGATGTGGCGTGACGGATCACTGTACTATCCTCATTTAAAGCGGCAGCGCGGAGCGCGAGTAAACGCGATTCTCTTCCTCAGTTACAGAATAAACATGAATGGACACCTGAAGGTATGTTAAAAGATACAGTATACTAACTGAAAGTCATCATAACTTGTGTAATCAATCGATCAGTGTTTCAGCAGCGAAAAGACGCCAATAAAACGTCTTAGTTTGTCACATAGCCTTATATTTACCTCAGGCAAGTCATTCAGTGCCCAGAGCTTGTTGGTTGCTAAATGAACTCTTGCACTAAATAAATGCACTATATTAGCCTATATAATATATTTTACTTAACATGTTAATGATTGATATCTTGATTATTTAATGTAGCCTATGTTTTAAATATCTTTCATGAAAATGACAGCAACTGTGTAAATATTTATATTCCAATAACAAATTAGAGTAGAAAACATAAGTTAATGAGAAAACTGCCTTATGTGCAGTTTACATGTTTTCATACAATGTGTTGAGTGTTGATTATTATATCTAAAAATAAATAGTATCTGAAATTAGGCTAAAAGTCTAGGCTCCGTTGTTAACCTTTAAGATTATAGTAATGTGTTACAAAAAGTTTAATTGTAATTTAATTAATTTAAAGACAAAGACAGAATTTGTTCATTAAACCACTGTAAAAAAAAAGAAGCAGCAATTTTAGCTTTCTAAACCCCCCACCCCACTGAACCGAACCGAACCGAACCGAGATGTCAAAACCGTGGGGCGTACCGAACCGTCAGTATTGTGTATCGTTACACCCCTATTATTAAGTGTGCTTGCTGAAAGCAGCACACTTACTGTTCTTCTTAAGTTTTCTTATTATTATTATTAAGTGTGCTTGCTGAAAGCAGCACACTTATTGTTCTTCTTAAGTTTTCTTCTTCTTCTTCTTCTTATTATTATTATTAAGTGTGCTTGCTGAAAGCAGCACACTTATTGTTCTTCTTAAGTTTTCTTCTTCTTCTTCTTCTTCTTATTATTATTCCCGGGAGAAAAATTTTGGCCAGCTCCTGCGCCTAGGCCCTTTGAGACAGAGACACCGTTCCAACTTTAAAACGTACGGTCAGTACCGGTGTAAGTTGCTCGCGAAGATGACATCACGAGTCCATGTCGTTTGTCCGCCATAGTGGATTGAACAGAAAGCGAAACTAAAGTTTCACAGGTCACAAATTTGGTCCGAACTTCACGAAACTAGACGTACATGATCCTTGGACCAAGCCTCACAAAAGTTACTAGAAGGATTTTTGATTTTCGGAAGGGTTTGCCCGTCACAGCCAAACGAAATCAGCGGCGTAGTCGCCAAAACAGGAAGTAGTTCATATTTCAGGAACGCTGTCACGTATCGAAACCAAACTTTGTACATTAACTCGAGACTCCAATGTGAGGATGTACAAGATAAAAAAATAAAAAAAAAATACAAAATCCGAATCCGATTATCGAAACCAAACTTTATACATGAACTCGGGACTCCAATGTGAGGAAGCACAAGATCTGAATTTTTAAAAAAAATGTTTTATTTCAGGCTAATAGACAAACCCATTTACCTATGTCTATGCAAGAGTTCACCTCACACTTTTAATGTTAATGCATTTAGACAGTAGGTGGCACTGTTGTATTACATTTCACAGAGCTGCCAAGTCAGTGTATATACTGCATTCGTTTTTACTAGGTTTGTCTTAATAAATGCAGGCATGAATTTCGTTTTTTGCATTGGTCTAATTTAATCATCTGTATTTATTAATATATACAGATTTGTATGCATGAATTGTGCATTTCCAGTTCTCAAAGCAGTTAATAACAACAACAACAAAAAAACTTTATACAAAATACATCATGCTCTTCTTCTCTAACCGAACAAACAATTCATTGTCTGTGGCTGTGTTTGTGCGCACGGGAAATATGCTGCGCATAACAATAGAAAACAAAGAGAAACGCGCAGTCACATGCTCAAACAATCAACAGGTGCGTTCCATTTGACCATAAGTGGACTGCGAAGTGGACTTCACAGGGTTTTCCGCCATCTTAAGTTAGATTCTAATCCGAAGGGAGCGAACATGTTCAGTTCGAAGGGCACTGCGCGCGGCATAGGGAATAAGGGAACATTGATACATCACTTCACAGGAAGTGGAGAGCCATGATCACCCAACTGTCATTTCGCGCACCACGTCATCACCAGTCAGAACGGTCATAACTAACGATGGAGGAGTTTACGTATGTGTGTAAGTATTCATACATTTCGCCATTGTTATACAAATGACAGTATTTTTAACGGTTATTGTTGTGAATATTACATATACTATTTTTGATGATTATAATTTACCTCAGTGAATGCAGCCAGCTTAGCTAGTTTGTGAAGTAAAGTGATTTTATTTTAGGTAGTTGTAAAATAGTGCAATATAATTGTAAATATATAATATAATAATAAAAATTAAAATATGAATGTAGTCCTATATATATTTATGTTATATCATAATCTGCGCGACTCCGTCGTTGACTTTCTTTGATGACATTTGCAGGGCGTTTCAAATGAGCGGTTATTGTCAGTGAAGTCCACTTCAACTGATATACCGTGCTCAGGGAGCAGAGGAGCAGTGAACACTGCATATGGACCCTGTCGAATGGAACGCACATTAGATGTGTAAAAACAAGTGGAAAGCGCGAGCGCGCCACTGTCTCCTTTCCACAAGCGCTTGTTCTCCTGTGGCGTCTGTCGTTGCTATGCAACCATGAACTGCGCTCTCCATGATGACAAGAGCTGTGTCTGAAATCGCTCCCTATCCACTATATAGTGCACTATTTAGGGTGTCGGCCATTTTGTAGAGGTGTCCGAATTCTGAGTGAACGACATCATTCCCTCCATTCTTCACTACTTTTACCCAATCCTCTCTGAATTCGAGTGTACATACGATGTACACTTGCTGAGACACTATTTCCCACAATCCAACACAATAAGGTGATAGAGCGCGAATGAAAAATAAACAAAAATGTCACCATGGCAACGGTGCACGTGAGTTAGAAAACAATCATTTATAAGACCAGACGCCTGGTTATTTATTTATATATACCGTTATATCTATATTTGAATAAACAAATGTGTTGTGTAGTGTTTTGTTCTCTTTTATTTTCACATATAAATGTAAAAAGTAAATAAAGCAAGTGTTTTTATTATCTTTTTTTTTAATCAAATAACGCAATAAACGTGAAAAATACATACATACAATTGTTGCATACAATTCATACAGCCAAAAAAAGGAAATATTAAAGATGGGTAGGTAATGTTTATGACAAATTGTCTGAGCTCTCTGGCGCGTGATAATTATGTCAGCATCCGAATTCTTTGCTGATGTAGTGCACTCAACTGCCATTCACTATACGGGATTAGTGAACGAGTGAGCGGTTTCAGACACAGCTAAGGAAGTATCAGCAAAAGATTAATAGATTTCTAGCCCTTGCATTAGCTTTACTACTAGATATATTTATGGAGATGGAAAATAATAAGGCGCCCTGTACAGCTATGATCAGCTGTTGGGCCAAGCATTCAATGTTGTTACGCTGCAAGCTGATGGTTCGTTGCTGCCGCGCTCTATCATGCGCACACCATAAAGAGCAAATTGTTTTTTAATGTTTCAATTTCGTGATTAAAATGACATAATTTGGAAGCAGATAATTTCTTCACAAACAGCTCATTATGACTCCATGTTAGAATGCTGCACCTACACTCGATAGTGTGAATAAGATCAGCGCAACGCAGACCACTGCATTGACAGCGTAAAACATATGATCTGTCTACGGCCAGGGCTCAGCGGAAGACAGAAAATGCCGGTCCAGCGCTGATTGAGGAATTAAATTAAAAAATAAAAGACAGTTTGACATCTTTTTTCTCGCATTCTCGCATTTTTTCTCGCATCTCGCATCTATCCACTACCTGCTAACGTTAGTGCACTGCACCCGAGCAAGCACACTTTGCAGTTCCTCCGGAAATGCATTTTTCTAGTTATTATTATTATTCCCGGGAGAAAAATTTTGGCCAGCTCCTGCGCCTAGGCCCTTTGAGACAGAGACACCGTTCCAACTTTAAAACGTACGGTCAGTACCGCTGTAAATTGCTCGCGAAGATGACATCACGAGTCCATGTCGTTTGTCCGCAATATTGGATTGAACAGAAAGCTAAACTTAAGTTTCACAGGTCACAAATTTGGTCCGAACTTCACGAAACTGCACGTACATGATCCTTGGACCAAGCCTCACAAAAGTTACTAGAAGGATTTTTGATTTTCGGAAGCGTTTGCCCGTCACAGCCAAACGAAATCGGCGGCGTAGTCGCCAAACAGGAAGTCGTCCATATCTCAGGAACTCTGTCACGTATCGAAACCAAACTTTATACATGAACTCGGGACTCCAATGTGAGGAAGCACAAGATCTGAATTTTTAAAAAAAATGTTTTATTTCAGGCTAATAGACAAACCCATTTACCTATGTCTATGCAAGAGTTCACCTCACACTTTTAATGTTAATGCATTTAGACAGTAGGTGGCACTGTTGTATTATATTTCACAGAGCTGCCAAGTCAGTGTATATACTGCATTCGTTTTTACTAGGTTTGTCTTAATAAATGCAGGCATGAATTTCGTTTTTTGCATTGGTCTAATTTAATCATCTGTATTTATTAATATATACAGATTTGTATGCATGAATTGTGCATTTCCAGTTCTCAAAGCAGTTAATAACAACAACAACAACAAAAAACTTTATACAAAATACATCATGCTCTTCTTCTCTAACCGAACAAACAATTAATTGTCTGTGGCTGTGTTTGTGCGCACGGGAAATATGCTGCGCATAACAATAGAAAACAAGGAGAAACGCGCAGTCACATGCTCAAACAATCAACAGGTGCGTTCCATTTGACCGTAAGTGGACTGCGAAGTGGACTTCACAGGGTTTTCCGCCATCTTAAGTTAGATTCTAATCCGAAGGGAGCGAACATGTTCAGTTCGAAGGGCACTGCGCACGGCATAGGGAATAAGGGAACACTGATACATCACTTCACAGGAAGTGGAGAGCCATGATCACCCAACTGTCATTTCGCGCACCACGTCATCACCAGTCAGAACGGTCATAACTAACGATGGAGGAGTTTACGTATGTGTGTAAGTATTCATACATTTCGCCATTGTTATACAAATGACAGTATTTTTAATGGTTATTGTTGTGAATATTACATATACTATTTTTGATGATTATAATTTACCTCTTAGCCAGCTTAGCTAGTTTGTGAAGTAAAGTGATTTTATTTTAGGTAGTTGTAAAATAGTGCAATATAATTGTAAATATATAATATAATAATAAAAATTAAAATATGAATGTAGTCCTATATATATTTATGTTATATCATAATCTGCGCGACTCCGTCGTTGACTTTCTTTGATGACATTTGCAGGGCGTTTCAAATGAGCGGTTATTGTCAGTGAAGTCCACTTCAACTGATATACCGTGCTCAGGGAGCAGAGGAGCAGTGAACACTATGGAGGTATTTTTGGTGCAAAACTACTGAACGCCCGTGACAGTGAAATTTGTAGTTGTAGAGAATAGCCACACATGTGTATCAGTAAATTTGAAGTCACAGAGAGAAATGTTTTAAGAGTTGCAAACTTGTAGACTTTTTTTTATCTTTCACAAACACAACACAACAGTTACACCTTCTCAAATTCTTCATTACAGGTGCACAAATCCTATTCTACAAATCACAAATTAAGAAACTCATACGCTCACATTTTTGCTACAGTTGCTGCAGTGAATATGGTGCAAAACGCATTTAAACACCTGCATCAAAAAATGTGAAGTCACGGAGAAATTTTGCTCATCTGCAAATCAGTATGTGAATTCATCCAATGAGAGTTGCACACTTGTAGAATATTTTCTCACAAATGTCCTGTATATTTTTCTAGCACAAACACAAGTACATAACTACAGCTGCTTGAATCTGCTGCGACGAATCTCAAAAACTATTTTTGGCGAATAAATGGTACGAGAAATAAATTTCGTGCTATAGATAAGCACTTTCACGAGAGTCTGGAAGATCCTCATTTTCATCTCACGATGACGGTAAGATAATATTTCTTTCTTTTATGATTGTTTGGTAATTTACAGATCTGAATAGAATTTCCACATTAACGCTTTTCCGGGACACGTGCGTGTTTTTTAAAGCTACACTGTGTAACTTTTTTAGTTGATTCTTAGCAAAAAACACTTAGTTCTTTCAAAAATATATGTGCTCATTAATATATATTTACTTATTTCAAGTAATAAAGTATTCTCTTAAGTTTATAATCTGCCATTGAAAGTACATACGGGTGAGGGGTTCGTATGCCGGTCGCCATGTTGCCCCTCCATCTTGAAACTACATTAGCCAAAGAGGGACATGCCTGTAAATTCAAGCTTCGCCTTTTGCGTTTTTCACTCAGTGACACCGTGACGAATGCGAGGGGGAGATTACTCGCGAGCTCGCGAGTGCCGGCAGATTTAAAAGATAGTGTGTGTGTGTGTGTGTGTGTGTGTGTGTGTGTGTGTGTGCGTGCGTGCGTACTCACATTTGAAAGAGAGAATTAAAACGTCAACGCGACAGACAAATCAGCAAGACCATAGTCAATATTGGAGTAACTTTTCCCAGATGGAAAGAACTCATGAGGAGAAAAGATTTTAAAACGGACGCCGAGGTTGCCTGCTTTCTTCTCGACAGGTAATTCAGCCTGTTGTAATTAATTTGTGTAAATTCGAAGTTTTATAGTTGCTTGTCTAACCATAGCATGGTTGTGCATAACGCCAGAACGACCTCTAGTATAACTTCATCCTCGCATCAATGGGGAAAAAGTATTGTTTACCTTGTAACATAAATCTGTGCTGCGACGGATCACAGGTAATGAATAGTTTTAAAGGCGCAATTTTTTAAGCTATATAAAAAAAGGACACTGTAAATTTTAGTTATTTTTAATTGCTTTTACTTTGTACACATTGTAACGTTAGCCTAATCTGATTATGCTGGGATAGCCGATTCCAAGGGTGACGTTTACCTCCTGACATCTGTCCTGTAGTTTTATTCATTTTAGACATATTGTTTATTATTGTCATGGACGAAGTCGATAACTGGAAGCCATGTTAATCTTGGAATAATACGGCCACCGTAGGAGTTAAAACGCCCTCGGAATTGAGAGGAACAGAAACTAATTTTCACTGGGTAGTCATATACAATTTCACCGCTAGATGGGGGTAAAAATCACACAGTGTAAGCTTTAAGGTACAAGTGAAAGAGAATTGTACTTGCCCAACCGGACAAATGCCCTGATTAAAACAATTTTCAATATCAAAAAAATAAAATAAGAAATAACGTACTCTGTTCCCTGAGAGTAGGGAAAGAGTAGAGAGTAAAAATTAGGGAAAGAAATGCCCTTTATAAAGCTAAAAAAAAATATTCTGATAAGAGTGTTTTCCAACAGTGATGTAATGAAACATTGACAATTTAAGTTTGAAGGGAGTAAAGTCTCTGTTTAGGCTGGAAATGTAATTAATGTAATTTTGACAAAAGAAGAACTTTTATTTTAAATAAATCTTAATTTTAAATCAGCCTACTTCAGTGTGATATTTTATCATATTATCATGCTTAACACTGAGAATTTGAATAATTGAAATGTGATGATCAGATGCAGATATCTAAATCAGAGAATATCATATAGGTTCGGGAGGTTGGCGGGTGGATTATTTATTTTTAACAGCAGATTCGGGGGACTCAAAGTGCACCAGATTAATGAATTTATCTTTAAAATGTACAAAATTTTCTTCTGGGGGGGCATGCCCCCGGACCCCCCTAGAGGTACCGAGCTCAACCCACAAAAAATACTGTGGGAAACACAGTAGGCTATATGATGGTCTACGAAAAATACACATATCTTATTAAAATACATGATCGGGATTTTAGCACATACGCCTGAGTTAATGCTCAGCAGCAAAAACATGTTCTGAAACACTAAAAGTTAAGTAAATAAAATTATAGTATTATACGAAATAAATAAATGAAAATAAGAGCTTTGACACAATTCGAATACTGTTTAAAAGTATAACATTTCTTAAATCATAGTGATTCCAAACTTTTGTCATGCAAATCTTAAATGTTTATTTGGACACGGATATGGTTGTGGAGTTATTTCCCAGAGATTATTGAAGTTTGCTGTGCTTTATATAGGCTAGGCCTGCCTGCATGAAGTGAATGCCAGCAATCATTCAGTCAGTGACGAATTAATAAAAACATTATGAGTTTAACAAAACGATATACAATTGTAGTTTAAGTTCGCGCTGAAACTATGTTTACCTTTTTTGAAATAATCCATTAAACCTGCTGAGAAACGAGGAGCGTGAACTAGAATGAGCAGTTCCACGCGCATGCCCGGGAAACTCACGAATATTCATGTAGGCTCCGCCCACTGCCTCTACAGATGCACAACTCACTTTTGCCCCACATTTCACGGTGCACTTGGTGCAAAAGGGAGAGCGCGCGAAACTTGTCACTTGAAAGCGAAAAACAGTGTTTGAGATTCGTCGCAGCAGATTCAAGCAGCTGTAGTTATGTACTTGTGTTTGTGCTAGAAAAATATACAGGACATTTGTGAGAAAATATTCTACAAGTGTGCAACTCTCATTGGATGAATTCACATACTGATTTGCAGATGAGCAAAATTTCTCCGTGACTTCACATTTTTTGATGCAGGTGTTTAAATGCGTTTTGCACCATATTCACTGCAGCAACTGTAGCAAAAATGTGAGCGTATGAGTTTCTTAATTTGTGATTTGTAGAATAGGATTTGTGCACCTGTAATGAAGAATTTGAGAAGGTGTAACTGTTGTGTTGTGTTTGTGAAAGATAAAAAAAAGTCTACAAGTTTGCAACTCTTAAAACATTTCTCTCTGTGACTTCAAATTTACTGATACACATGTGTGGCTATTCTCTACAACTACAAATTTCACTGTCACGGGCGTTCAGTAGTTTTGCACCAAAAATACCTCCATAGAACACTGCATATGGACCCTGTCGAATGGAACGCACATTAGATGTGTAAAAACAAGTGGAAAGCGCGAGCGCGCCGCTGTCTCCTTTCCACAAGCGCTTGTTCTCCTGTGGCGTCTGTCGTTGCTATGCAACCATGAACTGCGCTCTCCATGATGACAAGAGCTGTGTCTGAAATCGCTCCCTATCCACTATATAGTGCACTATTTAGGGTGTCGGACATTTTGTAGAGGTGTCCGAATTCTGAGTGAACGACATCATTCCCTCCATTCTTCACTACTTTTACCCAATCCTCTCTGAATTCGAGTGTACATACGATGTACACTTGCTGAGGTATTTCCCACAATCCAACACAATAAGGCGATAGAGCGCGAATGAAAAATAAACAAAAATGTCACCATGGCAACGGTGCACGCGAGTTAGAAAACAATCATTTATAAGACCAGACGCCTGGTTATTTATTTATATATACCGTTATATCTATATTTGAATAAACAAATGTGTTGTGTAGTGTTTTGTTCTCTTTTATTTTCACATATAAATGTAAAAAGTAAATAAATATGACAAGCAAGTGTTTTTATTATCTTTTTTTTTAATCAAATAAACAAATGTGTTGTGTAGTGTTTTGTTCTCTTTTATTTTCACATATAAATGTAAAAAGTAAATAAATATGACAAGCAAGTGTTTTTATTATCTTTTTTTTTAATCAAATAACGCAATAAACGTGAAAAATACATACATACAATTGTTGCATACAATTCATACAGCCAAAAAAAGGAAATATTAAAGATGGGTAGGTAATGTTTATGACAAATTGTCTGAGCTCTCTGGCGCGTGATAATTATGTCAGCGTCCGAATTCTTTGCTGATGTAGTGCACTCAACTGCCATTCACTATACGGGATTAGTGAACGAGTGAGCGGTTTCAGACACAGCTAAGGAAGTATCAGCAAAAGATTAATAGATTTCTAGCCCTTGCATTAGCTTTACTACTAGATATATTTATGGAGATGGAAAATAATAAGGCGCCCTGTACAGCTATGATCAGCTGTTGGGCCGAGCATTCAATGTTGTTACGCTGCAAGCTGATGGTTCGTTGCTGCCGCGCTCTATCATGCGCACACCATAAAGAGCAAATTGTTTTTTAATGTTTCAATTTCGTGATTAAAATGACATAATTTGGAAGCGGATCATTTCTTCACAAACAGCTCATTATGACTCAATGTTAGAATGCTGCACCTACACTCGATAGTGTGAATAAGATCAGCGCAACGCAGACCACTGCATTGACAGCGTAAAAAATATGATCTGTCTACGGCCAGGGCTCAGCGGAAGACAGAAAATGCCGGTCCAGCGCTGATTGAGGAATTAAATTAAAAAATAAAAGACAGTTTGACATCTTTTTTCTCGCATTCTCGCATTTTTTCTCGCATCTCACATCTATCCACTACCTGCTAACGTTAGTGCACTGCACCCGAGCAAGCACACTTTGCAGTTCCTCTGGAAATGCATTTTTCTAGTTATTATTATTATTATTATTATTCCCGGGAGAAAAATCTTGGCCAGCTCCTGCGCCTAGGCCCTTTGAGACAGAGACACCGTTCCAACTTTAAAATGTCCGGTCAGTACCGGTGTAAGTTGCTCGCGAAGATGACATCACGAGTTCATGTCGTTCGTCCGCCATAGTGGATTGAACAGAAAGCGAAACTAAAGTTTCACAGGTCACAAATTTGGTCCGAACTTAACGAAACTGGACGTACATGATCCTTGGACCAAGCCTCACAAAAGTTACTAGAAGGATTTTTGATTTTCGGAAGCGTTTGCCCGTCACAGCCAAACGAAATCGGCGGCGTAGTCGCCAAAACAGGAAGTAGTTCATATTTCAGAAACGCTGTCACGTATCGAAACCAAACTTTGTACATTAACTCGAGACTCCAATGTGAGGATGTTTCAGGCTAATTGACAAAAACATTTACTTATGCAAAAGTGTTTCACCTCACACTTTTAATGTTAATGCATTTAGACAGTAGGTGGCACTGTTGTATTACATTTCACAGAGCTGCCAAGTCAGTGTATATACTGCATTCATTTTTACTAGGTTTGTCTTAATAAATGCAGGCATGAATTTCGTTTTTTGCATTGGTCTAATTTAATCATCATCTGTATTTATTGATTTGTATGCATGAATTGTGCATTTCCAGTTCTCAAAGCAGTTAATAACAACAACAAAAAAAACTTTATACAAAATACATCATGCTCTTCTTCGCTAACCGAACAAACAATTCATTGTCTGTGGCTGTGTTTGTGCGCACGGGAAATATGCTGCGCATAGCAATAGAAAACAAGGAGAAACGCGCAGTCACATGCTCAAACAATCAACAGGTGCGTTCCATTTGACCATAAGTGGAATGCGAAGTGGACATCACAGGGTTTTCCGCCATCTTAAGTTCTAATCCGAAGGGAGCGAACATGTTCAGTTCGAAGGGCACTGCGCACGGCATAGGGAATAAGGGAACATCGATACATCACTTCACAGGAAGTGGAGAGCGATGATCACCCAACTGTCATTTCGCGCACCACGTCATCACCAGTCAGAACGGTCATAACTAACGATGGAGGAGTTTACGTATGTGTGTAAGTATTCATACATTTCGCCATTGTTATACAAATGACAGTATTTTTAACGGTTATTGTTGTGAATATTACATATTACGGTGGCCGAGAGAGCTCAACGCGCTGCAACTGAAGAAAACACATGCAAATAGAAAAACACCTGCAAATTAAGAAAACATCTTCATCAGTTTCACAACACATGTGTGCTCCAAATACTCACAAGACAACCAAATACAGAAACGCGCTGCAAAAGTTCACAACACAACCAAATACAGAAATGCGCTGCAAAAGTTCACAACACAAACAAATACAAAAACGCGCTGCAAATAGAACAGAACACAACGGAAATGTTTCCGGGGAACCCAATAAGTGACGGACCCGGCTGGGACGTGCTCCCGGACGTGCTTGCTTACAGCTGTCTACTTTTATTAGTTTTTTTTTTTTTTTTTTTTGTGCAAAACATACAGAGATGACACGTTTATGACATACAACTTTGTATACAATATACAATTTACAATATGTTCAATGTCATAAGAATACTAAAAAGAACAATGAGCTGAAGACTAAAATAAATAAATAAAAAAAAGAGAGAGAAAAAGAACATGAGGGAAAGACATTAATCTATACATCAGTTACATTGTACACATTTTGTCATGTTATGTTAAAATAAGTTTCATAAGAAATGTTAGAATGCAGCTAGGCTCCAAATATGAGACGGCAAGTTTTAAAGTTGAGACACTCACACACAGATATAACGCATATTTGAAAAACTTTGTTGTATAAAATGTATATTTATTTGCAACAGTTATGTTAACAGCAATAATACTATATCTCTGGTAAGAACAGCTATTCAGCTGATGGACACGCGCTGCGTTGTCATGGGAACATCCCAGGTGAAAATAATGAGGAAATTACTTTGTCTTTCGTTGCTCCCTTCATCAACATAATGGCACACAAGTGCCCCGCTCCCTCCAAAGTGCCCAATTCAAGGGCTCTGCCGTCTGCCCTTTTAAGAGAGTAGGGCATAGGTAAAGCTCACGATCAATAAGCACGTCCCAGCCGGGTCCGTCACTTATTGGGTTCCCCGGAAACATTTCCGTTGTGTTCTGTCCTATTTGCAGCGCGTTTTTGTATTTGTTTGTGTTGTGAACTTTTGCAGCGCGTTTCTGTATTTGGTTGTGTTGTGAACTTTTGCAGCGCGTTTCTGTATTTGGTTGTGTTTTGAGTATTTGGAGCACACATGTGTTGTGAAACTGATGAAGATATTTTCTTAATTTGCGGGTGTTTTTTCTATTTGCATGTGTTTTCTTCAGTTGCAACGCGTTGAGCTCTCTCGGCCACCGTAACATATACTATTTTTGATGATTATAATTTACCTCAGTGAATGCAGCCAGCTTAGCTACCCAGCTAACATGAGTCTAGCGGGCCAGTGGCGGACCACCGGTGGCAAAGTTGGCGGCCCACTGGCGGACGCCGCCGGTGGATCACTGGCGTTTTGCTCATCGTTATTCTAGCGGACCACCAGCGGCAGCCGCCACTTTCCCGACGGTGGTCCGCTACCGAGCCGCTGGTTTATAATAAGTGTTCTCTGGCGGACCATGGTCGGTCCACGGGTCATATTATGATATTTTTATTTTATTTTAATGGATAATTATAATAGTTATAATTAGATCCAATGTAGGCTAATATTAATCTTTTATAAATTAATTAATCTAAAACAAAGTACACAACTACTAATAACCATTGTAAATATATTAATTGTATTAGATAGAAGACACAAATGGATAACATACTCAAAATAAACACATGTAAATAAACATAAAATATCTATAACTATAACCATTATGATAAATATTCAAAATATGTACTTTTGTTAATATATGATATATTAACAAAAGTACATATTTTGAATATTTATCATAATAAATGTAAATATATATATATATATTTACATTTATATAAGATCTTCTTATTATTATTATATTATAAATAATATTGATTATAACACTTTCAATATTTTTATACACTTTATAAAGTGTATAAAAAATATAAAGTCTTATATTTAACACTTTATATATTACATATATAATATACAAATATAATATAATATTATATATATATATATATATATATATATATATATGAGCAGAAGATACTTCTTTTAAAAACATTAAAAATCTTACTGACCCCAAACTTTTGAACGGTAGTGTGTGTATGTATGTATGTATGTATGTATGTATGTATATATATATATATATATATATATATATATATATATATATATATATATATATATATATATATACACACACACACACACACACATATATATATATATATATATATATATATATATATATATATGTTTAAATATATACAGCAAAATATATGTTTAAATAAACACACATATATATATATATATTTTTTTGCTTTTAAAAACAATATATATTTGAGCCCCTTCATTTTTCCTGTCGTTGTTTCCTCCCCCCTTCTCTGTCAGCAGATCCCTTCAAAAATTTCGAAACCACTTCTTGGAGGCTCCCTTCTGTTGTCTCTCTTGTAGCGGGGTTCTTTCTTATCGCTCCTGAAATCACAGAAAACTTGTTATTAGTTGTTGTTTTTTTTTATGTTTTTAAAAGAAGTCTCTTCTGCTCACCAAGGCTGCATTTAATTAACTGAAAATAACTGTTTCAAAGTTAAAATTGTCTCAAGATGTATTTCCAGAAATGTATTTAATTATAATAACTTAATGGTTAATAATAACTTACTGTGAACAATGTCTTTCAGTGCTAGCTGTTTGAAAGAATATCTTCTGTCCCAAGCATGTCCAGTTACAGAGCCTGGACAGGTCATTGGAAAACAGGCAGGCAAGCATCCTTCTAATGGAGTCCTTTATTGTTTTCCCCCCTTTTGCAGCCAAAAACCTCACCTGTAACATAAACTGACCATAGTTATTGATCTTTGACTTAATAATACAATATAATATAATAGGGCCTACACGTACAATACACAAGCTCCATTTTGATTCATCCCATAGACAGAGCTTAAATATTTTAATGAAGTCATATAATATCTCTAGAGTTTCATGTATAAACATTGTATATGCACAGAAGTACACAAAAGACAAAACGTACTAATGAATGCAGCATAGTTCTCAAGGTCTTGAATCAGTATAATTCAACACATTGGGTTACTGATGACTAAATTTCCTGTCATGAATATGTACAACACTGCCATTTATAAACAACAGGCAGGACTGATATTTTTCACGCCAGTTAAACCAAAATTTGCAGCACATATGTGATTTTATATTTCCAAAAAACTTTTGTGCGTATACAACATCCAAAAACAAAATTTACACAAGTTCCATGTGTTTGTGTACTTGTGTGAAGTTTATGACTTTTCTGCAAAGTTTTATACGTGAAGCCCCCGAGGTTAACTGTAATGAGATTCATGTTAAAAAATGTATGTTCTTGCCAAATTACCAATTTCTCCTGAAGCTCAACACTATTAGTGAGCCGATGCTCAAGCTCCTCTAGCATCAGCCTGTTCTTAAGAGGCAGCACAGTGTCCTCTGGCAGAGCCATGTCCTCTTGCGAGCCTCTGGTCAGCTGCATAAGAAGGGTGTGGTTCACAGAGCTTTGGTACTGCAGCTCTCTGACATCCTCAGTCAGTTTCCTCAAATGCTGAAGAATCAGTCTATGAAAGTCTTAAAACATCACAATGGACTTTAGAATGAATAAGAAGATAAAAACCTTCACAAAAATAGCTCTGGGAACTGAATTCAAGAGCTAAACCACCAATGTATTTGTTAAAATCATCATTGTATAACAATACCCTGGGCAATTATAGCGCAGTTACCTTCAGACTGACGCCCAGCAGGGCCCAGTGATGGGGAAGATTGAGCTGTTTGGGATGAAATAAAGAACATTTTGTAAAAATTGTAATTTTAAAATTACATTCAAAGCATATATTCTCGCTATTTTAATTTCAGTGTAAAAGCATTTATGCCACTAATGCTTTATATATATATATATATACACTACCGGTCAAAAGTTTTAGATCGGTAAGATTTTTAATGTTTTTAAAAGAAGTCTCTTCTGCTCACCAAGGCTGCATGTATTTGATTAAAAATGATCGATTCTACTTGTTCGAATTATGGATTCATGTCAAACCCTGGTCAGGAACTGCTGGGATTAATTTTGTATTTCCAGTAGCGTTTTTATTCATTTAATTTTTTATAATAAAAATAAAATAAAATTTTATATACACTACCGGTCAAAAGTTTTAGATCGGTAAGATTTTTTATGTTTTTAAAAGAAGTCTCTTCTGCTCACCTGCTCTTTATTTGATTAAAAATACAAACAAAAACAGTAATATTGTGAAATATTATTACAATTTAAAACAGCTGTTTTCTATGTGAATATACAGTAAAGTGTAAATTATTCCTGTGATCAAAGCTGAATTTTCAGCATCATTACTCCAGTCTTCAATGTCACATGATCCTTCAGATATCATTCTAATATGATGATTTGATGATCAAGAAACATTTATGATTATTATCAATGTTGAAAACAGTTTTTTACATTTGTATTTCATGATGCTATGATGAATAGAAAGTTCAAAAGAACAGCATTTATCTGAAATGGAAAGCTTTTGTAACATTAAACACAACCCTTCAAAAGTTTGGTGTCAGTAAGAATTTTAATTTCATTCTTGGGGGAAAGAAATAAAATAAATCAATACTTTTATTCATCAAGGATGATTTAAACTGATCAAAAGTTACAGTAAAGACATTTATAATGTTAGAAAATATTCATCAAAGAATTTTGAAAAAAGTTTGTACACAACTGTATTTCAACATTGATAATAATAATGAATGTTTCTTGAGCATCAAATCATCATATTAGAATTATTTCTGAAGGATCATGTGACACTAAAGACTGGAGTAATGATGCTGAAAATTCAGCTTTGATCACAGGAATAAATTACACTTTACTATATATTCACATAGAAAACAGCTGTTTTAAATTGTAATAATATTTCACAATATTACTGTTTTTGTTTGTATTTTTAATCAAATAAATGCAGCCTTGGTGAGCAGAAGAGACTTCTTTTAAAAACACAAAAACTTTTGACCGGTAGTGTATATAAAATGTTATTTTATTTTTATTATAAAAAATTAAATGAATAAAAACGCTACTGGAAATACAAAATTAATCCCAGCAGTTCCTGACCAGGGTTTGACATGAATCCTTAATTCGAACAAGTAAAATCGATCATTCACTTGCCAGAGTAAAATAGGATGTTTTGTGTTGTAACTAAGTATTTGTGTTTGATATTTACCCAGCACAAGGGCATTTTTTCTTATCCTTATTTAGGCATTTTTCCCTTGATCTTATTAAATGTATGCTTCATCTGTCATTTTAAATTCTTAAATTTGATCAATAAATTCAATTAGATTAATAAGGCACATAAGGCTATATGGCTGTTACCTATCAAATTAACATTTACACTGAAAATTACACCTGCATTATATTATGCTATGTTTTGTTATGTTATATATTATTTATATGTTATGACATATATTGCCATGTTATGAGAATGATTTGAATAATTTTTGAATATACATGAATGTTGGAAAGAATGATGCTTGTAAACCGCCTCTTAATGAGTGAGTCATTGAGTCATTTGTTCAAAAAGGAACGAGGCATTTGATTATCTTTAACTCAACCGATTCGTTCAAATCGCTGAATCATTCAGTTATGAAAAGACGCGTTCCTGTGAGATGCGTTATCTGCTGTGATCTTTGCTTGGAACGATTTTCGCTGCTGAAACAGAACAAAAAGTCAATATTGCTTCTAAAATGTAAGTGACTTAATATTAATTACTTGTTTATTGAACTGTTGTATGAAATAAATGGCACATTTTCAATCGTGATGGTAGGCCTATTCAGGAAGACAGCATTCTTGATCGATGTTGTTTAACTGTATCTTAATATATATATAACATTTTTTTTTATTTTTTACCTCAGTATATTAACTTCAAAGTTATGCCCTTCAAAAAAATGCTGACTATATACTGAGGTCTCATGAAAGCGAAACAACTTGTAAGAAACGATCATTTTCACCAGGCCTATTACCCGTAATATTTTACTAGTCATTTTACTGTGTTACCACAGATAAACAGTCAGTTTTCAGTTTTCTACACATTATTTGCTTCATAAAACCTCAATATGGTCAGGAGTCATTGGGACTATTTTGTGTTTCTGCGTCAGGTTTTTTTTTACTTCTAACGGACGCCAACCGTTGACTTGAATTTTCTACTGAAAAAAGAAAAACACCAACATCTTTGATTGCCTGTGGGTGAGTAAATTAACAGCATTTTTTTTTTTTTTTTCGCGTGAACTATTCATTTATTTTGAAATTTTCATATGAATGTTTAGGCTATATTATAACATTGCGGTTCCAATAGCAATATAACAAAATAATATAATGCAATATAATTATTAGGTCATATTGTGCAGCAGGGATGAGTCATGATTTTCGAATATTCGATTGGTTGATTTTATTATAAAGTATATAGCCTATATGCAGAGTTTCGGTTCATTAATGGCAGCTCCAGTTCACGTGCAATGCAGTCCTGAATATATTGTCTGCTAAAAAAGAGATGTGTTTAAAAAACAACACACATCACGTGTTGATGGTATTGTGACACATGTTGTGTTTATTTTTAACACACAATGTGTGTTAAAATGTAACTCTGGATAGAATAGCACTGGGTGGAGGAGAGTTTGTGTTTATGAAAAACATTATAGGTATATTTTATATGGTATCCCATAAAATGCTCTAAAATAAACAAAGCAATACATTCAAATAAATAAATTAAATCTTAATTCATTAAAATTTAAAGATTAACAGGTGTTTTTTTTGCAGCCAATCACATCATGCCTCTTTTTCAATGTCTTTTCAAATGCTGCTTTCACTTGTTATTAATAACCAGATTAACTTTACTTCTGTCAGACTCTACAGAAGCTCTTATTGAGAATTAATAGGTTTTGGTGTTGACGATCCACTGAATGTTTCATTTAAAGTCACCAGAATCGTGATTAGTGTCAGCTTTTTTTGGGCTCTTGACCCTTGACTCTTCAACATTAGTTTTCTCTGATTGCTGTAAATGTATATTTATTTTAACACATTTGAAATAGCAGAAATAATCATGAGAAAAATATGCTTAGATGATAATATTATCATCATGGACATGTAAGATTGTTAAGCTCAGCAAGAGTTTAATATTTGAAAGATGAGTGTAATAAAAGATGATTTTTAAAAAGATTAGCATCGTACAGAACCTTACAGACTATGGTATCAAACAGACATCAAGAATCAGCGTATGAATCTCAACAATGGTGACAAACAAAAAACTTCATGCCACCATAGTACAAACCTCATCCATGACTCCCAGCATGCATTGCGGCATGAAGCTTTTCGTTTGTCACCATTGTTGAGATTCATATGCTGATTCTTGAGTGACATCATCAAGAAACATCTGATCATATTTTCACTTGCCATAACAAATGTATTTTATTAAAATACAGTTAAAGCAGCCAGAGAAAAACTAAAAGAAGAATAAAGGGTCAAGAGCTCAAATAAAGGAGCCATTAATCACGATTCTGGTGACTTTAAATAAAACATTCAATGAAACATCAACATCTAAACCTCTGTTTAAGTGTAAAAAGGTTTCAACACACTTCTCTGTAAGAGGAATAACACATTAGTTGTGTTAAAGGTAATACAAAATGTGTAGTCCTTATAAACACAGAGATGTGTTAAGAATCGACACAGGATGTGTGTTAAAATCTACACAACATGTGTTGTCCCTGAGCACACACACTACATTGTTAAAATCTACACAACATGTGTTGTCCCGCTCTATTTTTCGCTTTATTTTTTAAAATGACACAATTAGTGTGTTAAAATGACTTACACATTTATTGTGTTAAATTTGACACAACATGTGTTGTCCCTGAGCACACTCACTACATGTGTTAAAACTGACACAACATGAGTGGTCAAAATCATGTCTGACCAACTCCAAATGTCTCCCGATATAGTGCGCTTATGATCCTAACTTCTAACTTAAGCCTGGTTCACACGGCAGGATAATTAGGCCGATTTTAGCCCCGATTCACCCCTCCCGACAATCTTAAGGATGCTCCGATTATCGTAAAATAATCTGATCAGATATTCCTGCCGTGTGTGGTGTGTTAAGACTGCTCTCGTCTGTTCGGAAGGACGTTGGGACCGCTACGATCTCAAATCGGGGATATCCAACATGTTGGATTGTTTTGGCCCGATTTCTTCTCCTGTGTGGTGTCCCCCGGGGACAAACGAGCATGCAGCCTGCGGATCTGTGGCATGTAGATTTTTTCTTTCATCCATTGGCTGCTCTATAGTATTTTATCACGCTATCATTCATTCAAGTGCTAAGAAACAAGCGTGATAAAACGCAAAAATAAGAGCTTGAATCTGTACTGGTGGCGCGCTGTCTGTAAATCTCCTCTCTGTGTGATACACACACACACACACACACACACACACACACACAGGACTCAGCGCACAGCCGCATTGAGTTCTCTTTCACGCTTGAACGGACAAAAACACACAAAAGTATGCCAAAATGTTCACTTTGTTGAGTATCCTCGTAAGCACAGTATTAAATTACGTTTGATCTCGAGGGATTTTGCGAGATTTCCCGTCTGACCTGGGAATGCTCGGGAGTCAAATCGGTTCGTGTGTGATGTGTTGATTTTGCCGTGTGGCTGCGCACCACACACTGTACGACCAAAACTGTTAGACCCGTGATTTTTTATTGCCGTGTGTGGGGTCTCTCAGGTTTAGAAAATCGTCCGACAATTTTAAAATCGTCCCGTGTGAACCAGGCTTTACTCATGCTGTTCACTTTTCATATAATCAACATAGATTAAATAAAAAAATAACATTATATTATTCAAACATAAATATGAAACTTGTGTTTAAGTTTTAAGTTATATTTAATAAATATAAGTGCAGTGATACAACGGAAAACTTTAAATTACCTTGATTTGCAGCCAGAAAATCCAGGGAAGAGGGTCTTGATGATTCTGATTCTGCATGAAACACATTGCTTGGTTAAAAACAATGTTAATTAAATCTAATTGTTTGTGCTAATAATAGCCATTGCAAGCAATAATTGCAGAAATATAGATAACAAATAATTTATGAGAGCATTTTTTTTTTTTTTTTTTTTACATCTAAGATATTATGGACAAGGTTTACATACCTTCAGGCCGGTAACCAGTGAGCCGTGATGAAGAAGAGGACTGGGGTTCTGTTCAGATCAAAGTTAAGCACAGTTATTTATCTTATACATCAGAGTTCACACATAAGTTTACTTCCAAAGTACTTCCAGCAATACTTGCAAACATTTAAAGGACTGCCACAGTGCAGTGCTTCACTGTATTGATAGATAGATGCTATTAACCTTGTATTGCTGCCTTATTGGTGCTGTAGGCTGCTTTACATCCTGCTCCTGTTTTTTAAAAATACAATATTACATAATTAATTATTTAGCAAAATGCTGTGATCGCTAAACTTTGTTATTCAACTTAAATCAAGGGGCACTTACCCCCAGCAGAGAGTGATGAAGAGAGATGGGAGGATGCTCTTGGGGATGCTATTGCAAATTGTGCAAATAACAATTAACAAAATGTAAATGTGTTCATGAAAATTACAATGAAACTTTGCACATACTTCTTTTAGCTTTACAAAAATCCTTTTTTGAGGCAAATGTGGGGGGCTTTGGTGGTGGTGGGAGCTGACTATTGTCAGCATCGTCAGACTCATCATCAGAATCTGTTTCATCAAATTTAGGATTTCGCCTGGGAATGACAGCAAGCATGAAGTAATTAGAGGCTAAATTGTAGTGTTGAGGTTCCATTTATCTCAAACAATAAATCTTACTTTCTCTTTCTTTGATATGACTCTGGCTCTGTATCAATGCCAGAACCCTTTTCAGCCCGAATCAGGCATTCATGGGCCTTGTCATATGTATCTGAAAACAAGTTTTTTAATTAATTGCTTTACGTTTGCAAATTATACATTTAGTATTTGATATTACTTTAAAACACTCACTTTTCTTTTTCAGTAAAACAAATGGGTGTATCTCCCATGTGTCAGTGTTTGGCTTTTCACGAAACAGCACTGCCTTCTTTAACCTCTCTTGGCTCTTGTATGGAGGCCAATAACATCCCTCCTTGGTGCACCAGTTTTCTGGGATGACAGCTAAACTGTCCTCTTCATTCGGGAAATTGACCACAGCAAACATTGAACTGTAAACAAAAAGGTGAAATGGGTCAATCAGTTTCACAAAATATTTCACAAACTCAATTTCAACATATCTTATGACATACACACCTTTTTACAGATAATTGTAGGAGTTATACTTTATTTGTAGTAGTTAAACTTTTTACAGAGCTTTTTTTCTTTCTTTCTTTTTTTACAGGTGCCTTACATCCTACAAATGGAGTAATGGCAGACCAGCAAAGTCCTCTTTGCATGGAAGAAGCACAAACTTGCATTGCACATTTGTGGCTTGGGTGAAAAGGAGTTCATCCTTCAGTCCAGAGAGAAGGAAAATGTCTAGCTGTGATGATGGCAGGGGATAGACAAAAAGATCGGCCTTGTTCCTGAATGTGGTGTACACAATGAAAGTTTCTCCATGTTCCTCGACCACCAGGTTTCGCACTACGACAACATCCTTATTTTTCAGCTGGACACAGTTATTCCCAGTGCACGTCTGCACAGAGAAGTGACTGAACTGCATTTTTGCATATTGTGCTTTCACATTTAGACCATTTGGGACTGGGCCGTTGTCATGTGGTTTTTGCAGAGTTTTCTCTGGATCTGACTGCATTGTTCGCATAGCCTCTCTTTCTGACAGTCTTCTTACGACTTGTTCTAAAGGCTTGTTTGGGTTTCTTATCATTCTTTTAATTTGGCCAAGGAAATTCTCAAATGGAAAGCAAGAAATGTTGTCAAGTACACCAAATGCATGTACGTCGTGAATCAAATGCGTTAAGCAATGCATGTTGTTAGTGATGGTTTCTTTCCCATACAAGCAGCTGCAGTGGTTCACAAACAAAACCAGGAGGTTTCCAGCGTAGTCTGCATAGTCTGCACACAAGGATGGACTGAGAAAGATGGTCATAGCAACTGCAAGCAGCATGAAGTTTTCATACTTTTGTCTTAGGAATGTTTCCTTTTAAACAGACAGGTGCAGTGTACAAGAGAAATGTACGAAATTCAGTAGCCTTCCAGCGGTCTGACTCAAATAGAGATCTCGGTTTTCTGTTCATTTCTGATGGAGAATGAGGCCGTAGCTCTGTCAGTTGTGCAGAAACATTTCTGACAAACGTTGGACCTAAACGAGTCTTCAGTGGCCCTTTCTGCCATAGAGATATTAGTTTACGTGTAACCCCTGTGGGAATATGTTTAATTTATGTTCATGTGAGGCATAGATGATGACAGTTTAATTTATGTTCAGGTGAGTTGACAGTTCAAAGAAGATTAAGTCAAGCAACCCAGTCATCGGACATTAACCTTTGTATCTGTATACACCTCCTGAACAGTGACATGACTCCAAGTTAAACTATTATCATGTGAAGGTATGGGTGATGCTATCAGTCTGATTGGATCATTTGAATGATAGTGTTATGCTTATTCTTGATTGAATCAAGAATCATCCCTCTGCTTTGTTTGACTTGTCTCCACCTCCAAAAGTCCCACCTCCTTGTAAATGTATAAAAACTATACTGTATAGAACTCAGATAGACTTTGGTGACTGCAGCTACCGACAGCTCGCGTTCTCAATAAAGAATCCTGCTGAAGAAACAACCAAGTCTCCTGGTCTTCGATTCTGAGTTTACAACAATTTGGTGCCTGTGACCCGGATAGAGTTCCAGCTTCTTCACCTGAATCCAGATTGAAAAACTTCAAGCTCAAACAAAGATCTGCCTTCCAGACTGCATCTTTTGGAATCCAGAGCGAAACTTCCAGCTGAACAAAGATTTCCAGACTGAATTTTCCTTTACAACCAAGGGTTGGTGAGTGCTACTCTATTCAAAAGAACCTTTAAATACCAGTACAAGTTTAATATCCTCTGCGCCGTTCAGAGAAGTAGTTAACAGACAGCTGCAGGGTTTGGTTAACTAAGTTTATCCTCTAAAAAAAGTTTTTTTTAAGAGATGAAATTGCATTATCCTCTACATTGCTAGAGAAGGTTTATCCTCTGTAAAGTTAGTGAAGATTTATCCTCTGCTTTATCAGGGACGGTTAGCATAAGGTGCTAATATTTTGGTTTATCCTTTGCTTCAGGCAGAGAAGAATTAGCTTTACGTGCTAGTTATTTCTGTTGATCCTCTGTTCTTGTAGGCAGGGAAGATTTTAGCGTGAAGTGCTAGTAATTTGTGTTATCCTTTGCTCTGGGCAAGGAAGGTTAACAATAGCTGATGTGTTAACAAGTGTACCCTCTGTGTAGACACTAGAGAGAAGTTTTAGTGTTTTTGATTGTGTGGTAACAAAGAAAACTCACAAAAATGTTTAGGAAAAATGCCAGACTGATCCCCACTACTGAAAAAGGTGGCCGTGCGGCTCCATTGTGGTCAGAAAGCGAATTTAAAACATTGTTGGGAGAACAAATGGACCTAATAGTCACTGAAAAAGTTAGACAGGAACTAACTCAGAAATATGAAATTCACCCAGACAAAACTTGGTCAGTAGAAGATTGTAAAAAGGTACTAGGAGCAAGTGTTCGCAAGAACAAGGTTAAAGCCATTATTTGTTGCCACATAGAATTCGTTTCAGCAATAGCTACAGAACAGTCTAAACGCAACTCAGAGCTAGAGAAACAGAACAATGAGCTCCGTGCTAGAATATCTTCTTTGACTAAGAAATTACACCGCAACAAAGATGCAGAAAAAAATGATGAGGGAGAATTTAGTCAGCCAGATAACATTTATCTTGACTTAAAAGCTTTCTTTGAAACAGATGTAGCCATCCAATCAGTAACTGATAAGCCAGTAGATTCAGTGAAGGTGTGTGGGGCAAGGAGAAGATCTCAGGGAACTGAGGGAACTGAAAGTATTCCTCCCAACTCTTCTGTTGTCCAAATACAAGCTGTTGCCAAAGCGCTAGGACCCAAATATATCGAGAGACTATCCCAGAGTTTACCCTCAGCACGCACAAAATTTTCTGAATTTAGAAGAGCATTGATCAGTAAAATGCGTCTCTATGACATGACGTTGACAGAAGTTACACAGCTGATGTCAGAAATTCGAACTGAATCTGAATTCAACAGTTTTGAGTCTGCTATTACTTCTGAACTACAACATGCCAGTAGAAGCGATATGAGAGAAGGTGTTTTGAAAATCCTAAAGAATATCTTAGGACCTAAAATAGATTGGTCTAGAATTACTAGCTGTATACAAAAGAAAGAAGAAACTGTTAGTGAATATACTGAGAGGTTCTGTCAGGCAGCTGTAACGTATAGTGGAATCGTTGATGACTCTGAAAGTGTACTAGATGATAAAGGACCCCTAGTTCGAATCTGGTCAGATGGCCTTGTAGCCGAGTACAGAAGAGCATTGCCATTCCTGGACCTAACCTGGGCTAACCGAACTCTCAGAAGTAACTTAGACAGATTGGCTACATGGGAAAGAGATGCTGATGTTAAAGCCAAAGTGAGAGTAGCAGCAGCAGCTACATTTAACACAGCAAAACAAGAAAACCGGTGGTCTAAAAAAGAAGACAAATGCCACTACTGTGGAAAATCAGGGCATTGGGAGAAAGAATGTAGGAAGAAGTTGCAAGATAATAAAAGAAATAGAATGCATAATTCTGCTCCTTCTCAGCCTGCCTACAATCCTGATGTAGTTCCGCCAATGTCCACTGAAACTTTAGGGCAGCTCGCTCAGGCTCTTCTAAGAGCACAAAAAGAACAGGAAAAAAACTAATTGTTGGGGCTGTGAGTAGCTACCTTTCCCCTGTAATCCATCATAATGACAAAAGAATTTTTGTGAAAGGTAGCATAAAAGAAAAAGAGATTGATTTTTTGCTTGATACAGGTGCAGAGATTACAATAATTCCTACAAAATTGGCTAAAGGTTTAGACATCCTGTACAAGAAAACCAAACTTTCTTTAACTGGCGTAATAGGTGAAGATTCTGTTTTGTATGAAACCCCGCCCATAGAGGTACAATTTGGCCCGAAAACTCTGACGACAAAATTGCTATGTGCTCCATTGAATACAGGTGCAATTTTAGGCATGGATCTCCTGAGACAAGTACATCTAACTTTAGCCATGTCCTCAGAATCTGCTAGCATTAAAATTTCCTCAGCACACGTTTCTACCAATAATGCAATCCCTCCAGAGTATGCTTTCTTACTGAATCATCCAATTTGGGCAAATGACAAGGATGATTGTGGTTTATTGACAGGTGTAGAACCAGTCAAACTGACAGGGACTCCACCCCCGGTTACCAAACAGTATCCGATCAGTAAGGAAGCCATACAGGGAATCAAACCTATTGTAGAAAAGTTGCTGACGCAAGGAGTGCTAGTTAAAACCAACAGTCCCTGTAACTCACCCATATGGCCAATCAAGAAATCCAATGGGACATGGAGACTTACCATAGACTACAGAGTAGCCAATAAAAACATTGATAAAATCACCCCGCTAGTGGCAGATCCATCTACAATTTGTAATGGCTTACCATTAGATTGTAAGATTTTTTCAGTAATTGATATGTCTAATGGATTCTTTTCCATACCATTGCACTCTGACAGCCAGCCATGGTTAGCTTTCACAGTTGACCATGAACAATATCAGTGGACCCGATTGGCCCAGGGATTTCAAAACTCCCCGACCATATACCATCAGGCTGTCAGACGTGATTTGTGTGACCCAGAATGTCCAGTAAAACAGTCCACTATGATCCAATATGTCGATGATATTTTGATTGCCTCAACAGACCACGAGGTACATCAAACTGAATTGGCATCATTGTTGGACTATTTGCATAAAAAAGGTCACAAATGCAGCTTTCACAAAGCTCAAATTGCTAAAAAGCAAGTCACATTTCTGGGTCAAACAATTGGTGCAGGAAATAGATCTATTACACAGGATCGAACGGCTTCAGTCAAAGCCATACCTCCGCCTACTACCATTAAAACACTACGCTCATTTTTAGGAACAGCAGGTTACTGTAGACCGTGGATTGAAGAATATGCCTCGATTGCTCAGCCTCTCTATGACTTGTTGAAAGGCCATGGTAAAGATTCAGATATTGTTTGTATGGAAGAACTTCACCTCAAAGCATTCAATGATTTGAAGAGAGCACTATGTCAAGCACCAGCATTAGGAATTGCCCAAGCTGATAGACCCTTTGTGCTTTATGTCCATGAACACTTGGGCTTTATGACTGCATGTCTAATGCAAGATCATGGGGGCAGTTTACGTCCAATTCATTACTATTCTGGTAAACTTGACATAGTAGCTAGAGATGCACCGATTGATCGGCTCGTGATCGGAATTGGCCGATTTTCACGTGATCGGCCGTGACCGGCGACCGGCCGGTCAGTCTGACATATGCCGATTTTATGCCGGTCAAATGCACTCAGGCGCCGCATGATTAACATCGCGCAACATCAGCATCACACATGCACAGGGAACACACATGTAGAAAACCTCGTGAATTACGTCCGTTCAGACCGCAAGCGCGTATTTTTTTTCGGCATGCATGTTAATCAATGAGTGCATTCACAACGGGAGCAGGAGCAGCGCGTGAGCGTCAAGCAGGAGCGTCGCGAGCAGTGAATCGCGTGTTTCGGCGCCGAGTCTATTTGCTGAACTGCTCACGCTCAATTAAAGGGAAAGCACACTTTTGATGGACAAAATAGCCTAAATAGGGTTTCACAAAAAAAGTGCCCAAAAATGCACAGAATTTGCGTGTTTTAACAAGAACTGGAGTAGGCTATGTCAGAAAAGAAAACGAAGACTAATTATAGAAAATGTACCCATTTAAACTTGTTTCATTATTCAGTGTGTACAAGTGATTGCAATAGGCCTGTGTGTGTGTGCTTTGAGAAATATCTTTATACTGCAAGGCTATATTTATTTTATTTATATATTATTTTATTGCCATTCCCTGTTTTCATACAGATGGTTAGTTTGCATATATAAAAAAATTATTGGATATTGAATGCGAAAAGGAAATGGTTCTTCCATAACACTGCACTTTAGATGTGTGTGAATTACCCACACCTGGAGTAATTTATATAGTTCTATTTTATAGCGTTTATCTGTTCAAAAAAATATGTACTATGCAAATTGTAAAATGTTCTATTACAGAAAAGATATAAAATAAATATTTGTGTGTGCTGTAAAGTGGTTAGAAAAAATGAAATCGGAATCGGCTAAAATCGGTATCGGCAGGTCAAACTTAATGAAAAATCGGAAATCGGAATCGGCCCAGAAAATTGTAATCGGTGCATCTCTAATAGTAGCTCAAGGTATGGGACCATGCCTCAGAGCAGTACAGGCAGTTCATCTAGCGCTTCAGGCTTCATCAGTAATGGTGTTAGGTCAGACGGTAAATGTAAAATGCCCTCACGCAGTGTCCGCACTAATGAATCAAGCAAAAATCACTTCTGTCACTTCCTCTCGTTGGGGAAATTGGTTAACTACTCTCACAGCCCCGAACATTGTTTTACAGCGTGCACCAGTCACGAACCCCTCATCATGTATGATGTCTGCAATGACTGAAGTTGTGTTAGAGGATGAAGGCGAAATGACTCATGATTGTGTTACGCTTACATACGCAGCGACAAGTGAAATAGCAGAAACTCCCATAGAAAATGCAGAATTTGAGTTGTTTGTTGATGGTTCAGCTCAAGTAATTGAAGGGAACAGACGAGCAGGTTATGCAGTAACGTCCACCACTGAGGTGGTAGCTTCAGGTCGTCTTCCAGATCATTTTTCAGCTCAGGCTGCAGAACTGGTAGCTTTAACTAGAGCATGCACACTAGCTTCAGGATCAGTTGCAAATATCTACACCGATTCCAGGTATGCTTTTGGGGTTATTCATGATTTTGGTGTCATTTGGCAAACCAGACAGTTTCTAACTTCTGCTGGATCCCCCATTAAGCATGCTGAATTAGTGAAAGATCTTATGTTTGCCATGAAACTTCCAAAGAAATTAGCGGTGATCAAAGTGAAAGCACATATCACAACTAACACTACAGAAGCTAAAGGTAATGCTCTTGCAGATGTAGCAGCTAAACAGGCTTGTTCCTATGTAACTGTACAAGTGTGTTCAGGTAGTACAGCACAGAAGAAGGGGTGGTAAGGGGTGGTGTGGCGTGGTGGATAAGACACATGCCTTTGGTGTGAGAGACCCGGGTTCGAATCCACTGTGAGACACCAATGTGTCCCTGAGCAAGACACTTAACCCCTAATTGCTCCAGAGGCGTGCGACCTCTGACATATATATAGCAATTGTAAGTCGCTTTGGATAAAAGCGTCAGCTAAATGAATAAATGTAAATGTAAGACAATTCTGCCTCCTGAATCTATCATTGATTTGTACAAAGATGTTCCTCTATATGAAACATGGACTCATGTGTCACATTGCAAAGTGGTTCCTCCCCCTACAGGGATAGGATAGGACACATGGACCAGTGAGGAGCCCAGGAAGAACTGGAAGCAACAGGCTTTCGGGGCCAACCCTGCGGTGAAGATTCCCTTATAGGCCCTTCCCAACCATAGTCCATCCTCACCTCACTGTTCCTTTTAGGTGTCTTATGAATTAAGAAATAGGGAAAGAAGGAACCACAAGTAGCAGACTCAGATTGAACAGAGGATACAACCCTAATGTTTGCAGTTTTTTACAATGAATACTGGTCTGTTGCAGGTGTTTTTTTTTTTTTTTTTTTTTTTTTTCTTAACTCTGTGCAGATACCACTTGACGGTTATCCTGAGAATCATATGCACTGACCTACACACCTGCACATGAAGACCCAACCTCCGGAAAACAACTAGACCAACTGCAGAGACTACAACCAACACAGAAGGAAAAAAAATACACAACGCAGAGATTAATCTACGGGAACTTCAGTCATCCAGCAACATGATCAAGATTGCCTTAATACTAACCATCATGGACATAGCGCAAAGTGTAGACCCCAGAAACAACATATTCTTAGAGCTGATGAATATGTCAAGAAATGCCTTGTTTGCTGGAAAGAACGTTTGCATGCCACATGCACCTTCAGTAGGAGCCGGAATCCCTTGGGTTGCACACCCTATCTCCAAATGTGACACGTGTACATTATTCGATCATCATACCAGTGGATTATTCAACAAGGATACATGTCACAAGGTAACCATTCCTCCAGTTTCTCAGTGTTGCATTCCTGGACTACCATCCTGCAACCTAACTTCAGCTACTCCCATCATGACAGATCTACTCCTGCCAATGATGTTCCACTGGTGCATAGAAAATTATGCTCCAGCATCGACTCCACTGGGTGAAATTCCTCGTGAACGTTGCAGTTTTGTGATTGAAAGAGGAACAGATGATTCCCATGTGTACGTCACTACTACAGAAATGAAACAGGAAAATGATTTAAACGAGTGTCTCTCCAGGAACCCATCCCTACCAAAACTTTTTGCAATAAATCAGTTGTGTATGATTCCTCCACCAACTGGCATTTTTTGGTTATGTGGAGCTTCTGTCTACAGCATCCTACCCAGCCAATTCAACGGCAGGTGCACCCTGGTGTATATTCTGCCAGCTATCAGAGAAAACACACACTCCACTCCAAGCTCTCCACAGTTACATGATTCAGCTCCTTCTACCAACACAGATGGCTGCATTCCAGGACTCACTTGTGTTCAAACGTGGTGGTCAAGAACTCTTGGAGCCTTAATCCCATCGTATGGGGTCATGCAGGCTCTCGATCAAGTCAGAAGCCTGTCAGATTCTGTACAGAAATTGGCCAATGATACTGTTTTGGCCCTGGGCAACATCACAAACACTCTCGCTTCGCACAAGATCATGATCTTACAGAACAGAGTAGCCTTGGATTACATTCTTGCAACGCAAGGGGGAGCCTGCACCATTATCGGCCCTGAGTGCTGCACCGGGTTAATGGATCCAACCGAGAACTTGAACAAAATCCAACAAGACATCATTGATCTTTCAACAAAATTACACCAGATGACTGAAGACAATTCTTCATGGTTCGGAAACTTGATTGGTAAACCCTGGCTGTGGATTAGAGAAATAGCAATTCTGCTGTTATTTCTTCTACTGGCATTCTACGTATGCGTCCACAGTATCAAGTGTTTCATTCAACAGATGACTCGCGCCTCGCACGAGAAAATGACTGGTCCAACCATAAAAGAATATTACCCGTAAGAACTTCACGGACCCTAATTACATGTTTGTTTCTGTGTCAACATGCAATTACAGAAAATCAACACAGAACATATGCTATGTGCCTGTAACTTTTTCAAGTTACAAGAATTAACTTTTAAGTATCTAAATATGTATTTTGTGAGAGTTATTAGAACTCTCAAAGGGGGAAATGTGGGAATATGTTTAATTTATGTTCATGTGAGGCATAGATGATGACAGTTTAATTTGTTCATGTGAGTTGACAGTTCAAAGAAGATTAAGTCAAGCAACCCAGTCATCGGACATTAACCTTTGTAACTGTATACACCTCCTGAACAGTGACATGACTCCAAGTTAAACTATTATCATGTGAAGGTATGGGTGATGCTATCAGGCTGATTGGATCATTTGAATGATAGTGTTATGCTTATTCTTGATTGAATCAAGAATCATCCCTCTGCTTTGTTTGACTTGTCTCCACCTCCAAAAGTCCCACCTCCTTGTAAATGTATAAAAACTATACTGTATAGAACTCAGACAGACTTTGGTGACTGCAGCTACCGACAGCTCGCGTTCTCAATAAAGAATCCTGCTGAAGAAACAACCAAGTCTCCTGGTCTTCGATTCTGAGTTTACAACACCCCCAAACATACAAGGTGCATGTAGTCAAGAGGAAATGATGTCACCAAACCAATGGACAGTGATTCTAAAGGTGTTTTCCCACTGTAGTGTGAGTCCTCAGAAAAAGACTCAAAATGGTCATGGTTGGACCTCAGACGGGCTGTTGTTTCTGGGAAGGTCATACGGTTATTGTAGTAAACTCCCTTTTGACTGCATTTGTCACATCCATAGTAACCATTGTGACCTTTAGAATTTCTGATAAAGCAAACAATGGCAGAAATCTGGACTTTAATATTTCTGTCTTTAAAGAAGAAACCACCTTTTTCAAGTTGCTGCATTTCCTCAACAAAGTCTTGTAAGTAATCAAGACTGGCTGGTTTCTTTCCCCCAAAAAACATCCCAATGACAAATGGTAACTTGTTTGTCTGGACCCCGTCCTTGTAGTTTTCTACTAGGCCTAAAATAGGCCAGAATTGAGAGTTTGAGCTCTTGTATAGAGGAAGGCCATCTATATTGACTTGCAGGGACACGGACTCAGACCACATTGGATGAACTAATGTTGTGAGTTGAGACAACAGACCATGTTCAATGCCAGCATGAAAATGAGTCCCCCCAGAGACTTCTTTCATTTCCACCACTGATTTTGTTTTCAGCAAAGTCCGTGAATCTTTAGGAAGACCTAATTCAGGTAGCTTGGTGCACAAAATCTTGAGTAGTTCAGTCAATGATGAATGTGGAATTTGTTTCCTGACTGCCCAATCAGAAATTAATGCTCTGATATCCTCCTCCTCCTCGTCTATGCTTTCATCATTGCTCTCCTCTGTGTTCCCAGCAAAGCTCTCACTATCTCTTTCCTCACTGCTGCTTAGTGTGTAATCATCCACTGACTCCACTCTATTGTTAGACTCTGGAATTGTAAGAGCCACTTGCTCAAAATTGCTTGTTACAACAGTCAAGTCTCTCCTCAGTGCTTTCATCTGTCTCTATAGATGCTGACTTCAGATTTTGCAAGTCTTGCTCAACTCCTCTTTGAATTTTTCTACGTTTACTCCAGTAACTGGACATGTTACCTGGAGATAAACACTTCTGAATAAATCTGTAAAGTAAATCAAATTTCAGCATCAACAACACTGGGATGTTATCCTCTCGTGGTGATTCAGCAGCTATTCTTCCTCTCTGCATATAAGGTGATCAAATTTGAATTCATAATGATTTAATGGCTGTAATACTAAACTAATCTTATTGAATTTTAATCCTAAATAATGAATTTGCATTTTTTCATAGCTGCATTCATAAGCTGAGTAAAATGGCGTCAAGACATAGGGTCTTTATTACCTTAATGGTTATTGTTGGTATTTTTTAAAATCTAATATATTTTGCTATGCTAGGATTCACTTTGAATCTTAAAGTGTGTTTTATTATTAAATCTTTTATTTTATTTTATTTATTTTTTGTGATAGACAGCAGGTGCTGACTGGAAGCATCGGATCTCTTTTGATTCCTGCCTGAATAAGGTGAGTCAATTTTAATTCATAACGGTTTAATAATTATGATACTAAACTACACTGAAAAAAATGATACTTTGGATTAACTTAAAAAAATTATGTAATTTGTTACAGCTAATTTTTTTAGATTTTCTCAAATTGTATTTATGATTTAGTTAAAACCATGAATTTTGATTTAATGTCAAACCAAAATTTAAATTTTTTCCAACTCAACTCAACTCAAGAGTGTTAAAGTTAATGAGATAATTAAGTGATTAATTGAGTGATGATTGACTATTATTGAAGACACCTGATGTTAACAAACAGAATCACTGAAGGAGAAAATCACAAATTGTAAGCCAACATTATGGTGATGGGTGTTTGCTTTAGTTGGGCTCTTGACCCTTATATGTTTACTTTAGATTTTGCTTGTCCGCTGTTATTGATTTATAACAGTCAGATGAACAAAGAGACAATGTGATCTGATGGTGTTGGTTATGTTTTGACATAATCATGTTGTGATCCAAAAAACAAAACTTATTGAGATAGTTTGGTTAAACTTGTTAATTACAGCAGCTCTGTGATTCTACAGCACATGATTTTCAGTATTTTTCATATAATCCAAAATATTTAATAAACATTGTTCTGATCAAAAGACTTTCAAATGAATTTATTTAGAAACACAGACATCAATAATCAGCCTGTGAATCTCAACAATGGTGACGATAATAAAGCATGTTGCAGTGGCTGCCTCCAATCACAACTCATTATTGGCTCCCATCATGCATTGCGGTATGAATAAATTATGATCTGAATTGTCTATGTAAGGGTTAATGCCCGACGAGGTGTCCATTATCAGGTATTAATGGACGACGGCGAGGCGTGAAGTCCATTAATACCTGACAATGGACACCTCGAAGGGCATTAACCCGCTTATACCATGGTCACTTGCCAAATAACACATTTTTAAAACATTAGTTTATATTTTAATTAGTTTCACAATCGAAATCTAAAGTTACAAGTTACAAACAATAACTTGGTTTCCTTGGTTATGCCTGACGGTTTATTTAGGTGTACATTATCACTTTTTAACGGACACCCTGCAGCCAATCAGAATTGAGTATTCACCCAGACCATGGTATAAGTCAGGGGTGCCCAACCCTGCTCCTGCCGATCGACTGTCCTGCAGAGTTTATCTCCAACCCTAATCAAACACACCTGAAGCAACCAATTAAGGTCTTCAGGATCACATGAAAATTGAAGGCAGGTGTGTTTGATTAGGATTGGAGATGAACTGTGCAGGACAGTCGATCGGCAGGAGCAGGGTTGGGCACCCCTGGTCTATGTAATTTACTTTTCCTAATTGAATATTTTGCTCGTCACCATTGTTGAGATGCATAGACTGAATCTTGACGTCTGTGAGCTGTGAGTGCCTAAAAAAAAGTTTTTTTTTTGTTTGTTTTTTTCAAAACAACTTTTAAGAAATCCTTTGTATATTATCTAAAATTCTGGATATTTATGCAGAATCACAGTTATTCTGTGATCAACAACATAAATCTACGTCATAAATAAAGGTCTTAATGAGTTCAGTGATCAGGTTCAAATGATGATTGTCATAATATAACCAACACCATCAGATCACTTTTTTTCTTTGTTCATCTGTCAGATACAACAGCCAAACAAAATCTAAAGTAAATATATAAGGGTTAAGAGCCCAACTAAAGCAAACACCCATCACCATAATGGTAATTTACAATTTGTGATTTTCTCCTTCAGTGATTCTGCTTGTTAACATCAGGTGTCTTCAATAATGCTCAATCATCACTCAATTAATCACTTAATTATCTCATTAACTTTAACACTCTTGAGTGTTAATTTAACACTGGAGTTTTTGCTGTGTACTTTGGGTTAAGGTAAAACGTTGAGTTGGAAAAAATCCAAATTTATGGTTTTAACTAAATCATAAATACAATTTGAGAAAATCTAAAAAAAATTAGCTGTAACAAAATTACATCAATTGTTTTAAGTTAATCCAAAGTATCATTTTTTTTCAGTGATAGAGGGCGTAACATTTACTTTGAGGCAAAGTGAAAACAGAAGGTATAAACTGAAAATCACAATTTTCCATTGGACCAATGTAAATATATATTTTGAATGAATTGCACTGATGTTTCACTTTTTTCAGTGTAATCTGTTCGAATTTTAATCCTGAATAATGGATTGGTTGCAGTTTTTTTGCACGATAGTAGCCGTTCAATGGCGTCGAGTGATTGTAGTATTTTAAATGCATGAATTTGTTCTGCTCTAGGCCTAATATTGAATTTAAAGTTCACTTCATTAATGTTAAATATAATTTGTCCTTGTACTATCTTTATTGTTGATGTTTTTTCATTAGTAATAATGAACCACGAATTAAGCATTCGTTTTAAAGTAAGGGGAAAATCCAAAGACCTTTTATTTGTGTTACAACTCGGGTATACCATGTCATCAGTCTTATTCGTTTAGTTAAAAGTTCTGCAAATGTGATGGTTGGTTTTCAGTGAGAAACAGAGTAATATGTGACACATTTTGCATCTTTTTGGTCTCCGAATTCAACAATATTGCTACAGAAGACAACGGAATAAACCACTACTGACAGCAGCCTTGAAGTAGCCAGACCCTAGCAACAATTTAGAAAACACCTTTAAGTGATGCTAAAAAAAGATAACTTACCCTAGTTGAAATAAAGGATGGATAGAAGAAGAAAAAAAAATCACAGTGGAGGAGGATGATGCAAAATCTAAGAAAAGGAAATAATAAAAAGAATATACAGTATTACAGTTAAGCTGAATACTGTTACTGTTATTCAAATGTTGAATGATGCATGTATGCTGCAAATTAATCTAATATGAATATCTAGAATAAATCTAAAGTGAAACTAAGATTGTGCAAAATATATCTTACAAAAAACATCTTACAGCAAAGGATGACAATTGTAAAATCGGAAATTGTGGCACAGGATCATATGGATTTGTAGTTATTTATTGACTAGACAGCAAAATATTATGGTAACACGAGAAACTGCATTAATTATGTCCATGTTTCTCATCTTTGCAGATCATTTTCAATCAGTCACAATTTTAAACTGGTAAAAGCAGGTAAATGAACATTAACATGGACAGCTAACATAAGTGCAAATAAGGGAAACATCTCAAGCTGTCATTGCTGATGATTTAGCTTTAAAGAAATAAATTACTAAATACATATAATATACTCTCCCAAATATACTTACATGGATAAAGACACTTAACGGTTGAAAGAGCTCTTAAAAGAGCTTTTGGGGTTTATTTAGCAGCTGTTGACACAAAAGCAAAATGGAGAAAAAGAATAAACATGACTGAACAAATATTGCATATGTAATGTGCTGAGGAAGACAGGTGAAGACGAGGATCTAAACGCAGGGTATTTTAATAAAGTAACAAGAAACATGGAACACGGAACTGAAAGGAACAAAACCAAGGAATCACAGAGGCAACCATTACATGTACAACAACTGACAAAGTAACAAGTGAAACACAAGGGCTATAAATACACAGGGACCAACAAGCTAAACAAGATAACAAGGGGGTGTGGCTAATTAGAAACACCTGGGGATACTAATAAACTAGAAAAACTACAAAGGACTACAAAACATGACACAGAACAGGAAATATCTAAAGTCCACACAAGACGAGGGAAACACAAGACAGGAATCATAACATAGCCCCCCACTTAAGGAGTGGATTCCAGACACTCCTCAGAAAAACAATAGTCCAGGAGGGTGGTGGGTCGGAGGCGGATCCGGGGGCGGGATGGAGGGCCAGGCCCATGGAACGGAAGAGGGCCTGGAGACTGCGACAGGACGAGAGGCCAGGGTTGAGCAGCCAGTGCAGGTGACCAGGGCGGAGCAGGCTGTGCAAGCAACCAGGGCAGAGCAGGCTGTGCAGGCAACCAGGGCAGAGACGACCCTTCGGGCGGCCAGGGCGGAGACGAACCTTCGGGCGGCCACGGCGGAGACGACCCTTCGGGCGGCAACGGCGGAGACGACCCTTCGGGCGGCCACGGCGGAGACGACCCTTCGGGCGGCCACGGCGGAACAGGAGACCACCCCTCTGGCGGTCCTGGCGGATCAGACTGGTCCGGAGGTGTATTGCCCCCCCCCCAAAATTTTCTTGGGGAGGCTCCCCGGTAAAGAGTCCTGGACCAGTGATGAAGAGGGCCTTGAGCTGGGCAGGACCAGCTGCGAAGAGGGCTTTGAGCTGGGCAGGACCAGCGGCAAAGAGGGCTTGGAGCTGGGCAGCGATGAGAGCTCTGAACTGGACGGAACCAGCAGTGAAGACTCTGTGCTGGGCGGGACCAGCGGTGAAGGCTCTGTGCTGGACGAGACCAGCGGCGAAGAGGGCCCTGAGCTGGACGGAACCAGCGATGAAGAGGGCTCTGTGCTGGACTGGACCAGCGGTGAAGAAGGCTCTGTGCTGGACGAGACCAGCGGTGAAGAGGGCTCTGAACTGGACGGAACCAGCGATGAAGAGGGCTCTGTGCTGGACGGGACCAGCAGTGAAGGCTCTGTGCTGGACGGGACCAGCGGTGAAGAGGGCTCGGTGCTGGACGGGACCAGCGGTGAAGGCTCTGTATCGGCAGAAGTGACGTGAACAGTCTCTGGATCGGCAGAAGCGACGTGAACAGTCTCTGGATCAGCAGAAGCGACGTGAACAGTCTCTGGATCAGCAGAAGCGACGTGAACAGTCTCTGTGGCGGCCATCTTGTCCGAAGACACAGGCTCGGCAAACGTGATGTGAACAGGCTCGGCGTCGGCCATCTTGTCTGAAGACACAGGCTCGGCAGACGTGACGTGAACAGGCTTGGCGTCGGCCATCTTGTCTGAAGACACAGGCTCGGCAGACGTGACCTGACTCTTCTCCACCTCCCCTACAGTGAAGGGGGAACCACAAAACTGCAGGACAAAGTCAATGTAATGTACCAGGGTCCAGCTGGGGTCTTCCTCTGGTAAATTTAGGCTAATGTCCTGTTCTAGTCCACTCCAAAAACAGTCCTTTAGCATAGCATCGTTACCAGGAACGAGGTGACTATAAAAAAGGAACTCCTCCACATAATTTTCGATGCTGCGATCATCTTGATAAATTGAACAAATTTTGCTCAATGGGTTCCAGATAATACCTGCTAGATCCATAGCTTGGTCAGTTGTTCTGTAATGTGCTGAGGAAGACAGGTGAAGACGAGGATCTAAACGCAGGGTATTTTAATAAAGTAACAAGAAACATGGAACACGGAACTGAAAGGAACAAAACCAAGGAATCACAGAGGCAACCATTACATGTACAACAACTGACAAAGTAACAAGTGAAACACAAGGGCTATAAATACACAGGGACCAACAAGCTAAACAAGATAACAAGGGGGTGTGGCTAATTAGAAACACCTGGGGATACTAATAAACTAGAAAAACTACAAAGGACTACAAAACATGACACAGAACAGGAAATATCTAAAGTCCACACAAGACGAGGGAAACACAAGACAGGAATCATAACAGCATATGTCTGTACAAATTAAAATTAATTTTTCATCAATGATTAGTAACTAATCGATATGTTCTGAACATGGCAAATCAGAGGTGCAGGATGTAGGTAGTTTTTTTAAAGAACCATCCCTTAAACTTCTTTATTAAAACATTACTGATGACCCTAACATGATGTAGCTTTAATTGATTTAAACCCAAATACCACAAAATCACAAAATCAAAAAACCCTGTACAAATTAAAATGTATTGATTTATTATCAATTAATTATGGCAATATGTATTTTATTAATCAGTAGCCTATGTCATGGCAAGCAGGCATACAGGATGACTGTGATACTTACAACAATCAGATGGGAATCGACACTGAAAAAAAAGAGAAGATAATTATTTTCATTGTATAAAACCAAAGTTAAGGCTCTGATTACAATGCCATCTCAAAATGCACAATGGTTAGAAGAATGTTGAGTACATCTGATGTACCACCCAACCCACTAACATATAAGAGCCATAAGTCTGTTATGCCTGAAGCTGTATTTCAGTGTGTGTGTTTCTCTCCCTCCATTGTTTCCTCTGTCCCTCCTCCTGTCCCGTTTCTCAAAGGTTGTTCTGCCCTGGACGTGCCATCAGTGGAGGAGGAAACGGGAAAGGAAGCGCGCGAGAGAGACAGAGCATGTGTTGCCCACTTTGTTGAAAGCTGTTGAAATTGTGTTTTCATAGCTTTTGCTTGTGAATTCTATGAAGTTTGTCATTGATAATGTTGTTTTTCTCTCCCTCATTTTTCTTTCTTTTAGTGTTGGCCACGTTTAACCTAAGAACAAACTGCCTGAGTCATGAACGCTGTTGGGGCTAGGTGCCATTTATTTTTTTATATACTTTTCTCCTGTTTTTACTTGATTAAGGAGAAGTTCCTGTATTTTCTTTTGTTTTATTATGTCCCTGGTAGGATATTTAGTTTCTGTAGTTTTCTTTTTGTTTATTATTTTGGCCTGGCCTAGCCCTGAAGTTACTTTTGCATTCTTTGTTATTATTTTGATCTGGTCACAATAAATATTCTGGTTCTGAAACTGAATAATCAAATGTAAAATAAATGTAAAATAAATTAAACTGCACACTCTTCACTGTATAAATTAAATATAGATTAGTCGTTTACAAAAAGCTATAAAAGTTATTCAGTCAATCTCTGAAAATCTCAAAACATATAATCTCAAAAAAATGTCCTCTACAAAGGAAAACTCAATTGCTGGGTCTCAGGAGGACAACATGGGCACAGATTTATGTTTCTGCCCGCACGCGACGAGACCCGCTGTGAGATCCACCGGTTAAAACGAATGGAGAATAACCACTGATCTATATAATGTCATTCTATATAGATCAGTGAGAATAACTCGTATTTTTCCGTGAGTGTTCGGCCATTTTCGTGAGCGCTCATTCACGCGCTGTCAGAAGTGGGCGCGCTTCAGGAGTAGGCTATGTGTAACAAATCAAGTTTCCTTTCGCATCTGTGAGGATATTACTAGTTTTTTATACTTTATGGTTGTTATCAATATTAAGTAGGGCCAAACGTTAACATGACAGACACTAAAACTCGTTTCTTTCAGTCTGATTTGCTCCTTTAGCGTAAGTGACGTCACAGATTTAACGGTATTTGACGTTAACAGGTTTTTTGTCCTTGTTAGTAATATTTGTATTTACTTTATTGATTTTTTAAAATGTCATTTATATTTGTATTTATAATTTGTAAAGTAATTTAAATAAATTGAATAATTAAAGTACTTACCTCCAGAAAACTCAAAGTAGGTGTATAGTCCTCTCAGCAGGGAGTCGGCAGTTGGGATGTGTGCACGCGCTGGGCACAGACTTCAGCTTTTATACCCGCTGCCACGTTTTTTCGCGGGCTTGGCACGCGAGTAATAATTTAAGTCCGGCAGCAAAGTTAATATATTTTTATATTTATTAATATTCATATGTGTGTGTGTATATATATGTGTGTATATAGATGTGTGTCATATCTTGTAATTAATAAGATTAATTAATAAGATTAATTATTAATTAATCTTGTATTAATTAATTAATCATTATTAATTATGAATATATTAATATTAATGAATATTATATATTAATTAATATGAATATATTAATATTATATTAATTAATATATAATATTAATTAATAATAATATATTATTTTAATAATAATATTATACTAATGTAATATTAATATATTATTACTTTTAAATAATATAATAATATAAAAATTATATTATTGATATAATCTTGTTATATCACCCTGGCATTAAATTAACAATAATATAATAAAACTGCTGTCATGGGTTAATAGAGGAGCTGAAGGAGAAACTGTAATTTTGACATGTTTCTTACTTCTGACTGTTCACCTCTATTTCTTTACTTGTATTGACAAATCTTGGGAATGATTTGCTCTGCTGTCCCATACAGGCCTCTGTTAAAATGTTTGTGTTAAAGGGCCTATTTCAGTACTGGCAGCAGTTTCACTTTTCACTCAGCAGACAATTTACTGCCTACTGCTATATTGCACAACCATATTATTAAACAAGTTACAACTGCTTTAGAAGTTTACAATGAGGTACTGCAAATTGAGTTTACTTAATTGCAATGCATTCTGGGAGCCATGGGTGAGCATCCTGAAAATAGGGACGCTTCTTTTTTGCTGAGTCTATATCATTTGTTATATTAAAGATTTATTAATAACTTATTATGACATATTTTATCAATGTAAAGAATTATACAATAAACATTGAGGAAATAAATTTAAATCTCGTTTATCTTGAAACTAATTTAAGATGCAAAATGCCACCAGAACAACCTTTTTTTTAGTTTTAGATTTAGTATTGTTTTTACATTCAACTGATTAGTATTTATATTTAACTTAACTTTTGTTTGTCATAAGCCCATCTCACAATTGTTATTTTATTGTGTGCTTTCAGACTCTTTTACACTGTAAATTCTAATTCGTTAACCTCCCTTAAAAAAAGCATGCAAAGTGATTGCCTTAAAAAACTTAGTAAAGTGAGAGAATAGTATGTTGTAGTAACAAATGCTTATTTAGTGTAAGTTGAGCTAAATAATATAACATTTCCTTTAGTTAAACATCTTCATATTTAGTTAAACATCTTAAGACAATGCAAACTGATTGCCTTAAAAATACTTTTACATTACATTTTATATTTACATTTATTCATTTAGCATTTTATCCAAAGCGACTCACAAATGAGAACAATAGAAGCAGTTAAACAGTAGGACAACAATATGCAAGTGCTATGACCCTTCTCAGTTTAATCTAACTCAGTACGTTTTTTTTTTTTTTTTTTTTTTGTTGAATAGAAGATAAAGTGTTAGTATAACTGGATCAAGTGCTGCCGAAAAAGATGCTTCTTCAGCCTTTTAAAAAGGTTTTACTCCAGTAACTCGGGGCCGGAGTGGGTCCACTTTTCAGCCTGGGAGTTTCAGGCCCAAGACCGGCCCACTTTTTCCATGGTGGAATTCCAAATTACTCTACACTTTTTCCAAACTGGATAAATGAAGCAACAGTTCAGCTCTTACTATTGTGTAGTTTGTACCATGGTTCAACAAATAATGTAAAGGTTAAATAATAATTCACTTAGACTTTATAATAAGCAATTGCAACTTTATTTCACACAATTCTGACTTTATATCTTGCAATTCTGACTTTATAACATGCAATTGCGTCTTTTTATCTCACAATTGCGAGTTTACATCTCGCAATTGTGAGATAAAAAGTCGCAATTATCTTTTAAAATATTTTATTCTGTGGCGGAAACAAGCTTCCATACCTCCTGGCCTCTTCCTCCCATCCATCCTCCCTGACGCGTACCGTTACGGTACGGCCGGCCCAGCTATCGGTAGGCGCCGGCGGTGCCGCGGTAGCCTACCTGAGAAAACGTTCTGAAAAAGACGGGCTATGGACCCAACCAACTCTATAGGAGGGGAGGGGAGAACTCCCTCACATGGTACAACCCATGCAGAGGCTGCGCGCTGCGGTGTCAGAATGCGGAACGTGTGTAGCCTAATGTAACTAACGTGACAAATGTGGAAAAAAAATCCTCGACCGGCCCAAAAGTGAAGCGGCCCATCGGGAAATCTCCCGATTACCCACCCCGGGCCTGCAGTAACTTGAGCGCTTCACACATCCATTATAAATCAATAAAAAAGGTTCCATTCTATTCACATTTATACAAATACATACACATTTAGGATAGTTATATATGAAGAGTTCAGATGCAAAAGCCTCTAAGTGCCATCTGAAAATTTCTTCTAGTCATTTTTAGCAAGCTCGTATATTTAAGTTCAGTAGCCTATTTCTCTTAAATGACAATTAATTTGCAATTTTCATTGCCATTTAAGTGAAATTACTGAACTTAAATATACGAGCTTGATAAAAATTATCAATCTAGAAGAAAATTTCAGATGGCACTTAGAGGCTTTTGCATCTGAACTCTTTTATGAAGGACTAAAAATGACAGAACGAAAAATAAATAAATAAATAAAAGTAGAAATAAATAAATAAATGCAGAAATAATAGTAAAAATAAATACATTTTGGTAATATAAATGGCTATTTCTGTATTTATTACATGTATTTATTTATTTATGCATTTCTATATGTATTTATGTATTTATACATTTATTTATATATTTATGTATTTATATATTTATTTATTTATATATTTATATATGTATTTATTTATACATTTATTTATTCCTACATTTATTTATTTCTGTATTTCCACATTTCTACATTTATTTTTCCCTGCGCATGTATGCTAATTGACCAATGGCTAACCACGCCCCCTCCACTCACTCAGTCAACATTCGGTAACAGGCGCTTTGGCAGCTGTCACAGTAGGAGACATTTCACAGGAGGCAATTGATGATTTTTTGGAGACAGAAAGATTATATATCATCTCGATGTCACCAAAAGGGCCTTAAATATGCATTGGAGGGTTATATTAATAATTTTATTGTTGAGAAGGTCGATAAGCTTCAGCTCCAGAACAAAGATTTACAGTTCACAGTGTAAACGTCATAGTTTGGTGCTATTTCGCTTCAAACGCTCGCTTTATACGCGCGTCCTATTCGCTTTGGATTCAAAATGTTCAAGCGTCGAACTAGACGCGGATACGCGCGAATTTGACGCTCTATTCGCGTTTGGTGGGAGCGCAGAATAATAAACAGGCTGCGATGTCAAGATTGCATTGCTGGAATGTGTGTGTGTGTGTGTGTGTGTCAGAGAGCGGGCGCCGGGGCGCGATCGAACAGTGGAAACATAAAAACATACTCCATTTTGTTCATACAGGACATAATTAAAACTGCAAAGTGTTTAGCCTACTTATATTTGTGTAAAACACAACATTGTGCTTTTGTCAAACTGTAAACTCTTGTCAAACTGTAACCTACAACTGTCACCCAACCAAAATCACACACACACGCTGTTTAAAAGCCAAAATGACAAGAAAAAACATAAAAACTAATGAAAACTGATAACCGCAATGCATTGCAATGGACGAGGAAGCAGAGAATGTCCAAGTGTATTGGGTTAGCTATGCGTACTGTGATTGGCTCATCGCGTTTGGGGGCGTGGCTTAGCCATTGATCAATTAGCATACATGCGCAGGGAAAAATAAATGTAGAAATGTGGAAATACAGAAATAAATAAATGTAGAAATGTGGAAATACAGAAATAAATAAATGTAGAAATGTGGAAATACAGAAATAAATAAATGTAGGAATAAATAAATGTATAAATAAATACATATATAGATATATAAATAAATAAACATATAAATACATAAATATATAAATAAATGTATAAATACATAAATAAATACATATAGAAATGCATAAATAAACAAATACATGTAAAAATACAGAAATAGCCATTTATATTACCAAAATGTATTTATTTTTACTATTATTTCTGCATTTATTTATTTATTTCTACTTTTATTTATTTATTTATTTATTTATTTATTTATTTTTCGTTCTGTCATTTTTAGTCCTTCATACTCTTTCATATATATTATTTTAAATAAATGCTCAACAATCGGCAGACCGGCGGTGTGCCGACGGAGGACCAACCGCGGCAAACCGCTGGTGGCGTGCCACCCAAAAAACACTGGCAGACCGACCGCATTTTCAGATTGGTCGGCTTGCCGAGGGTGTGCCGCCGGAGGTCCGACCGTGTCAAGCCGCTGACTTTGTGCCGCCCAAAAAACGCTGGCGGACCGCCAGGTCATTGTTAGCTGGGTTTGTGAAGTAAAGTGATTTTATTTTAGGTAGTTGTAAAATAGTGCAATATAATTGTAAATATATAATATAATAATAAAAAATAAAATATGAATGTAGTCCTATACATATTTATGTTATATCATAATCTGCGCGACTCCGTCGTTGACTTTCTTTGATGACATTTGCAGGGCGTTTCAAATGAGCGGGTATTGTCAGTGAAGTCCACTTCAACTGATATACCGTGCTCAGGGAGTAGGGGACAGAGACAATTTATATAAGAGACATGCCACTTCCTCAATCCTCAATAGAACTATATAAGGAAAACCCGTAACGGCAAAGATGGCGGTTGTATGAATATGTCCCGCCCCTCCCGCTGGAAAGCCAATCATCTGCTTTTAACAGTCAAGCCGTGAAACATTTAAACCTATCGTCTGGTTTCACTGACGCATGCGCACAGTTGATGTTTTGCGACAGCGGAAACGATTTGGGGACAGCGAGTTGTTGTGTGTGCAAGATCAGTGACAGGGCGCATATTTAACTGAAAGAACCATATGGAAAGGACAAGCAGAGAGGGAGAGCCCCGGTCGCGCGCGCGCTCTCTCTCTCTCTCTCTCTCTCTTTCCAAAGCCAGGCGAAAGTGTAAACAAGACTTCACCGTCTCCAAATTAAACGCTGTCTTGCTCTCTCTCCCGCACGCATATTAATCAAAATAAAATGACATGATGGTAAAAGGTCGGAAGACCAAAGTTTCATGTTGGAGCATTCGGAGATTTTTTTCCCCCTGAATTACCGCTGGGTGTGAATTGTGCTAAAATACGTTGCCTTATCTTCTCTGAAATGCATTCCGCACATTCAGCTGACATAAAATTACTCTCTAAATAAACGAAAAAACCTATCCAGTGATGTAATGTTTTCTGTGTTGACACTAACCTTGTGGGATGTCCATGTCCTAACTGCTGGGATAATCACACAACCGTATGACACGTCCAATTCGCGAACTAATGATTCATTTGAACCGATTCATTTTAATGAATAGTTAAAACAACTGATCTATACAATACATTGTTATTACTGATAAAGTGCAAACCTGCTTATATTTAAATAAAGGAGAACAATATTGACATTGAATATGCACAACACCGACATTCTGGATAGAGACGTAAATGAAGTTGGTGTCGTGAACCCTTGCGCATGCGTAGTAAAAGTATAACCTGTGGGGGAAAAGGCGTTTTAAACCTTATTTTGGGGCAAAGTCATCAAACTTTTTCAGCGAGTTTTATCATATTTTACTGCTGTTTTTATACATGCAGTTTTTATGTCCCAGTGACCAGTGAAAGTGCAGTTCTGACTCTCTGCCCATTCATTTAGATAGGAGCCTGGTCTTGTTAGTCCGAAATAGCTGCCCGGAGGCGTTGCCAAGATGGCGGCCGAGTGGCACGACTTGCCTAAAAGGACTTTGGTAGGGGAGCAGTGAACACTGCATATGGACCCTGTCGAATGGAACGCACATTAGATGTGTAAAAACAAGTGGAAAGCGCGAGCGCGCCGCTGTCTCCTTTCCACAAGCGCTTGTTCTCCTGTGGCGTCTGTCGTTGCTATGCAACCATGAACTGCGCTCTCCATGATGACAAGAGCTGTGTCTGAAATCGCTCCCTATCCACTATATAGTGCACTATTTAGGGTGTCGGCCATTTTGTAGAGGTGTCCGAATTCTGAGTGAACGACATCATTCCCTCCATTCTTCACTACTTTTACCCAATCCTCTCTGAATTCGAGTGTACATACGATGTACACTTGCTGAGACACTATTTCCCACAATCCAACACAATAAGGCGATAGAGCGCGAATGAAAAATAAACAAAAATGTCACCATGGCAACGGTGCACGTGAGTTAGAAAACAATCATTTATAAGACCAGACGCCTGGTTATTTATTTATATATACCGTTATATCTATATTTGAATAAACAAATGTGTTGTGTAGTGTTTTGTTCTCTTTTATTTTCACATATAAATGTAAAAAGTAAATAAATATGACAAGCAAGTGTTTTTATTATCTTTTTTTTTAATCAAATAACGCAATAAACGTGAAAAATACATACATACAATTGTTGCATACAATTCATACAGCCAAAAAAAGGAAATATTAAAGATGGGTAGGTAATGTTTATGACAAATTGTCTGAGCTAATTGTCAGCGTCCGAATTCTTTGCTGATGTAGTGCACTCAACTGCCATTCACTATACGGGATTAGTGAACGAGTGAACGGTTTCAGACACAGCTAAGGAAGTATCAGCAAAAGATTAATAGATTTCTAGCCCTTGCATTAGCTTTACTACTAGATATATTTATGGAGATGGAAAATAATAAGGCGCCCTGTACAGCTATGATCAGCTGTTGGGCCGAGCATTCAATGTTGTTACGCTGCAAGCTGATGGTTCGTTGCTGCCGCGCTCTATCATGCGCACACCATAAAGAGCAAATTGTTTTTTAATGTTTCAATTTTGTGATTAAAATGACATAATTTGGAAGCGGATCATTTCTTCACAAACAGCTCATTATGACTCAATGTTAGAATGCTGCACCTACACTCGATAGTGTGAATAAGATCAGCGCAACGCAGACCACTGCATTGACAGCATAAAACATATGATCTGTCTACGGCCAGGGCTCAGCGGAAGACAGAAAATGCCGGTCCAGCGCTGATTGAGGAATTAAATTAAAAAATAAAAGACAGTTTGACATCTTTTTTCTCGCATTCTCACATTTTTTCTCGCATCTCGCATCTATCCACTACCTGCTAACGTTAGTGCACTGCACCCGAGAAAGCACACTTTGCAGTTCCTCCGGAAATGCATTTTTCTAGTTATTATTATTATTCCCGGGAGAGAAATTTTGGCCAGCTCCTGCGCCTAGGCCCTTTGAGACAGAGACACCGTTCCAACTTTAAAACGTACGGTCAGTACCGGTGTAAGTTGCTCGCGAAGATGACATCACAAGTCCATGTCATTCGTCCGCCATATTGGATTGAACAGAAAGCGAAACTAAATTTTCACAGGTCACAAATTTGGTCCGAACTTCACGAAACTGGACGTACATGATCCTTGGACCAAGCCTCACAAAAGTTTCTAGAAGGATTTTTGATTTTCGGAAGCGTTTGCCCGTCACAGCCAAACGAAATCAGCGGCGTAGTCGCCAAACAGGAAGTCGTCCATATCTCAGGAACTCTGTCACGTATCGAAACCAAACTTTGTACATGAACTCGGGACTCCAATGTGAGGAAGCACAAGATCTGAATTTTTATTTATTTATTTATTTATTTATTTATTTATTTTATTTCAGGCTAATAGACAAACCCATTTACCTATGTCTATGCAAGAGTTTCACCTCACACTTTTAATGTTAATGCATTTAGACAGTAGGTGGCACTGTTGTATTACATTTCACAGAGCTGCCAAGTCAGTGTATATACTGCATTAGTTTTTGCTAGGTTTGTCTTAATAAATGCAGGCATGAATTTTGTTTTTTGCATTGGTCTAATTTAATCATCTTCATTTATTAATATATACAGATTTGTATGCATGAATTGTGCATTTCCAGTTCTCAAAGCAGTTCATAACAAAAAAAAACTTTATACAAAATACATCATGCTCTTCTTCGCTAACCGAACAAACAATTCATTGTCTGTGGCTGTGTTTGTGCGCACGGGAAATATGCTGCGCATAACAATAGAAAACAAGGAGAAACGCGCAGTCACATGCTCAAACAATCAACAACATCGCTCTAGAGGTGCGTTCCATTTGACCGTAAGTGGACTGCGAAGTGGACTTCACAGGGTTTTCCGCCATCTTAAGTTAGATTCTAATCCGAAGGGAGCGAACATGTTCAGTTCGAAGGGCACTGCGCACGGCATAGGGAATAAGGGAACATCGATACATCACTTCACAGGAAGTGGAGAGCGATGATCACCCAACTGTCATTTCTCGCACCACGTCATCACCAGTCAGAACGGTCATAACTAACGATGGAGGAGTTTACGTATGTGTGTAAGTATTCATACATTTCGCCATTGTTATACAAATGACAGTATTTTTAACGGTTATTGTTGTGAATATTACATATACTATTTTTGATGATTATAATTTACCTCAGTGAATGCAGTCAGCTTAGCTAGTTTGTGAAGTAAAGTGATTTTATTTTAGGTAGTTGTAAAATAGTGCAATATAATTGTAAAAATATAATATAATAATAAAAATTAAAATATGAATGTAGTCCTATATATGTTTATGTTATATCATAATCTGCGTGACTCCGTCGTTGACTTTCTTTGATGACATTTGCAGGCCGTTTCAAATGAGCGGTTATTGTCAGTGAAGTCCACTTCAACTGATATACCGTGCTCAGGGAGTAGGGGAGCAGTGAACACTGCATATGGACCCTGTTGAATGGAACGCACATTAGATGTGTAAAAACCATAAACTGTAAGGTAAAAACAAGTGGAAAGCGCGAGCGCGCCACTCTCTCCTTTCCACAAGCGCTTGTTCTCCTGTGGCGTCTGTCGTTTCTATGCAACCATGAACTGCGCTCTCCATGATGACAAGAGCTGTGTCGGAAATCGCTCCCTATCCACTATATAGTGCACTATTTAGGGTGTCGGCCATTTTGTAGTGGTGTCCGAATTCTGAGTGAACGACATCATTCCCTACATTCTTCACTACTTTTACCCACAATCCTCTCTGAATTCGAGTGTACATACGATGTACACTTGCTGAGACACTATTTCCCACAATCCAACACGATAAGGCGATAGAGCGCGAATGAAAAATCAACAAAAATGTCACCATGGCAACGGTGCACGCGAGTTAGAAAACAATCATTTATAAGACTAGACGCCTGGTTATTTATTTATATATACCGTTATATCTATATTTGAATAAACAAATGTGTTGTGTAGTGTTTTGTTCTCTTTTATTTTCACATATAAATGTAAAAAGTAAATAAATATGACAAGCAAGTGTTTTTATTATCTTTTTTTTTAATCAAATAACGCAATAAACGTGAAAAATACATACATACAATTGTTACATACAATTCATACAGCCAAAAAAAGGAAATAATAAAGATGGGTAGGTAATGTTTATGACAAATTGTCCGAGCTCTCTGGCGCGTGATAATTATGTCAGCGTCCGAATTCTTTGCTGATGTAGTGCACTCAACTGCCATTCACTATGTAGGGATTAGTGAATGAGTGAACGAGTGAGCGGTTTCAGACACAGCTAAGGAAGTATCAGCAAAAGATTAATAGATTTCTAGCCTGTAACGCAAGGGACATGGCCAGATCACCGTCTCTCTCTCTATATGTTAAACTATTGAAATCACCCTGTAATCAAACCCCCCTTTGTGGTCTGAAACCTAATCAAATCACTGGCATCGTAATCCACAAACACCTCTATTGTCTCACAAATGCCGCCACGCAGGACGTGCAGGACGTGCGGACCCAAATGGCGCCGACAATTAGAAAAACTCATCGATTTCCACCTAAACACACAGAATTCTTGTTCTCGAACCAACAAGCGCCTTTTGGTTTTATTGCCCTCCGGGGAGTCATGAGCAACAGAAACGCCGTGATGTCTACAATCTTTAAAACCCCTGGAGATCGTTTGAGATACTGATTAACTGCTCAGGACAACAGAACAGTGTCCGACCGGACGCGTTGGCCGCTAATCTAATCAACCCAAGCCAGCACACACACATAAACCATCACCCCGTGGCTCCAAGAGCAAAAGTTCAGCAGCGTGGTGAACTTTCAGTGACACACACACACAGAAACACACACAGATCCTACACGTGTGACTCAAAATCATCTTGTGAAATGTTTAAAATGTATTCTCTTGATGTATGCATGATCCCTTATCCCAAATATTATGCCTATATAGTTTTATTGATTTGTAATCCATTTGATGTGACTATAATCGCGAAAAATCATGTATCCGCGGGTGACTATGTCATAAAGTTACCATTCGTGGTATCATTGTGCTCCATAAATCCCAACGGTGTGGAATCTTTAACCCAAAATATCAGAGGATGCATTCTCTTATTAATCCCAGTGTTATTAATGTTAGGAACGAATTTATCTTCCAATACTTAGTTGGAAGGGGCGTATCGACCCTTGAAACGTCAGGAGGTGGACCCGACCCGCCGTTAAGGACCATTGGCTCACATACGTGAGAGGGCGTGAGTTGGGCCCCTTTAAAATATCATGTTTTCCTCCTCTAAAGTGCACTTCGCCAGAGAGAGAGAAAGACGACACGCCTTCTTCCATCCTTGGAAGCCTCGTTCGCGTTTATTTTCATTTTTCTTCCAAGTTTTTATTTTCTTAAAACTACTTTTACTTCAGTTGATAGTCTCCTTCAACCAACCAACGAAATCAACTTAAAGCTAAAATCATCTTGCTAAGTTTTCGCTCGTTTCCAGTCGCCATAGCAACTAGACGCTGTGACCTCTGTTTCGGTGACCACGTGACCAAGACGCTTTGTCTACTCCGACTCGACGCACGGACACACAAAGGCCGAGCTTCATCCAGAGTAACGTAGACTTTAAATTTACAATCTGAAGTGCTGTTTAAAGTGTCTAACATTACTGTGTCTATTGGGGTTTCGTTGTGAATGACTGAACTGTTCTACCTATCTCTAAATTCTCTCACTCACACTGACACACTCTTTTTTTTTTCACACACATCTGCACGTACACACCCACATACACGCTCACATATCCACGTGTTCCTAGACAGAAACACACGACCACGTGCTGCTAAAGGCGTGTTCCTACACACACACACACACCTCTTCTTACTACGCTGTCCTTGGACCCACACACAAAGCCATTCTTAAAATCCCCTCTTATTCTTTCTTTCTCATCTCTCTCTCTTTTCCTTCTCTTTTACGTTTATTTTTGCTATATTCCTCATTGCGATCGTATATTGTTTTTGTTTATGCATATTTACTCCTGTGTGATTTAAACTAGTATATGTAACCAGTAGTTCGTTTGAATAAACTTTGTTAAATCATTTGAATTGAGATTGCCTGTTTGTTTCAATACTGAGTCCCTGAGTAGTGCAGATTTTTACCTCTTAACGCTCTACGATAAATTTTACTATTGAAGGAAATCTCAAATGGTCTAAAACACCAAGATAATTATTTTCTTGTGGCCACAGAAAAGGAATTGTCCATCAGTGTTAAAGACGTGAGATTTCCGTTCAGATATTGTACATTTTGTGTGCTGGACGTACAGTTCGTACAATAAATGAACATTCTTCAACTTATACCTAAAATTTCCCCAAACTGAACATATTCTACCCGTCTATATCAGTGAGTACTACAAGTAATTGTGTAACCTCTGATATAAGCCGAGGTTTTGACCAATTCCCTATTTGGGAATTCTTTAATTCATGTAAGCAACATATGCATATTCACATTAATGCTAATTTGAGCTAATTAATTCCCTAACATAAGTCATTGTTGCTACAAGCCCTTGCATTAGCTTTACTACTAGATATATTTATGGAGATGAAAAATAATAAGGCGCCCTGTACAGCTATGATCAGCTGTTCGGCCGAGCATTCAATGTTGTTACGCTGCAAGCTGATGGTTCGTTGCTGCCGCGCTCTATCACTCGCACACCATAAAGAGCAAATTGTTTTTTAATGTTTCAATTTCGTGATTAAAATGACATAATTTGGAAGCGGATAATTTCTTCACAAACAGCTCATTATGACTCAATGTTAGAATGCTGCACCTACACTCGATAGTGTGAATAAGATCAGCGCAACCACTGCATTGACAGCTTGAAACATATGATCTGTCTACGGCCAGGGCTCAGCGGAAGACAGAAAATGCCGGTCCAGCGCTGATTGAGGAATTAAAATCGAAAATAAAAGACAGTTTGACATCTTTTTTCTCGCATCTGTGAATTTATTTTTTAATCATTTGCTCTGAGATGAAGCGAATATATTTGTGTGGGAATTTCTCGCTCTATAAAAGCTAACCTTGCGGGAATGGTTTAAATTATGCACAATCCCCACATTCCCGCACCGAAACTCAAGCCCTGAAATGGCAGTGGGATGTGTAACTCTAGCATATGGCGCATATGTCATATAAAGTTAGGCAAGGCCAAACAGCGTTATCCATGTTGTTGCGATTGCATCGCTAGAATAAGCTAATAGTGAAACTGATAGCGTTTTTCATTTAATTACAATATGAGGACTGACGGTAGGCTATAAAAATCAGCGTTTCTGTGTATGTGATGACAACCATCTTGACAGCAGCAATCAAAGCATCGCTAATTACGATAGACCTTAATTTGAGATAGTAAATTTGTTCCTAATCAAAAGGGAACACTCAACCACAGAACAGCTGGGTGAGTTTTGTATTTGCTTGTTGGATACAGTAAATTAAGACTGTCAACTTCTTTTCAATACTATTTCATCACCCAAAACACTCCCACTCTCTGCTCTATATTCATAACCAATTATTTCAAAACCAACAACCAAGCGACATAAACAATGCCATTGGCACTAGTCTACATTGTAGACATGTCTCTTAATGCACATAACTTTTCACCTTTTTGCACAATCTTGAAAAAAGTACTATTGTTGAAATTCTCAGATCAAGCAAACTTCAACGCACCCTCATCCACTACCTGCTAACGTTAGTGAACCGCACCCGAGCAAGCACACTTTGCAGTTACCCCGGAAATGCATTTTTCTAGTTAAGTGTGCTTGCTGAAAGCAGCACACTTATTGTTCTTCTTAAGTTTTCTTATTATTATTATTAGGGCCCAAGCCCTGAAAGGGCGAAGGCCCTATTGTTTTCGTTAGGATTATTTATTATTATTAGGGCCTAAGCCCTGAAAGGGCGAAGGCCCTATTGTTTTCGGTAGGATTATTTATTATTAGGGCCCAAGCCCTGAAAGGGCGAAGGCCCTATTGTTTCCGGTAGGATTATTTAGGGCCCAAGCCCTGAAAGGGCGAAGGCACTATTGTTTCCGGAAGGATTTTTAGGGCCCAAGCCCTGAAAGGGCGAAGGCCCTATTGTTTTCGTTAGGATTATTAGGGCCCAAGCCCTGATAGGGCGAAGGCCCTATTGTTTCCGGAAGGATTATTAGGGCCCAAGCCCTGAAAGGGCGAAGGCCCTATTGTTTCCGGTAGGATTATTTTTATTTTTTTAGGGCCCAAGCCCTGAAAGGGCGAAGGCCCTATTGTTTCCGGTAGGATTATTTATTAGGGCCCAAGCCCTGAAAGGGCGAAGGCCCTATTGTTTCCGGTAGGAATTTTTTTCTTTTTCTTTTTAGGGCCCAAGCCCTGAAAGGGCGCAGAGCCCTATTGTTTTCGGTAGGATTATTAGGGCCCAAGCCCTGAAAGGGCGAAGGCCCTATTGTTTTCGGTAGGATTATTGTTTATTATTAGGGCCCAAGCCCTGGAAGGGCGCAGAGCCCTATTGTTTTCGGTAGGATTATTTGTTATTAGGGCCCAAGCCCTGAAAGGGCGAAGGCCCTATTGTTTTCGGTAGGATTATTTTTAGGGCCCAAGCCCTGAAAGGGTGAAGGCCCTATTGTTTTCGTAAGGATTATTAGGGCCCAAGCCCTGAAAGGGCGCAGAGCCCTATTGTTTTCGTTAGGATTATTAGGGTCCAAGCCCTGAAAGGGCGAAGGCCCTATTGTTTTCGGTAGGATTATTTATTATTATTATTATTATTATTAGGGCCCAAGCCCTGAAAGGGCGCAGAGCCCTATTGTTTTCGTTAGGATTATTAGGGCCCAAGCCCTGAAAGGGCGGAGGCCCTATTGTTTTCGTAAGGATTATTTTTAGGGCCCTAGCCCTGAAAGGGCGGAGGCCCTATTGTTTTCGTAAGGATTTTTTTTTTTTTTTTTTTTTTTTTTTCTTCATTATTTTTTTTTTTTGCCTTTTTGCCACTTTTGGGGCCCTTAACATGCTCAAAAACTCTTGAAACTTTGCACACAGGTCAGAACCCGCAGCCATCAGGGCCGGACTGAAGCTGGTACCCGGGCGTGGCAGGGGGGCTCGACAGCGCCCCCTGGAATGGGGTCCGAAATCTTGGTCCATATATCAAACACGCTTGCATGTAATAATATGAAACTCAGTACACATATAGATCTCATCGGGCCGCACAACTTTCGTGCTCTAAGTTTTACAAAAGCCCAACAGGAAGTCGGTTATTATACGTTGTTTGGAAAACGCATACAATGGAATGTGAAATACTCCTCCTAGGGAATTCATCCGATCGTCGCCAAACTCGGTGTGAATGAAGTCAAGACATTGAGGATGAATTCTTGCGAACAGATTTTTGATATCTCGAACGGTTTGGCCGTGGCGAGGAAACGAATTTATGGCGAATAATGGGACACAGGAAGTGTGTTATAACTTCTGCATACATTATCTGATCTCGCTGAAACTTCAGCAGTGTATTCGTTGTAAGAGGCCGATCACATGGATGTGACCTTTGTGAGTCAAAGTTATAGCGCCACCAACTGGCAACAGGAAGTGTGTCACTTTCAAAATGCTTTGAAATCACTTTCTTATTTTTACCCGATTTGCTTAAAACTTTATGTGTATAATGTAGACACACGGCAGATGTAGACCTGTGAAAGGATTATTGATATCTTAGATACTGTTGCCGTGGCAACGCATCAAACTTTAATATTCTTTTCGGATGCTTTTGAGACTCTTCACATGCTTGAAAATGCATGAAACTCGACAGACACATCACATTTATTATACAGTAGACATGTGCAAAGTTTCAGAAACGGGCGTGGTGGAATGGCTCAGTAGCGCCACCTTTAGTCAAAAATGGGGGCTTAGTTTTTCCTAGAATCACAAAACTTGGTAGGTGTATTGTTCTCATCAAGCAGGACACCTTTCTAATTTACAGTCATAACCTCAGACCCACAGGAAGTCAGATATTTTGGTTTGAATGTGGATTTTCTGGAGAATTTTCTCCAGAAAATCCACCCCCAGAAAAAAGGGAGGGGGGGGGGGGGGGGCTGGGATTTGTCTATTCCATTTAATCTTTGTTTTTCAAGGTTTCAGGGGCTTTTGGGGCCCTTAACATGCTCGAAAACTCTTGAAACTTTCCACACAGGTCAGAAACCCAGGGTCATCAGAGCCGGGCTGAAGCTGGTACCCGGGCGTGGCAGGGGGGCTCAACAGCGCCCCCTTGGACACGGTCTGAAAACTTGGTCCATATATCAAACACGCTTGCATGAATTAATATGAAACTCGGTACACATATAGATCTCATCGGGCCGAACAACTTCTGCACTCTAAGTTATTAGCTCCGCCCAACAGGAAGTCGGCTATTATGGGTTGTTTGAAAAACGCATGCTGTGGAATTTAATGTACTCATCCTAGAGAATTCATCCAATCACCTCCAAACTCGGTCAGCATGAAGTCAAGACATTGAGGATGCTAAATTCCGGACGGATTTTTGATATCTCGAACGGTTTGGCCGTGGCGTGGAAACAATGGCGAGAAAAGAGAAACACAAAGTAATATAACTTATGCATACGTTAACTGATCTTGATGAAACTTCAGCAGTGTGTTCGTGGTAAGAGGCCGATCAGATGGATGTAACTATTGTGAGTCAAAGTTATAACGCCACCAACTGGCATATATATATATATATATATATATATATATATATATATATATATATATATATATATATAAATATAGCTGCGAGCAGCGATGGAGGGCCCAAGCCGGTGACACCGCCACCCCGGTGGCTTTAGTGTAACTAAAGGCACCAGGGTGGCGGTGCCACCGGCTTGGGCCCGCAATCGCTGCTCGCAGCTATATTTATATATATATATATATATATATATATATATATATATATATATATATTTATTATTATTTTTTTCTACTTCTCTGGCACTTTTGGGGCCCTTAACGGGCTCGAAAACTCTTGAAACTTTGCACACAGGTCAGAACCCGCGGCCATCAGGGCCGGGCTGAAGCTGGTACCCGGGGCGTGGCAGGGGGGCTCAATAGCGCCCCCTAGAACACAATCTGAAATCTTGGACACATACAAGAACGTATTAGTATGAAACTCGGTACACATATAGATCTCATCAGGCCGAACAACTTCCGCACTCTATGTTATTAGCTCCGCCCAACAGGAAGTCAGCTATTATGGATTGTTTGAAAAACGCATCCTCTGGAATTTGATGTACTCCTCCTAGAGAATTCGTCCAATCGCAACCAAACTCGGTCAGCATGAAGTCAAGACATTGAGGATGCTAAATTGCGGACGGATTTTTGATATCTCAAACGGTTTGGCCGTGGCGAGGAAACAAATTTATGGCGAATAAGGGACACAGGAAGTGTATTATAACTTCAGCATACATTATCTGATCTTGATGAAACTTCAGCAGTGTGTTCGTGGTAAGAGGCTGATCAGATGGATGTAACTATTGTGAGTCAAAGTTATAGCGCCACCAACTGGCAGAAGGAAGTGTGTCACTTTCAACATGCTTTTGAAAAAAGTGGGGGGGTTAGTTTTACCAACAGTTACAAAAATCAGAATATATATTGGTCTCACCGAGCCGGACAACTTTCTAATTTACAGTTATTAGCTCAGAGCAAAAGGAAGTCAGATATTTTGGTTTGAATGTGGATTTTTTGGATATTTCAGACTCTGAGTTTTTAGCTACTCTTCCTAACTGGTTTATTTTATTCACACCAAACTTTTTCAAAATGATAAAAAAACATTAAAGATACACACATATATATATATATATATAAATATAGCTGCGAGCAGCGATGAAGGCCAAAGCCGGCGGCACCGCCACCCCGGTGCCTTTATTATTATTAGGGCCCAAGCCCTGAAAGGGCGAAGGCCCTATTGTTTTCGGTAGGATTATTTATTAGGGCCCAAGCCCTGAAAGGGCGAAGGCCCTATTGTTTTCGTTAGGATTATTATTATTAGGGCCCAAGCCCTGAAAGGGCGAAGGCCCTATTGTTTTCGGTAGGATTATTATTATTATTAGGGCCCAAGCCCTGAAAGGGCGAAGGCCCTATTGTTTTCGGTAGGATTATTAGGGCCCGAGCACCGATGGTGAGAGGACCCTATTGTTTTTGCTCCGTTTATTATTATTATTATTATTCTTCTCCAAAGTGAATCGCTTTTTAGAGGGCCTGAACATGCTCGAAAACTCATGAAACTTTGCACACGCTTCAGAAGTGGTGAAAATTTACGTGTGATATGGTTTTCAAAATTGGGTGGGGCAAATTCGGTAAATTATTGCCCCCACATTTTGCCCCGGCTCCTGGTTTCACTTACAGGTATGAAATTTGGTACATACATGTAATGACCCAATACCTACAAAAAAGTCTCTTGGAGCATAGCCCTAAACACAACAGGAAGTGAGCTATTTTGAACTTCCTCCTAGATTTTGGGCATTTTTCGTAATTTCCTGATGTTGTACTTTAACGAACTCCTCCTACAGTTTTGATCTGATCCTCTTCAAATTTGGTGAGTGTAATCTGAAGGCCTTTGCGACGTTAAATTGCGAAGATCTTGAGTTTTCGTCGAAGAGTGTGCCCTCGGCGGCCTGACAAACGTTCACCCAATTTCGGCCTTTTGGTGATATATGCATGATCAGATAAGTTCAATAATAATGTTGCTTGCAGTTCCGATGTTGCTAGGCAACCACAGACAGCCTGCAGTAACTCAGCCATACATTTTTCAATCTGCCCCAAACTTCACATGTTTGATAAGAGTCCTGTCCTGAACACATGACCATGCTCATTATGGTTATAGCAATAGCGCCACCTGCTGGTAGCAGGAAGTGTGGCAAATACAAAACGTGCTCGAAAAATCATGAAACTTTGCACATGCTTCAGATGTGGTGAAAATTTACGTGTGATGTGGTTTTCAAAATTGGGTGGGGCAAAATGGCTTACTTATTGCCCCTATATTTTGCCCCGTCTCCTGGTTTCACGTACAGGTATGAAATTTGGTACATACATGTAAAGACCCAATACCTACAAAAAAGTCTCTTGGCGCGTAGCCCTAAACACAACAGGAAGTCAGCTATTTTGAACTTCCTCTCAGATTTTGGGCAGTTTTTGCCATTTCCTGATGTTGTACTTTAACAAACTCCTCCTACAGTTTTGATCTGATCCTCTTCAAATTTGGTGAGTGTAATCTTAAGGCATTTCCTAAAGGCGCCGGGTGGTGGTGGCAGGGGTGCGAGGGCCCTTTCATCGCTGCTTGCAGCTTTAATTATTATTATTAGGGCCCGAGCACCGATGGTGTGAGGACCCTCTTGGAATTGCTCTGTTTATTATTATTATTATTATTCTTCTCCGCATTTAATTGCATTTTTGAGGGCCTAAACATGCTCGAAAACTCACAAAACTTTGCACACGCGTCAGAACTGGCGAAAATTTACATCTGATATAGGTTTCAGAATTGGACGGGGCAAAATGGCTCGATAGCGCCACCTATAAAAGTTCAACGGAGTGCGCCTCCCGCAACGTTCCACGTACGTGCACGAAATTCGGTACATACATGTAATGACCTAATACCTACAAAAAAGTCTCTTGGAGCATAGCCCTAAACACAACAGGAAGTCAGCCATTTTGAACTTCCTCTCAGATTTTTGTGCAGTTTTTGCCATTTTCAGGCCTCGTACTTTAACGAACTCCTCCTACAGTTTTCATCTGATCATCTTCAAATTTGGTGAGTGTAATCTTAAGGCCTTTGCGACGTTAAATTGCGAAGATCTTGAGTTTTCGTCAAAGGGCGGGTCCTCGGCGGCCTGATAAATTTCGATGTTTCGCCATGAAACAGGAAGTTGTTGTAACTCAGGCATGGAATGTCCAATCTGCCCCAAACTTCACACGTTTGATAAGAGTTCTGTTCTGAACACATGACCATGCTCATATTCAGTTATAGTCATAGCGCCACCTGCTGGCAACAGGAAGTGACATGTTTAACACTGTTATGGACTCCTAATAACATATAAAAAAGTGCCAGCAAGTGCTAAACATGCTAACAACATACTAGAAGCATGCTAAAACATGCTAGCAAACTCTTAGCTAAGTGCTAAAGCATGCTATTATTGCAATTAAATAGGAATTTGCTGTAACTCAGGCATGGAATGTCCAATCTGCCCCAAACTTCACACTTTTGATAAGCGTTCTGTACTGAACACATCTACATGAGAATATTCAGTTATAGTAATAGCGCCACCTACTGGTAACAGGAAGTGTCATGTTTAACACGTTGATGCCATTCTAGCAACATGTTAAAAATGCCATTGACTTCTAAACATGCTAGAAACATGTTAAAACATGCTAGCAATACTTAGCTAAATGCTAAAGCATGCTAATTCAATGAAACAGGATGTTGTTGTTACTCAAGAAGGCAATGTCCAATCTGCGCCAAACTTCACACTTTTAATAAGCGTTCTATCCTGAACACATGACCATGCTCATATTCAGTTACAGTCATAGTGCCACCTGCTGGCAACAGGAAGTGACATGTTAAACACTGTTGTGGACATATAAAAACATATAAAAAAGTGCCAGCAAGTGCTAAACATGCTAACAACATACTAGAAACTAGAGCCCGACCGATATATCGGCAGGCCGATATTATCGGCCGATATTAGGCATTTTCAAAACTATCGGTATCGGCATTTATAACGGCCGATAAATAAATATTTCAAAAATAAAATAAAAACGGACGAAACACCCTTCAACCATGTTATGAGTGTTGGCGTTGTATAGTTAGTCCACCAGAGGGTACTCTACACCGTCCCTGTTGGCAACACTCGTGTATAACGCGCCACACATTCTGCAACCTGCTGATCCAGCCAGAGTCGGGCAGAGAGAACCGCGAGTGAGATCATCGGTGAAGTGTGTTCATGGTGAGTTGTTAACGACTCACTAGACATACGTTGCTTGAATAACAATTAAAAGAACATCCCTATCAGTTCTCTTAACTCAAATAAGGATGACAAAATTCGTGACTCATGTCCAGTTTTGCTGCGGTTAAATAAGCCGAGAGTGAAGCGGAACAACGCGACGTAGGCTATATTCACATAAAATGTTAACACTGCAGTTCACAAAAGTTCATAATGTGCATGTGCTTTAATGCTTTGTCGGTTAAACATTTAATTTTAAATGCTGATGCGCTGTTCTAACGTGTGCGTTTCTCAGCGCGTACATGTGAAGCTCACATGCACTAAAAGCCTTTCTACCAGCGCCTGGATACTGGACTAAGTTATCTTTCGAGTATTATTGTGCTAATACTGTTAAATACACACAATATTTACATAAACAAAGTCGGTTGTCTAAAGTGAAGGCAAAATTGAGAGAAAATCTGTTTGTCAAATGCGTGTACATTAGACGTGTCGTGCTCAGCTTTTAAAGAGACAGTAGCAATTGTAAACACATTGCCTCTTGTCCTTAAAGGGATAGTTCACCCAATAATAAAAATGATCTCATTATTTACAGGCACTCTAATGTTGTTCCAACTGTATTAATTTCCTTCTAATATTTTTCTAATATTAATAGTTTGAAGAATGTGGGTATGATAACCAAACAGTAACCAAACAGTAGCTGGTCCCCATTGACTTCCAAAGGAGAAAAATATACTATGGAAGTCACTGGGGTACATCAACTGTTTGGTTACCCACATTCATCCAAATAACTTATTTTCAACAGAAGAAAAAAACAACTTGAGAGAGTAAATTATGACTATTTGAATTTGTTGTCAATTTTAATGTGAAATTGTTGTTTTTGTTCAAAGGACTAAACGTTTAGTCTTAAAAAAAAATCTTAAGTTTGTATTTTTATACATTTTATTTATCAGAACTTTAATATATTTTGATGTTCTTCTGTTCTGTTGTGACAATAAAAGAAACAAGTTTCTTTTTAAAATGCATTATCATATTATTTTAGTTAAAACTCATAAATAACTACAAATAACTAATGTTAGGGAAATTTGTTAATGTTTTGTTGCGCGTTTCTGAAAAAAAAATAAAAAATATCGTCCGATATATCGGAATATCGGATTTTAAAACCAACAAATATTTGTACCGGTATCGGCCTTCAAAATCCTTTATCGGTCGGGCTCTAGTACCCATCAAAAGTTTGTACACACCAATTGTAAAGTGTGTCCAAACTTACTGTACTATAATACACATAAATAATATTGCTACTGTATTATAATATACACATAAATAATATCGGCCGATATATCGGTATCTGGCTTTTTTTTATCGGTATCGGCATCGGCGCCCAAAAATCCATATCGGTCGGGCTCTACTAGAAACATGCTAAAACATGCTAGCAAACACTTAGCTAAGTGCTAAAGCATGCAAATGCTGCAATTAAATAGGAATTTGCTGTAACACAGGCATGGAATGTCCAATCTGCCCCAAATTTCACACGTTTGATAAGAGTCATGGCCTGAACACATCTACATGAGAATATTCAGTTATAGTAATAGCGCCACCTGCTGTCAACAGGAAGTGACATGTTTAACACTGTTGTGGTCTCCTAATAACATATAAAAAAGAGCCAGCAAGTGCTAAACAGGTTAGCAACATACTAGAAACATGCTAGCAAACACTTAGTTAAGTGCTAAAGCATGCTATTACTGCAATTAAATAGGAATTTGCTGTAACTCAGGCATGGAATGTCCAATCTGCCCTAAACTTCACACGTTTGATAAGAATCATGGCCTGAACACATGTCTATGCTCAAATTCAGTTATAGTAATAGCGCCACCTACTGGCAACAGGAAGTGACATGTTTAACACGTTGATGCCGTTCTAGCAACATGTTAAAAATGCCATTGAGTTCTAAACATGCTAGAAACATATTAAAACATGCTAGCAATACTTAGCTAAGTGCTAAAGCATGCTAATTCAATGAAACAGGACTTTGTTGTTACTCAAGAAGGCAATGTACAATCTACCCCAAACTTCACACGTTTGATAAGAGTTATCTCTTGAACACATGTCCATGCTCATATTTAGTTATAGTCATAGCGCCACCTGCTGGCAACAGGAAGTGACGTTTAACACTGTTCTTGACTCCTAATAACATATAAAAAAATGCCAGTAGGTGCTAAACATCCTACCAACATACTATAGACATGCTAAAACATACTAGCAAACACTTAGCTAAGTGCTAAAGAATGATATTACTGCAATTAAATATGAATTTGCTGTAACTCAAATGTCCAATCTGCCCCAAACTTCACACTTTTGATAAGCGTTCTGTCCTGAACACATGACCATGCTTATATTCAGTTACAGTCATAGCGCCACCTGCTGGCAACAGGAAGTGACATGTTTAACACTGTTATGGACTCCTAATAACATATAAAAAAGTGCCAGCAAGTGTTAAACATGCTAACAACATACTAGAAACATGCTAGCAAACTCTTAGCTAAGTGCTAAAGCATGCTATTATTGCAATTAAATAGGAATTTGCTGTAACTCAGGCATGGAATGTCCAATCTGCCCCAAACTTCACACTTTTGATAAGAGTCATGGCCTGAACACATCTACATGAGAATGTTCAGTTATAGTAATAGCGCCACCTACTGGCAACAGGAAGTGACATGTTTAACATGTTGATGCCGTTCTAGCAACATGTTAAAAATGCCATTGATTTCTAAACATGCTAGAAACATGTTAAAACATGCTAACAATGTTTAGCTAAGTGCTAAAGAATGCTAATTCAATGAAACATGACTTTGTTGTTACTCAAGAAGGCAATGTCCAATTTGCACCAAACTTCACACGTTTGATAAGAGTTCTGTCCTGAACACACATCCATGCTCATATTCAGTTATAGTCATAACGCCACCTACTGGCAACAGAAACTGACATGGTTAACACAGTAATGCAGTACTAACCACATAATTATTGTGTACTAAGCATGCTAGAAACAGACTAAACATGCTAGCAACACTTAGCTGAGTCATGAAGCATGCTATTATCACCATTATACAAAACATTTTGTAACTGACTTTGACATACTCTTACTATATATACCTCCTTAAATGTACATTTCCCAACCATGCTCTGTCTTCCTAAAGCCACCGAGTGTTGATGGCACGGGTGCGAGGGCCCTTTCATCGCTGCTTGCAGCTTTAATTATTATTATTATTATTATTATTATTATTTTGTCAACCTTTCGGGCACTTTTGGGGCCCTTAACATGCTCGAAAACTCTTGAAATTTTGCACACAGGTCAGAACCCGCGGCCATCAGGGCCGGGCTGAAGCTGGTACCCGGGCGTGGCAGGGGGCCTCGACAGCGCCCCCTGGAACAGGATCCGAACACTTGTCCATAAATCAGACACGCTTGCATGTAATAATATGAAACTCGGTACACATATAGACCTCATAGGGCCGAACAACTTTCGTGCTCTAAGTTTTACGCCAGACCAACAGGAAGTCGGCTATTATAGGTTGTTTGGAAACGCATGCTGTGGAATTTGATGTACTCCTCCTAGGAAATTCATCCATTCGCCTCCAAACTCGGTCGGCATGAAGTCAAGACATTGAGGATGCTAAATTGCGGACGGATTTTTGATATCTCGAACGGTTTGGCCGTGGCAAGGAAACGAATTTATGGCGAATAATTCAAACAGGAAGTGTGTTATAACTTCTGCATACATTAACTGATCTTGATGAAACTTCAGCAGTGTGTTAGTTGTAAGAGGCCGATCACATGGATGTGACATTTGTGAGTCAAAGTTATAGCGCCACCAACTGGCAACAGGAAGTGTGTCACTTTCAAAATGCTTTGAAATCACCCTCTTATTTTTACCCGATTTGCTTCAAACTTTATGTGTATAATGTAAACACACGGCAGATGTAGACCTGTGAAAGGATTATTGATATCTTAGATACTGTTGCCGTGGCAACGCATAAAACTTTAATATTCTTTTCGGATGCTTTTGAGACTCTTCACATGCTTGAAAATGCATGAAACTCGACAGACACATCACATTTATTATCCAGTAGACATGTGCAAAGTTTCAGAAACGGGCGTGGTGAAATGGCTCAGTAGCGCCACCTTTAGTCAAAAGTGGGGGGGTTAGTTTTATCAACAGCAACAAAACTTGGTATGAGTATTGTTCTCATCAAGACGGACAACTTTCTAATTTACAGTAACTAGCTCGGACCAAGAGGAAGAGAGATATTTTGGTTTGAATGTGGATTTTCTGGAGAATTTTCTCTCCCTCTCTCTGTGTCTCTGTGTGTGTGAGGGGAGGGGGGGATTTGACTATTGCTTTTATATTGTTAATCAAGGTTTCAGGGGCTTTTGGGGTCCTTAACGTGCTCAAAAACTCTTGAAACTTTGCACACAAGTCAGAACCCCCTGGCATCAGGGCCGGGCTGAAGCTGGTACCCGGGCGTGGCAGGGGGGCTCAACAGCGCCCCCTTGAACTGGGTCTGAAAACTTGGTCCATAGATCAAACACGCTTGCATGAATTAATATGAAACTCGGCACACATATAGATCTCATCGGGCCAAACAACTTTTCCCCCGTCAAGTTTTACGCCAGCCCAACAGGAAGTTGGCTATTATGGGTTGTTTGGAAAACGCTTGCTGTGGAATGCGAAGTACTCCTCCTAGAGAATTCATCCAATCCCCACCAAACTCGGTGTGCATGAAGTCAAGTCATTGAGGATGCTAAATTGCGGAAGGATTTTTGATATCTCGAACGGTTTGGCCGTGGCGAGGAAACAAATTTATGGCGAGAAAAGAGAAACACGAAGCGGTATAACTTCTGCATACATTAACTGATCTTGATGAAACTTCACCAGTGTGTTCGTGGTAAGAGGCCGATCAGATGGATGTAACTATTGTGAGTCAAAGTTATAGCACCACCAACTGGCAGCAGGAAGTGTGTCACTTTCAAAATGCCTTTGACAAAAGTGGGGGGGGTTAGTTGTATATACAGTAACAAAAATCAGTACGTACATTGGTCTCATCGAGCCGGACAACTTTCTAATTTAAAGTAATTTGCTCCGACCAACAGGAAGTCAGATATTTAGGTCTGAATGTGGATTTTTGGGATATTTCAGACTCTGAGTTTTTAGCTACTCCTCCTAACTGGTTTATTTTTTTCACACCAAACTTTTTCAACACGATGAAAATACATTAAATATGCTAAATTGTGAACGGATATTAAATATTTCAAACAGTTTTGATATAGTGAGGGATTAAAGTAATGTACAAAAAGGAAACGCTAAAAGCCTCATCTTCTAAAAATGTAATTATACACCATTTATTTCTATATAAAAGTATACAAATATCACAACTAAACCCATTTTATTCTTTTTTTTTTCAATTTAAGAATTACTTATACGTTTAAAAATAGCAATTGTACTCTTTAGTCACATAAAAGTCAAGTCATACATAGGGCTATACTGCCCTCTTGTGTTCAAAATCAGGTAGGCCTATTGTATCTATATAAAAATATACTAGGTATGTGACGGTGAGAATATTTTACCACCGGTTAATCAACGGGTTAATCAACGCTAATCAATGTTGTGGAATATTTTGAGTGTATAAAATCAGAATAAAGTAAGACAAATAATATTTTCTGTCTTCTATATATATATATATACATATATATATATACATATATATATATATATATATATATATATATATATATATATATATATATATATATATGTATGTATGTATGTATGTATGTATGTATATATATATATATACCGTATTTTCCGGACTATAAGTCGCTCCGGAGTATAAGTCGCATCAGTCAAAAAATGCGTCATGAAGAGGAAAAAAACATATATAAGTCGCACTGGACTATAAGTCGCATTTATTTAGAAATTTATTTCACAAAATCCAAGACCAAGAACAGACATTTAATCTGGAAAGGCAAGTTATTCAACTACACAGAACAACAGGCTGAATAACGTTAGGTGTCCGGTATGTTAACGCAACACATTAACAGTTATTCAGCTACACGATAACATTAAGAACATATACCTGGGAGGCTGAATAGGCTAAATTAACATAAGCCAGCGAGCCCAACAAGCAAGTTACCAATAAACAAGTTCACCAAGCTCCCGCAATCTCATTCCACATCATTTTCATCATCCTTGGTGTCGCTTTTGAACAACTCCGCCAACTAGAGCGCCCTCTCACGGCTGTAGACGGTAATGTTTTCTCTTGGTTCATCTCAGTCTGAATTAATTTTGATATATAAGTCGCACCTGAATATAAGTCGCAGGACCAGCCAAACTATGAAAAAAAGTGCGACTTATAGTCCGGAAAATACGGTATATATATATATATATATATATATATATATATATATATATATATATATATATATATATATATATATAAATATAGCTGCGAGCAGCGATGAAGGGCCAAAGCCGGCGGCACCGCCACCCCGGTGCCTTTAGGGAACTAAAGGCACCGGGGTTGCGGTGCCACCGGCTTGGGCCCGTAATCGCTGCTCGCAGCTATATTTATTATTATTATTATTATTTTGTCAACCTTTCGGGCACTTTTGGGGCCCTTAACATGCTCGAAAACTCTTGAAATTTTGCACACAGGTCAGAACCCGCGGCCATCAGGGCCGGGCTGAAGCTGGTACCCGGGCGTGGCAGGGGGCCTCGACAGCGCCCCCTGGAACGGGATCCGAACACTTGTCCATAAATCAGACACGCTTGCATGTAATAATATGAAACTCGGTACACATATAGACCTCATCGGGCCGAACAACTTTCGTGCTCTAAGTTTTACGCCAGACCAACAGGAAGTCAGCTATTATGGGTTGTTTGGAAACGCATGCTGTGGAATTTGATGTACTCCTCCTAGGAAATTCATCCATTCGCCTCCAAACTCGGTCGGCATGAAGTCAAGACATTGAGGATGCTAAATTGCGGACGGATTTTTGATATCTCGAACGGTTTGGCCGTGGCAAGGAAACGAATTTATGGCGAATAATTCAAACAGGAAGTGTGTTATAACTTCTGCATACATTAACTGATCTTGATGAAACTTCAGCAGTGTGTTAGTTGTAAGAGGCCGATCACATGGATGTGACAGTTGTGAGTCAAAGTTATAGCGCCACCAACTGGCAACAGGAAGTGTGTCACTTTCAAAATGCTTTGAAATCACCCTCTTATTTTTACCCGATTTGCTTAAAACTTTATGTGTATAATGTAGACACACGGCAGATGTAGACCTGTGAAAGGATTATTGATATCTTAGATACTGTTGCCGTGGCAACGCATTAAACTTTAATATTCTTTTAAATATTAAAAAAATATTCTTTTCGGATGCTTTTGAGACTCTTCACATGCTTGAAAATGCATGAAACTCGACAGACACATCACATTTATTATCCAGTAGACATGTGCAAAGTTTCAGAAACGGGCGTGGTGAAATGGCTCAGTAGCGCCACCTTTAGTCAAAAATGGGGGCTTAGTTTTTCCTAGAATCACAAAACTTGGTAGGTGTATTGTTCTCATCAAGCCGGACAACTTTCTAATTTACAGTCATAACCTCAGACCACCAGGAAGAGAGATATTTTGGTTTGAATGTGGATTTTCTGAATAATTTTCTCTCCCTCTCTCTGTGTCTCTGTGTGTGTGAGGGGAGGGGGGGATTTGACTATTGCTTTTATATTGTTAATCAAGGTTTCAGGGGCTTTTGGGGTCCTTAACGTGCTCAAAAACTCTTGAAACTTTGCACACAAGTCAGAACTGCCATCAGGGACGGGCTGAAGCTGGTACCCGGGCGTGGCAGGGGGGCTCAACAGCGCCCCCTTGAATGGTGTCCCAAAACTTGGTCCATAGATCAAACACGCTTGCATGAATTAATATGAAACTCGGTACACATATAGATCTCATCGGGCCAAACAACTTTCCCCCGGTCAACTTTTACACCAGCCCAACAGGAAGTCGGCTATTATGGGTTGTTTGGAAAACGCTTGCTGTGGAATGCTAAGTACTCCTCCTAGAGAATTCATCCAATCCCCACCAAACTCGGTGTGCATGAAGTCAAGACATTGAGGATTCTAAATTGCGGACGGATTTTTGATATCTCGAACGGTTTGGCCGTGGCGAGGAAACGAATTTATGGCGAGAAAAGAGAAACACGAAGTAGAATAACTTATGCATACATTAACTGATCTTGATGAAACTTCAGCAGTGTGTTCGTGGTAAGAGGCCGATCAGATGGATGTAACTATTGTGAGTCAAAGTTATAGCGCCACCAACTGGCAGCAGGAAGTGTGTCACTTTCAACATGCTTTTGACAAAAGTGGGCGGGTTAGTTTTAACTACAGTAAAAAAAAAAAAACGTTTGTATATTGTACTCATCAAGCCGGACAACTTTCTAATTTACATTCATTAGCTCCGGCCATCTGGAAGTCAAAAATTTTTGTCTGAATGTGGATTTTTTTGGATATTTCAGACTCTGAGTTTTTAGTTACTCCTCCTTATACATAGGGCTATACTGCCCTCTTGTGTTCAAAATCAGGTAGGCCTATTGTATCTATATAAAAATATACTAGGTAATATGTGACTTTGAGAATATTTTACCACCGGTTAATCGACGTGTGACACCACTGGGGGCTTTTGAATCGCCAACTTAAAAACGAAAGTAAAATATGTTCGTCTGCACTGACATTGATAATGGTTGAGCAAGCATTTCAAATGAATTCCTATGGAAGTAGGAATTAACTGAAAAACATTCCTCGCTCGTTCCTCGCTGTGGACGCGCACCGTTATGAATGCCCGTGCAGCCGTGAGCATTTTAGTTTAATTTTAAAATTAGCGCCTTTCGGGGGGTGGATTGCTTGAAATTATTTTACAAAAGCACAATGTTGTGTTTTATTGCGACTGTACACAAATATAAGTTAACACTTTGCAGTTTGAATGTCGTCCTGTATAATGACGGAGTATGTTTTTATGTGTCCACTGTTCAAACGCGCCCACGCCACACACACACACACACACACACACACACACACACACACACACACGGTTTACTATCTTTGTGGGGACTCTCCATAGCCTTAATTTTTTTTATACTGTATAAACTGTATATGCTATCTCCTCACACTAACCCTACCCCTAAACCTACCTATCACAGAAAACTTTCTGCATTTTTACATTTCCAAAAAAACTCATTCTGTATGATTTATAAGCTTGTTTACCCATGGGGACCTCTATTTAGGTCCCCACTGTGACACGAGTCCCCATGAGTCTGTATGCATTCAGGTTGAAGTCCCCACCGGGATAGAAAAACATGAACACACACACACACACACACTTACATTCCAGCATTGTAATCTTGACATCGCAGCCTGTTCATTATGGCCTTCATAAAATATAATAATAAAATAGTCAACCTAACATATAACAATTACACTGCTCTAAATAGTCAGTAGTACAATTCATACATTCACAGTAAGCACCGCTCCACTGTGGTGTTTCCAAGCACATTTTTGCGCTTGTGAAGAGGATGATTTTTTCCGTCGATATTGGAACACGAGTGAAGAACAAAGCCTATAATAAAGAATAGTTTAGCATCCAAATACATCGCAAATGTTGAAACATTTTGATTCTAATGAGGGTTACGTGAGCCCAACACTGCTTTCTTTCATTTTTATTTTTACATTAAATTTAAAGGATTTGTTGTGGAATATTTTGAGTGTATCATAAAATCAGAATAAGGTAAGTCAAGCAATATTTTTGGTCTTTTTTATATATATATATATATATATATATATATATATATATAAATATAGCTGCGAGCAGCGATGAAGGGCCAAAGCTGGCGGTACTGCCACCCCGGTGCCTTTAGGTAACTAAAGGCACCGGGGTTGCGGTGCCACCGGCTTGGGCCCGTAATCGCTGCTCGCAGCTATATTTATTATTATTATTATTATTATTGTTCTTCAAGGGTTCGGGGGCTTTTGGGGCCTTTAACGTGCTCGAAAACTCATGAAACTTTGCACACGGGTCAGAAGCTGCGGCCATTAGGGCCGGGCTGAAGATGGTACCCGGGCGTGGCAGGGGGGCTCGACAGCGCCCCCTTGAATGGGGTCCGAGTACGGTCTGAAAACTTGGTCCATATACCAAACACGCTTGCATGAATTAATATGAAACTCGGTACACATATAGATCTTATCGGGCCGAACAACTTTCGTGCTCTAAGTTTTATTGCAGCCCAACAGGAAGTCGGCTATTATGGGTTGTTTGGAAAACCAAAGCTGTGGAATTTGATGTACTCCTCCTAGGAAATTCATCCATTCGCCTCCAAACTCGGTGTGCATGAAGTCAAGACATTGAGGATGATAAATTGCGGACGGATTTTTGATATCTCGAACGGTTTGGCCGTGGCGAGGAAACAAATTTATGGCGAGAAAATAGACACAGGAAGTGTGTTATAACTTCTGCATACATTTACTGATCTTGATGAAACTTCAGCAGTGTGTTCGTTGTAAGAGGCCGATCACATGGATGTGACTATTGTGAGTCAAAGTTATAGCGCCACCAACTGGCAGCAGGAAGTGTGTCACTTTCAAAATGCTTTGAAATCACCCTCTTATTTTTACCCGATTTGCTTCAAACTTTATGTGTATAATGTAAACACACGGCAGATGTAGACCTGTGAAAGGATTTTTGATATCTTTAATACTGTTGCCATGGCAACGCTTCAAACTTTAATATTCTTTTTTGATGCTTTTGAGACTCTTAACATACTTGAAATTGGATGAAACTCGACAGACACATCACACTTATTAGCCCGTAGACTTGTGCAAAGTTTCAGAAACGGGCGTGGTGAGGGGCTCAGTAGCGCCACCTTTAGTCATAAGTGGGGGGGTTAGTTTTATCAACAGCAACAAAACTTGGTATGTGTATTGTTCTCATCAAGACGGACAACTTTCTAATTTACATTAACGATCTCCGACCAACAGGAAGAGAGATATTTTGGTTTGAATGTGGATTTTCTGAAGAATTTTCTCTTCCTCTCTCTGTGTCTCTGTGTGTGTGAGGGGAGGGGGGGGATTTGACTATTGCTTTTATATTGTTAATCAAGGTTTCAGGGGCTTTTGGGGTCCTTAACGTGCTCAAAAACTCTTGAAACTTTGCACACAAGTCAGAACCCCCTGCCATCAGGGACGGGCTGAAGCTGGTACCCGGGCGTGGCAGGGGGGCTCAACAGCGCCCCCTTGAACGGGGTCCCAAAACTTGGTCCATAGATCAAACACGCTTGAATGAATTAATATGAAACTCGGTACACATATAGATCTCATCGGGCCGAACAACTTTCCCCCGGTCAAGTTTTACGCCAGCCCAACAGGAAGTCGGCTATTATGGGTTGTTTGGAAAACGCTTGCTGTGGAATGCGAAGTACTCCTCCTAGAGAATTCATCCAATCCCCACCAAACTCGGTGTGCATGAAGTCAAGACATTGAGGATTCTAAATTGCGGACGGATTTTTGATATCTCGAACGGTTTGGCCGTGGCGAGGAAACAAATTTATGGCGAGAAAAGAGAAACACGAAGTGGAATAACTTATGCATACATTAACTGATCTTGATGAAACTTCAGCAGTGTGTTCGTGGTAAGAGGCCGATCAGATGGATGTCAAGTCAAGTCAAGTCATCTTCATTTATATAGCGCTTTTAACAACGTAGATTGTTTCAAAGCAGCTTCACAGAGATAAGCGTATAATTTAAGGTAACAGAGATTGTTTTGGCTTTATAGCAGAGTTAAGTTATTTTCCATCTAAAGTTAGTTTTGATTGATTTGCTTCCGTCGCAACGATCATTTGTTATTAAATTAGGGGCCGCTAAGACGACACCATTCCCTCTACACAGACTTTAAACGCGAACCTGTGAGAAACGCTGATGGCGTTCACATGCGCATTTAGAGTGGGTTCTATAGTTATGTGCGTTTGAAAATACGCAGGTTTGGAATTCCCTACAAGCCAAGCCTAAACAAAGTACTTGTCTTTCCTTATAAATTTTGATAAAGAATTTTATTTTATTTTGTTGCTTTGGGGTAGGAACGCGAAACGAATTTCCCGACAACGCCTTATCTGTAGAGTGGTAGAGGGATCCTCCATAGGGAGAGACTAGTTGGCACTTCAGCACTGCGTTGTCATCAGGTCCAGGCGAAGGTCCTTCGTCAGATCTGGATACGGCCCGGATCCGGCAGGCTGCAGGAAAACCTCGGGATAAACACAGACACTAAAATTAGCGTAGATGCCATTCAACTCATGATGTAACGAGTACATCAGGATTTATGGGAAGTGTTCCCGGTTCCGGCTGACCTAATCTATGCAGCCTAACATTAAATTATAGAAGTCTATAATGTATTATGTGAATGCTAGGTCAAAGAGATGTGTCTTTAATCTGGCTTTGAACTGACAGAGTGTGTCTGCTTCCCGGACAATGGTAGGAAGACTGTTCCAGAGTTTTGGTGCTAAATAGGAGAAGGATCTACCGCCAGCAGTCGATTTTGATATTCTAGGTATTATCAACTGGCCGGAATTTTGAGATCGCAATAGACGTGAAGGACTATAATGCGTTAAGAGCTCGCTCAAGTACTGCGGAGCTAAACCATTTAGTGCTTTGTAAGTAATCAGCAATATTTTAAAATTTATGCAATGTTTAATAGGGAGCCAATGCAGTTTTGACAGAACCGGGCTAATATGGTCATACTTCCTGGTTCTGGTAAGAACTCGAGCTGCTGCGTTTTGAACCAGCTGTAGTTTGTTTATTAAACGTGCAGGGCAACCACCCAGTAGAGCATTGCAATAATCTAGCCTTGAGGTCATGAACGCATGAACTAATTGTCCCGCATTTGTCAATGAGAGCATATGGCGTAATTTAGATATATTTTTAAGATGGAAAAATGCAGTTTTACAGATACTAGACACGTGACTTTCAAATGAAAGATTGGTATCAAAGAGCACACCCAGGTTCCTAACCGACGACGAAGACTTAACAGAGCAGCCATCAAGTGTTAGACAGTATTCTAGGTTATTACGTGAGGAAGTTTTTTGTCCAATAATTAGAAACTCAGTTTTTTCAGAATTTAGAAGTAGGAAATTACGAGTCATCCAATTTTTTATATCTGCTATGCATTCCGTTAATTTTATGAATTGATAAGTTTCGTTAGGTTTTGAAGAAATATACAGCTGAGTATCGTCAGCATAACAGTGAAAGCTAATTCCATGTTTCCTAATGATATCTCCTAATGGTAGCATGTACAGAGTGAACAGCAGCGGTCCTAGTACTGAGCCTTGTGGTACGCCATACTGAACTTGTGATAGATGAGAGACATCTCATCATTTACTGCTACAAACTGATAACGGTCAGATAAGTATGATTTAAACCATGCTAGTGCATTTCCCGTAATGCCAACATAATGTTCTAATCTATTTAAAAGAACGTTGTGGTCAATGGTGTCAAACGCAGCACTAAGATCGAGTAACACTAATAGCGAGATACAACCACGATCGGATGATAAGAGCAAATCATTTGTGACTCTAACGAGAGCTGTCTCGGTACTATGGTACGGTCTAAATCCTGACTGGAAATCCTCGCAGATATCATTTCTTTCAAGAAAGGAACACAGTTGTGAGGATACTGCCTTTTCTAATATCTTTGACAGAAAAGGTAGATTCGAGATCGGCCTGTAATTGACTAATTCTGTAGGATCAAGTTGCGTTTTTTTAACAAGCGGTTTAATCATAGCCAGCTTAAAGTTTTTTGGTACGTATCCTAGAGACAAAGATGAATTAATGATATTAAGAAGAGGATCTAGGACCTCTGGAAGCATCTCTTTCAGTAGCTTAGTTGGTATAGGGTCTAACATACATGTTGTCGATTTAGATGATTTAATGAGTTTAGTAAATTCTTCCTCTCCTATAGCAACGAATGAATCAAATTTTTCCTCAGGGAGGCTACAATGCACTGCCTGATGCGATACTGTAGTAGACGGTTGCATAGTTATAATTTTGTCCCTGATATTATCAATCTTATAAGTGAAGAAGTTCATAAAATCATTACTGCTGTGTTGCTTGGAAACTTCTGGGCTTGAAGCTTTATTTTTCGTTAGTTTAGCCACCGTTTCAAATAAATACCTAGGATTATGTTTATTTTCTTCTAATAGGGTTGAAAAATAAGCAGATCTAGCCGCTTTTAAAGCCTCTCTGTAAGTAATTGAGCTCTCCTTCCATGAAATGCGAAATACCTCTAGTTTTGTTTTCTTCCAGTTGCGCTCCATTTTTCTGGCTGCTCTCTTAAGGGCCTGAGTGTGCTCGTTGTACCACGGCGTTGGACTATTTTCTTTAATCTTCTTTAAGCGCAACGGAGCAACTGTGTCTAAAGTGCTGGAAAAGAGAGAGTTAAAAGTTTATGTTGCAATATCGAGTTCTTCTAAGCTATCTGGGATGCTGAGATGATGAAACTGATCAGGAAGATTATTAATAAAGCAATCTTTAGTAGCAGAAGTGATAGATCTAACATATTTGAAACACGGAGTCGGCTTTGCAGCCTTGGCTAAGTGCAAATTACACGAGACTAGATAATGATCTGAGATGTCATCGCTCTGCTGCAGAATTTCAACGGCATCAACATCTATTCCATGTGATAATATTAGATCTAGAGTATGATTACGACGATGAGTAGGTCCTGACACGTGTTGTCTAACTCCAATTGAATTTACAATGTCTTTAAATGCCAATCCCAATGCATCTTTTTCATTATCGATGTGTATATTAAAATCACCAACAATTAGTACTTTATCTGCAGTCAATATTAATTCTGATAGAAAGTCCGCAAATTCTTTGATAAAGTCTGTATGGTGCCCTGGTGGCCTGTATACAGTACCCAGCACAAATCTCAAACGTGATTTATCGTTTACACTATATATTTTTACATTAAGCACCAATGCTTCAAAAGAATTATATTTGAAACTTGATTTCTTAGTGGTTTTGAAACTATTACTATAAATTACAGCAACACCACCCCCTTTGCGTTTCAGACGAGGTTCATGTTTATAACAGTAATCTTGCGGGGTTGATTCATTTAAAGTAATGTAATCGTTTGGTTTTAGCCAGGTTTCTGTCAAACACAGCACATCTAGGTTATTATCTGAAATCATATCATTAACAATGAGTGCTTTTGAAGTAAGCGATCGAATATTCAGCAACCCAAGCTTTAGCATTTGCTCATGTCAAGTCAAGTCATCTTCATTTATATAGCGCTTTTAACAACGTAGATTGTTTCAAAGCAGCTTCACAGAAATAAGCGTATAATTTAAGGTAACAGAGATTGTTTTGGCTTTATAGCAGAGTTAAGTTATTTTCCATCTAAAGTTAGTTTTGATTGATTTGCTTCCGTCGCAACGATCATTTGTTATTAAATTAGGGGCCGCTAAGACGACACCATTCCCTCTACACAGACTTTAAACGCGAACCTGTGAGAAACGCTGATGGCGTTCACATGCGCATTTAGAGTGGGTTCTATAGTTATGTGCGTTTGAAAATACGCAGGTTTGGAATTCCCTACAAGCCAAGCCTAAACAAAGTACTTGTCTTTCCTTATAAATTTTGATAAAGAATTTTATTTTATTTTGTTGCTTTGGGGTAGGAACGCGAAACGAATTTCCCGACAACGCCTTATCTGTAGAGTGGTAGAGGGATCCTCCATAGGGAGAGACTAGTTGGCACTTCAGCACTGCGTTGTCATCAGGTCCAGGCGAAGGTCCTTCGTCAGATCTGGATACGGCCCGGATCCGGCAGGCTGCAGGAAAACCTCGGGATAAACACAGACACTAAAATTAGCGTAGATGCCATTCTTCTCATGATGTAACGAGTACATCAGGATTTATGGGAAGTGTTCCCGGTTCCGGCTGACCTAATCTATGCAGCCTAACATTAAATTATAGAAGTCTATAATGTATTATGTGAATGCTAGGTCAAAGAGATGTGTCTTTAATCTGGCTTTAGCCATCTGTCATCTGTATTATAGCTGTTTTTTATTTGTTGAACATCAATTAAATTTTTAACCTTAGATGGGTTAAAACGTTTTTTGGATTTCCAAATTCGGGGAACAGACACAGTCTCTATATGATGATAGCTAGGTGAAAGAGGCTCTATGTGATGGGATTTATCTGACCTTGGTGACGCGAGGCCGCTAGCAGACGGTCGGTTAAGCCAGTCTGTCTGCTTCCTGACCTGAGCCCCAGATTGTCATGTTTGAGCTCTAAGACTATGAGCCATATTACTAGAGAGAAGAGCAGCACCATCCCAGGAGGGATGAATACCTCTTTTCAACAGGTCAGGTTTGCCCCAAAAACTTTTCCAATTGTCTATGAATTCTATATTATGTTGCGGACACCACCGAGACAGCCAACCGTTAAGCGAACACAATCTACTAACTATCTCATCACTCCTGCGAACAGGAAGGGGGCCAGAGCAAATTACAGTCCTTGACATCGTACTTGCAAGTTCACACACCTCTTTAATATTAATTTTGGTGATCTCCGACTGGCGGAGTCGAACATCATTAGTGCCGACATGAATAATGATCTTAGAGAATTTACGATTAGCATTAGCCAGCACTTTTAAATTTGCTTTGATGTCAGGCGCTCTGGCTCCCGGCAAACATGTGACTATGGTGGTTGGTGTCTCTATTTTCACGTTCCGTGTAATAGAATCGCCAATAACTAGGGCACAATCATTCTCAGTGGGTGTTTCACTGAGCGGGGCAAATCGATTTGTTATGGTAATCGGAACGGAAGAGTGGTTTTTAGATCCGCGACTAGAGCGATCCCTCACTGTCACCCATTTGCCCGGCTGCTCAGGCACTACTTCAGCCAGAACCGACTCATGTAAAGTGTTCACGCTAGGCGCATCCAAAATAGTATCTGAAGCTCTAGCACTCTTACTATCCTCAATTAAAGTTTGGATGCGTGTTTCTAATTCTGAAATCTTCTCTGTCAACCTAACTGTCTCCTTACATTTATCACATATAAATCCTATATTGTCGACAGAGAAAGCTATGCTAAACATGTGACATGAAGTGCAGGTGACAATAACAGGACAAGACATTACTCACCGTGTTTGTTGACTGATTCTTACTCACCTGAGCTTTTATGAACTCAAAGGCGCGGACGCGCGAGAGAAAAATAAATAAATAAAAATAGCTGAGCGCACGGGTGGCGCGTTAACAGGCTAGCGAATTACTAGCGTTTTGTGCTAGTAGTACTAATAACAGAAGCTAGCGATGTCAGTTTAATCTGAGATGTTGGGTAAAATGTAGTAGTATAAACAACTAGAAATGGTAGTAAATTAAAGCTGCAAGCAGCATTTATCGGGGTTCAAGCAGTTAAGGCCTTTAAGGCATTTAAGCATTTAAGACATTAAGATTTATTTAGAAAGCTTTTAACCACTGAAATAATAGATGGAAAAGTCCATGTACAGCCAATACAGGCAATTTACCATAGGAAATATGTTTTTCAAAGCTTTTTGACAGTTATAGCGCCACCCATTGTCCGATCTCCATGAAATTTGGCTTGCTTGTTAATGATGTTATGTCACATATGCTCACCAATTTATGTGAAGTTCCGAGTTTTCGTTTAGGATTTATAGGCTTTTGAGTGCATTTTGCCCCGCCCATTTTCTATTTGACCCAATTATACCCATGCATAAAATGCAAAAGTTCAACTTTTTTTTGATAATTATTGATCTAGAGAGTCCAGAGAATTGTCCTAGACTGGTTTGGTTCCGATCGGGCGAAAAACCTAGGACTAGTTCGCAAAAGTAGGTTTTTAACATATTCACGAATAATTAATGAACGGTTTGATTGACAGCAGTGGTTCTTGAGGCAAAGTTGTTCACCATGAGGAGACCTATCAAATGATATGCATTTTCTGACAAAATTTGTTACACCACGGGATTACAGAGCCTTAAAACTCGTTAGCGCCAACTAGTGGCGATTTCTTTCAAAATTCTTACAGACCTCCAGGGGCTTGAGCCGAACATGCCCACCGAGTTTCGTTCCGATCGGGCTTCGTTAACCTTGTTTAATAGGTGCTCAAACCTCATTGGCCAATGGCGGCCATGTTTTTTGACATACGCCAATATCCTTTTAGACACACATGGCCCTTTGGGCCAAGACACTGCATACCAAATTTCAAGTCATTCGGAAAAACGGTCAGGTGTCTATACGTTTTTTTTGTTTTATAGTCACCTCTATATTCACCTCTTACACATGTCTACCAAGTTTGGTGAAATTTACTTAATTACTTCTTGAGTTATAGCCGTTTTAGTAAAATAGGCTCCTCCCACAACGTTAATTTTGCACCCCCTAGCGACCATGAATCGAAATTTCAACTTTTTTTCGATAATTATTAATCTTCAGACTCCAGTGAACAATTCTGCACTGGTTTGGTTCCGATCGGTCAAAAAACCAGGGACTAGTTCGCAAAAGTAGGTTTTCGACAAAATTCAAAATGGCGGAAAATCTATCATGACGGAAATGAAATCGGAGATATACGTTTTGTTCGTCAGACGTCCAGCTTTCCAATGATATAAGACACTTGTGTCTACGACATACGGTCTAGGAGTTATGACCACTTTTGCGCTTTTGGTCGCTATAGCGCCACCTATGGGCCAATCGGCGTCATAATTTGATAACCTCTCCTCGATTTTTGTACTACCATATGCCAAAGTTTCAAAGCTCCAGCTCTTACGGTTTGGGCTGCACGATGCGTTTTACGGCAGAAGAATAATAATAAAAATCAGGACAATTACAATAGGGTTTCAGCACTTCGTGCTTGAACCCCTAATAAAAATCAGTACAATTACAATAGGGTTTCAGCACTTCGTGCTTGAACCCCTAATAATTAAAGCTGCAAGCAGCATTTATCGGGGTTCAAGCAGTTAAAACCTTTTAGGCATTTAAGCACAAAAGCATCAAAAGTTATTAAGATTTATTTAGCAAGCATGTAAGCACGGACATAATAGATGGAGAAGACCATTTACAGCCAATACAGGCAGTTTACCATGGGATATATATGGTTTTAAAGCTTTTTAACAGTTATAGCGCCACCTATGGTCCGATCTCCATAAAAATGTTTACTGTGACCTCAAATTGAAACCATACACATGTGTACTGAGTTTGGTGAAAATATCTCATTTACTTCTTGAGTTATAGCCATTTTAGTAAAATAGGCTCCTCCCACAACAATTTACCACATTCTAGTATTATTTACTATGATTCTAGCCTGATTTGCCATATTCTAGCATGATTTACCATGATATACTACATTCTAGTAGGATTTACCATTGTTTACTGTGATTGTATACTCTGACAAAATATGATTTATGAGTGATAAACTCTGACAAAATATGATTGTGCTAAAATAGTAATTGTTATATAAGTTATTTTTTAGTGTCTTATTGTTATATAAGTGATTTTTAGTGTATAATGAATGCCAAAGCATATGTGAGTAGACTTCATTAATACGTAGAATGGCCAGCAGAGGGCAGTAGAAGACCACTTATTGGCTCACTTTCACTTTAAACTTCATGATTTTCACAATTTTTCTGTACTAAAGCAAACCAGTTTTTCCATTTTAACTCCATAATGCATGTTTACACACACACACACACACACACACACACACACACACACACACACAAAGACAAATGTTGTTGTTTTTTCAATGCTATTGGGATATGTCATTATGAAAATATATTTCAATGGTCTATAAACATTTCACAAAGTCTTTGTAAGCTATTAATCAGATGATTCAGAATTTATTCAGAAACCTAAGACTACACACACACATTATGTTGTAGACACAGACATTTGAAATATATAATGTGATCAAACTGTCAATACTAATACTTTAACAGATGGATTTTGACTAAATGTAATTGTAAATGTTAAAATAGTGATTTTATAAAGTCTAAATATGAATTATAGAACAATATGACAACATGACTATTTTAAACAGCAGGGGGCAGTAAAAAACCACTTATTGGCTTAATATGCCATTATATTCATATCATTTTCACCTTTTTAACTGTTATAGAGGCAAATTTTGTCAGATCTGTCTGAAAATTTTCATGCATGTTCAGAGTGATATTTCACATGTTCTGACTTGTTTTTAAGAAGGTTTGAACATTATTTAAAGAGATATAGGCTTTCAGGGACAATTGGTAAAGGCCACATTTTGAAGTGAACCTATTATAGCAATCCAAATGAAGTAGTTCAACTTTTTCTGACAATTATTGTTCTAGTGAGTCCAGAGAATTGTATTGCACTAGTTTTTAACATTATGATATGAAAATTATATGATCAGAGATGGAAAAGACCATTTACAGCCAATACAGGCAGTTTACCATAGGAAATATATAGTTTTAAAGCCTTTTAACAGTTATAGCGCCAACTATGGTCCGATCTCCATGAAATTTTGCATGCTTGTTAATGATGTTATGTCACATAAGTTCACCAATTTTTGTGAAGTTCTGGGTTTTTATTTAGGATTTATAGGCTTTTTAATGTATTTTGCCACGCCCATTTTATAAATGATCCTATTACAGCCATCCAAATGCAAAAGTTCAACTTTTTTTGATAATTATTGATCAAGAGAGTCCAGAGAATTGTCCTAGAATGGTCTGGTTCCGATCGGGCGAAAAACCTAGGACTAGTTCGCAAAAGTAGGTTTTTAACATAATTACGAATATTTACTGAATGGTTTGATTGACATTAGTGGTTCTAGAGGCAAAGTTGTTCAGCATGAGCAGATCTATCAAATGATATGCATTTTGTGATGATATGTGTAACACCACGTGATTACAGAGCCATAAAACTCGTTAGCGCCAACTAGTGGCCGATTTCTTTAAAAATTCTTACAGACCTCCAGGGCCATGAGTCGAACATGCCCATCGAGTTTCGTTCCAATCGGCCTCCGTTAACCTTGTCTAATAGGTGCTCAACTTTATTGGCCAATGGCGGCCATGTTTTTTGAGATACACCAATGTCCTCATAGACATACATGGCACCTTGGACCAAGACACTGCATACCAATTTTCAAGTCAATCGGACTAACGGTCAGGTGGTTATAGCCTGTTTTATGTTTTTTTCATGTTATAGCGCCACCATGTGGCCGATCGCCGCGATTTTTTTACTGTGACCTCAGATTGACCTCCTACACATGTGTACCAAGTTTGGTGAAGTTTACTGAATTACTTCTTGAGTTATAACCATTTTAGTTAAATAGGCTCCTCCCACAACGTTTATTTTGCGCCCCCTAGCGACCATGAATCGAAATTTCAACTTTTTTTCGATAATTATTGATCTTCAGACTCCAGAGAACATTTCTGCACTGGTTTGGTTCCGATCGGACGAAAAACCACGGACTAGTTCGCAAAAGTAGATTTTTGACAAAATTCAAAATGGCGGAAAATCTATCATGACGGAAATAAAATCGGAGATATACGTTTTGTTCGTCAGGCGTCCAGCTTTCCAATGATATAAGACACTTGAGTCTGCGACATACGGTCTAGGAGTTATCAGCAGTTTCGCGCTTTTGGTCGCTATAGCGCCACCTATGGGCCAATCGGGGTCATAATCTCTGAACCTCTCCTCGATTTTTGTACTACCATCTGGCAAAGTTTCAATGCTCTAGCCCTTACGGTTTGGGCTGCACGATGCGTTTTACGGCAGAAGAATAATAATAATTAAAGCTGCAAGCAGCATTTATCGGGGTTCAAGCAGTTAAGGCGTTTAAGGTTTTTAAGCACAAAAGCATCAAAAGTTATTAAGATTTATTTAGCAAGCATGTAACCACTGACATAATAGATGGAAAAGACCATTTACAGCCAATACAGGCAATTTGCCATGGGATATACACTCACCTAAAGGATTATTAGGAACACCTGTTCAATTTCTCATTAATGCAATTATCTAATCAACCAATCACATGGCAGTTGCTTCAATGCATTTAGGGGTGTGGTCCTGGTCAAGACAATCTCCTGAACTCCAAACTGAATGTCAGAATGGGAAAGAAAGGTGATTTAAGCAATTTTGAGCGTGGCATGGTTGTTGGTGCCAGACGGGCCGGTCTGAGTATTTCACAATCTGCTCAGTTACTGGGATTTTCACGCACAACCATTTCTAGGGTTTACAAAGAATGGTGTGAAAAGGGAAAAACATCCAGTATGCGGCAGTCCTGTGGGCGAAAATGCCTTGTTGATGCTAGAGGTCAGAGGAGAATGGGCCGACTGATTCAAGCTGATAGAAGAGCAACTTTGACTGAAATAACCACTCGTTACAACCGAGGTATGCAGCAAAGCATTTGTGAAGCCACAACACGCACAACCTTGAGGCGGATGGGCTACAACAGCAGAAGACCCCACCGGGTACCACTCATCTCCACTACAAATAGGAAAAAGAGGCTACAATTTGCACGAGCTCACCAAAATTGGACAGTTGAAGACTGGAAAAATGTTGCCTGGTCTGATGAGTCTCGATTTCTGTTGAGACATTAGCCCCTTTCACACAGCGCATTGAACCCGGCAAATTGCCGGCAAATTGCCGGAACGCCTTCTGTGTGAACGCAAACACGACCCGGGATTGATGCCGGCATCGATGCCGGGTTGGGGACCTAGAAGCATTGCCGTGTTCAGTCCCGGAACGCGCGCTGTGTGAACAAAAGCCGTAATAATGCCGTGTCGTAGTGATGACGTTGAAGCCGGGATCGTTCGCCAGCTGTGAAACGGTACGTAATGCGCAAGTTTATGATCGAATCAGAGAAAAAAATGCACAAGCGAGAGAGAGAAATCACAGCTCATAAGCAAACTGAAGACGCTGCTGAGACATTACAAGTCACATCGATGTCACGTGTCTTTCCGGGACATACACGGGTTGTGTGTGAACGCGCTCTCTGATTCCGGAAAATCACTGGCAGTGTGAATGAACCAAAATCAAACGAACCCGGGTCAAATCCCGGGTCACTTTATCCGTGTATTTTCCGGAATCTTTGTGTGAAAGGGGCTATTCAGATGGTAGAGTCAGAATTTGGCGTAAACAGAATGAGAACATGGATCCATCATGCCTTGTTACCACTGTGCAGGCTGGTGATGGTGGTGTAATGGTGTGGGGGATGTTTTCTTGGCACACTTTAGGCCCCTTAGTGCCAATTGGGCATCGTTTAAATGCCACGGCCTACCTGAGCATTGTTTCTGACCATGTCCATCCCTTTATGACCACCATGTACCCATCCTCTGATGGCTACTTCCAGCAGGATAATGCACCATGTCACAAAGCTCGAATCATTTCAAATTGGTTTCTTGAACATGACAATGAGTTCACTGTACTAAAATGGCCCCCACAGTCACCAGATCTCAACCCAATAGAGCATCTTTGGGATGTGGTGGAACGGGAGCTTCGTGCCCTGGATGTGCATCCCACAAATCTCCATCAACTGCAAGATGCTATCCTATCAATATGGGCCAACATTTCTAAAGAATGCTTTCAGCACCTTGTTGAATCAATGCCACGTAGAATTAAGGCAGTTCTGAAGGTGAAAGGGGGTCAAACACAGTATTAGTATGGTGTTCCTAATAATCCTTTAGGTGAGTGTATATGGTTTTAAAGCTTTTTAACAGTTATAGCGCCACCTATGGTCCGATCTCCATAAAATTGTTTACTGTGACCTCAAATTGAACCCATACACATGTGTACTGAGTTTGGTGAAGATATCTCATTTACTTCTTGAGTTATAGCCATTTGAGTAAAATAGGCTCCTCCCACAACGATTTGCCACATTCTAGAATTATTTAATATGATTCTAGCATGATTTACTATCATATACCATGTTCCAGAATGATTTATTAGGATTCTAGCATGATTTACCTTGATACACCTCATTTCAGTATTATTTACTATGATTTACAATGTTTCTAGCATGATTAACCACATTACTAGCAATTATGTGAAGTGTCAGTGCAAATGAGGTGATGAACACTGACAAAATATTATTGTGTTATAATAGTTAGTTATATACGTGATTTTTAGTGTGTGTCCAAGTATGAATGCAAAAGCACATGTAAAATATTTCATTATTAAGTAGAATGGCCAGCAGAGGGCACTAGAAGACCACTTATTGGCTCACTTTCACTTTAAACCAGTTTTCTGCACTAAAGCAAACCAGTTTTTCCATGTTAACTCAATGCATGCTTACACACACACACACACACACACACACACACACACATACACACACAGCATAGTTAACCATGGTTTACCATGATATACCACGTTCTAGTATTATTTACCAGGAGATAAACGACAATCTAGTATTATTTACTTTGATTTACCATGTTTCTAGCCTGATTTATCACATTACTAGCAATTATTTGAAGTGTCAGTGCAAATAAAGTGATTAACACTGACAAAATATGATTGTGTTATAATAGTTATTGCTATATAAGTGATTTTTTTAGTGTGTATTCAAGTATGAATGCAAGCACATGTTGAAATATTTCATTAATAAGTAGAATGGCCAGCAGAGGGCAGTAGAAGACCACTTATTGGCTCACTTTCACTTTAAACCAGTTTTCTGCACTAAAGCAAACCAGTTTATCCATGTTAACTCAATGCATGCTTACACACACACACACACACACACACACACACACACACACACACACACACACAAATGTTTCAGTGATATTGGTGTCACATTCACCTTCATCACATTCACCTTCTGTCTTCATCACATTCACCATCTGTCGTCATCACCTGCACCTGCTCCTCATCACCCTCCTCATCATCACCTGCTCCTCATCATCATAACCGTCACCTGTTGTCCTTGTCTTGATCTGTGTATTTAAGTTCCCCTCTCATCCATTATCATTGTCGGTTATTGTTTGTGCACTAGCACTCTGTTATGTTTGTTTTCATGTTGGAAAATAAAACCTTTGTTATATTTGTACCACACACACACACACACACACACACACACACACACCATCATTTATCATGATTTACCATGGCTGATACCAATACCAATATGAGAAAATGACTATTTTAAACAGCAGGGGGCAGTAAAATACCACTTATTGGCTTAACATGCCATTAATTCATATCATTTTCACCTTTTTAACTGTTATAGAGGCAAATTTTGTCCGATCTGTCTGAAAATTTTCATGCTTGTTCAGGGTGATATTTCACATGTTCTGACTTGTTTTTAAGAAGGTCTGAGCATTGATTAAAGAGATATAGGCTTTCGGGGACACTTGGTAAAGGCCAGATTTTGAAGTGAACCTATTATAGCTATCCAAATGAAGTAGTTCAACTTTTTCTGACAATTATTGATCTAGTGAGTCCAGAGAATTGTATTGCACTAGTTTTGAACATTATGATATGAAAATTATATGATCAGAGATGGAAAAGACCATTTACAGCCAATACAGGCAGTTTACCATAGGAAATATATGATTTTAAAGCTTTTTAACAGTTATAGCGCCACCTATCGTCCGATCTCCATAGAATTTTTCATGCTTGTTAATGATGTTATGTCACATATGCTGACCAATTTTTGTGAAGTTCTGAGTTTTTATTTAGGATTTATAGGCTTTTTAATGTATTTTGACACGCCCATTTTATAAATTACCCTATTACAGCCATCCAAATGCAAAAGTTCAACTTTTTTTTGATAATTATTGATCTAGAGAGTCCAGAGAATTGTCCTAGACTGGTCTGGTTCCGATCGGGCAAAAAACCTAGGACTAGTTCGCAAAAGTAGGTTTTTAACATATTAATGAATAATTAATGAACAGTTTGATTGACAGCAATGGTTCTTGAGGCAAAGTTGTTCAGGATGAGGAGATCTATCAAATGATATGCATATTGTGTGGATATTTGTAACACTACGTGATTACAGAGCCGTAAAACTCGTTAGCGCCAACTAGTGGCCGATTTCTTTCAAAATTCTTACAGACCTTTAGGGCCATGAGCCGAACATGCCCATTGAGTTTCGTTCCGATCGGCCTCCGTTAACCTTGTCTAATAGGTGCTCAAACTTCGTTGGCCGATGGCGGCCATGTTTTTTGAGATACGCCAATGTCCTCATACACATACATGGCACCTTGGACCAAGACACTGCATACCAATTTTCAAGTCAATCGGACTAACGGTCAGGTGGTTATAGCCTGTTTTATGTTTTTTTCATTTTATAGCGCCACCATGAGGCCAATCGTCGCGATTTTTTTACTGTGACCCCAGAGTAAGCTCATACACATGTGTACCAAGTTTGGTGAAGATACCTCATTTACATCGGGAGTTATAGCCATTTTAGTAAAATAGGCCCCTCCCACAACGTACGTTTTGGCGCCCCTTAGCGACCGTGAATCGAAATTTCCACTTTTTTTCGATAATTATTGATATTCAGTCTCCAGAGAACATTTCTGCACTAGTTTGGTTCCAATCGGGCAAAAAACCAGGGACTAGTTCGCAAAAGTAGATTTTTGACAAAATTCAAAATGGCGGAAAATCTATCATGGCGGAAATGAAATCGGAGATATACGTTTTGTTCGTCAGGCGTCCAGCTTTCCAATGATATAAGACACTTGAGTCTACGACATACGGTCTAGGAGTTATGAGCAGTTTCGCGCTTTTGGTTGTTATAGCGCCACCTATGGGCCAATCGGGGTCATAATCTCTGAACCTTTCCTCGATTTTTGTACTACCATCTGTCAAAGTTTCAAAGTTCCAGCTCTTACGGTTTGGGCTGCACGATGCGTTTTACGGCGGAATAATAATAATAATAATAATAATAATTAAAGCTGCAAGCAGCATTTATCGGGGTTCAAGCAGTTAAGGCCTTTAAGGCATTTAAGCACAAAAGCATCAAAAGTTATTAAGATTTATTTAGCAAGCATGTAACCACTGACATAATAGATGGAAAAGACCATTTACAGCCAATACAGGCAATTTGCCATGGGATATATATGGTTTTAAAGCTTTTTAACAGTTATAGCGCCACCTATGGTCCGATCTCCATAAAATTGTTTACTGTGACCTCAAATTGAACCCATACACATGTGTACTGAGTTTGGTGAAGATATCTCATTTACTTCTTGAGTTATAGCCATTTGAGTAAAATAGGCTCCTCCCACGACGATTTGCCACATTCTAGAATTATTTAATATGATTCTAGCATGATTTACTATCATATACCATGTTCCAGAATGATTTATTAGGATTCTAGCATGATTTACCTTGATACACCTCATTTCAGTATTATTTACTATGATTTACAATGTTTCTAGCATGATTAACCACATTACTAGCAATTATGTGAAGTGTCAGTGCAAATGAGGTGATGAACACTGACAAAATATTATTGTGTTATAATAGTTAGTTATATACGTGATTTTTAGTGTGTGTCCAAGTATGAATGCAAAAGCACATGTAAAATATTTCATTATTAAGTAGAATGGCCAGCAGAGGGCACTAGAAGACCACTTATTGGCTCACTTTCACTTTAAACCAGTTTTCTGCACTAAAGCAAACCAGTTTTTCCATGTTAACTCAATGCATGCTTACACACACACACACACACACACACACACACACACACACACACATACACACACAGCATAGTTAACCATGATTTACCATGATATACCACGTTCTAGTATTATTTACCAGGAGATAAACGACAATCTAGTATTATTTACTTTGATTTACCATGTTTCTAGCCTGATTTATCACATTACTAGCAATTATTTGAAGTGTCAGTGCAAATAAAGTGATTAACACTGACAAAATATGATTGTGTTATAATAGTTATTGCTATATAAGTGATTTTTAGTGTGTATTCAAGTATAAATGCAAGCACATGTGGAAAAATTTAATTAATAAGTAGAAGGGCCAGCAGAGGGCAGTAGAAGACCACTTATTGGCTCACTTTCACTTTAAACCTCATGATTTTGACCAGTTTTCTGCACTAAAGCAAACCAGTGTTTCCATGTTAACTCAATAATGCATACTTGCTACATATGCTACACACAATAATGCTACACACACACACACACACACACACACACACACACACACACACACACACACACACACAAATGTTTCAGTGATATTGGTGTCACATTCACCTTCATCACATTCACCTTCTGTCTTCATCACATTCACCATCTGTCGTCATCACCTGCACCTGCTCCTCATCACCCTCCTCATCATCACCTGCTCCTCATCATCATAACCGTCACCTGTTGTCCTTGTCTTGATCTGTGTATTTAAGTTCCCCTCTCATCCATTATCATTGTCGGTTATTGTTTGTGCACTAGCACTCTGTTATGTTTGTTTTCATGTTGGAAAATAAAACCTTTGTTATATTTGTACCACACACACACACACACACACACACACACACACACACACACACCATCATTTATCATGATTTACCATGGCTGATACCAATACCAATATGAGAAAATGACTATTTTAAACAGCAGGGGGCAGTAAAATACCACTTATTGGCTTAACATGCCATTAAATCATATCATTTTCACCTTTTTAACTGTTATAGAGGCAAATTTTGTCCGATCTGTCTGAAAATGTTCATGCTTGTTCAGGGTGATATTTCACACGTTCTGACTTGTTTTTAAGAAGGTCTGAGCATTGATTAAAGAGATATAGGCTTTCGGGGACACTTGGTAAAGGCCAGATTTTGAAGTGAACCTATTATAGCTATCCAAATGAAGTAGTTCAACTTTTTCTGACAATTATTGATCTAGTGAGTCCAGAGAATTGTATTGCACTAGTTTTGAACATTATGATATGAAAATTATATGATCAGAGATGGAAAAGACCATTTACAGCCAATACAGGCAGTTTACCATAGGAAATATATGATTTTAAAGCTTTTTAACAGTTATAGCGCCACCTATCGTCCGATCTCCATAGAATTTTTCATGCTTGTTAATGATGTTATGTCACATATGCTGACCAATTTTTGTGAAGTTCTGAGTTTTTATTTAGGATTTATAGGCTTTTTAATGTATTTTGACACGCCCATTTTATAAATTACCCTATTACAGCCATCCAAATGCAAAAGTTCAACTTTTTTTTGATAATTATTGATCTAGAGAGTCCAGAGAATTGTCCTAGACTGGTCTGGTTCCGATCGGGCAAAAAACCTAGGACTAGTTCGCAAAAGTAGGTTTTTAACATATTAATGAATAATTAATGAACAGTTTGATTGACAGCAATGGTTCTTGAGGCAAAGTTGTTCAGGATGAGGAGATCTATCAAATGATATGCATATTGTGTGGATATTTGTAACACTACGTGATTACAGAGCCGTAAAACTCGTTAGCGCCAACTAGTGGCCGATTTCTTTCAAAATTCTTACAGACCTTTAGGGCCATGAGCCGAACATGCCCATTGAGTTTCGTTCCGATCGGCCTCCGTTAACCTTGTCTAATAGGTGCTCAAACTTCGTTGGCCGATGGCGGCCATGTTTTTTGAGATACGCCAATGTCCTCATACACATACATGGCACCTTGGACCAAGACACTGCATACCAATTTTCAAGTCAATCGGACTAACGGTCAGGTGGTTATAGCCTGTTTTATGTTTTTTTCATTTTATAGCGCCACCATGAGGCCAATCGTCGCGATTTTTTTACTGTGACCCCAGAGTAAGCTCATACACATGTGTACCAAGTTTGGTGAAGATACCTCATTTACATCGGGAGTTATAGCCATTTTAGTAAAATAGGCCCCTCCCACAACGTACGTTTTGGCGCCCCTTAGCGACCGTGAATCGAAATTTCCACTTTTTTTCGATAATTATTGATATTCAGTCTCCAGAGAACATTTCTGCACTAGTTTGGTTCCAATCGGGCAAAAAACCAGGGACTAGTTCGCAAAAGTAGATTTTTGACAAAATTCAAAATGGCGGAAAATCTATCATGGCGGAAATGAAATCGGAGATATACGTTTTGTTCGTCAGGCGTCCAGCTTTCCAATGATATAAGACACTTGAGTCTACGACATACGGTCTAGGAGTTATGAGCAGTTTCGCGCTTTTGGTTGTTATAGCGCCACCTATGGGCCAATCGGGGTCATAATCTCTGAACCTTTCCTCGATTTTTGTACTACCATCTGTCAAAGTTTCAAAGTTCCAGCTCTTACGGTTTGGGCTGCACGATGCGTTTTACGGCGGAATAATAATAATAATAATAATAATAATTAAAGCTGCAAGCAGCATTTATCGGGGTTCAAGCTATTAAGGCGTTTAAGGTTTTTAAGCACAAAAGCATCAAAAGTTATTAAGTTTTATTTAGCAAGCATGTAACCACTGACATCATAGATGGAAAATACCATGTTTTAGCATGATTTATCATGTTATAACACATTCTAGCATGATTTACCATGGTTTACCATGATTTACCCTGTTCTAGCATAGTTTACCATGAATTTATCTTAGTTTACCTTGATTTACCATGTTCTAGCATGATTTACCATGATATACCACATTCTAGCATGATTTACCATAGTTTATCATGATTTACCATGGTTTACCATGATTTACCCTGTTCTAGCATAGTTTACCATGAATTTATCTTAGTTTACCTTGATTTACCATGTTCTAGCATGATTTACCATGATATACCACATTCTAGCATGATTTACCATAGTTTATCATGATTTACCATGGTTTACCATGATTTGCCCTGTTCTAGCATAGTTTACCATGAATTTATCTTAGTTTACCTTGATTTACCATGTTCTAGCATGATTTACCATGATATACCACATTCTAGCATGATTTACCATAGTTTATCATGCATTAACCATAGTTTATCATGATTTACCATGGTTTATCATGATTTACCCTGTTCTAGCATGATTTACTATTATATACCACGTTCTAGAATGATTTACCAGGATTCTAGCATGATTTACCTTGATACACCACATTTTAGTATTATTTACTATAATTTACCATGTTTCTGGCGTGATTTACCATGATTTACCACATTACTAGCCATTATGTGAAGTGTCCGTGCAAATGAAGTGATAAACACTGACAAAATATGATTTTGTTATAATAGTTATTGTTATATAAGTGATTTTTTAGTGTCCAAGTATTAATGTGAGCACATGTGAAAAGACTTCATTAATCCGTAGAATGGCCAGCAGAGGGCAGTAGAAGACCACTTATTGGCTCACTTTCACTTTAAATTTCATTATTTTCACCAGTTTTCTGCACTAAAGCAATCCAGTGTTTCCATGTTAACTCAATAATGCATGCTCTCTCTCTCTCACACACACACACACACACACACACACACACACACACACACACACACACACACACACACAAAGACAAATGTTGTTGTTGTTGTTGTTGTTTTTTCAATAACAAACACTTTTTCACTTTTGGTTGCTGTTCCGATCGGGCGAAAAACCAGGGACTAGTTCGCAAAAGTAGGTTTTGGACAAAATCCGACATAGCAGAAAATTTTCCCTGCCTACATCCAAATCGGAGATAGCCATTTTGTCCGCCTCGAGCCAAGGATTCCAACGATATAAGACACTTGATCCTGGGACAAACGGTCTAAGAGTTATGAGCGATTTTGAACTTTTGGTTGCTGTAGCGCCACCTATGGGCCAATCGGGGTCATACTCTGATAGGTTGTCCCCAAATTGAGGCCTACCATCTGGCCAGGTTTCAAGTCTCTAGGCCTTACGGTTTGTCCTGCACGATGCGTTTTACAAATCCTTACAATTACAATAGGGTTTCAGCATTTCATGCTTGAACCCCTAATAAGAATGAAGGCTTTTTGACAGTTATAGCGCCACCTATGGTCCGATCTCCATGAAACTCTGCATGCTTCCTCACCATGTTCTGACACATATGCTCATCAATTTTTGTGAAGTTCTGAGTTTTCCTTTGGGATCTATAGGCTTTTGAGTGTATTTTGCCACGCCCCTTTTCTAAATGACCCTGTTACAGCCACCCACATGCCAAAGTTCAACTTTTTTTCGATAATTATTGATCTAGAGAGTCCAGAGAATTGTCCTAGACTGGTTTGGTTCCGATCGGGCGAAAAACCAGGGACTAGTTCGCAAAAGTAGGTTTTGGACAAAATTCGACATAGCAGAAAATTTTCCCTGCCTACATCCAAATCGGAGATAGCCATTTTGTCCGCCTTGAGCCAAGGATTCCAACGATATAAGACACTTGATCCTGGGACAAACGGTCTAAGAGTTATGAGCGATTTTGAACTTTTGGTTGCTGTAGCGCCACCTATGGGCCAATCGGGGTCATACTCTGATAGGTTGTCCCCAAATTGAGGCCTACCATCTGGCCAGGTTTCAAGTCTCTAGGCCTTACGGTTTGTCCTGCACGATGCGTTTTACAAATCCTTACAATTACAATAGGGTTTCAGCATTTCATGCTTGAACCCCTAATAAGAATGAAGGCTTTTTGACAGTTATAGCGCCACCTATGGTCCGATCTCCATGAAACTCTGCATGCTTCCTCACCATGTTCTGACACATGTGCTCATCAATTTTTGTGAAGTTCTGAGTTTTCCTTTGGGATCTATAGGCTTTTGAGTGTATTTTGCCACGCCCCTTTTCTAAATGACCCTGTTACAGCCACCCACATGCCAAAGTTCAACTTTTTTTCGATAATTATTGATCTAGAGAGTCCAGAGAATTGTCCTAGACTGGTTTGGTTCCGATCGGGCGAAAAACCAGGGACTAGTTCGCAAAAGTAGGTTTTGGACAAAATTCGACATAGCAGAAAATTTTCCCTGCCTACATCCAAATCGGAGATAGCCATTTTGTCCGCCTTGAGCCAAGGATTCCAACGATATAAGACACTTGATCCTGGGACAAACGGTCTAAGAGTTATGAGCGATTTTGAACTTTTGGTTGCTGTAGCGCCACCTATGGGCCAATCGGGGTCATACTCTGATAGGTTGTCCCCAAATTGAGGCCTACCATCTGGCCAGGTTTCAAGTCTCTAGGCCTTACGGTTTGTCCTGCACGATGCGTTTTACAAATCCTTACAATTACAATAGGGTTTCAGCATTTCATGCTTGAACCCCTAATAAGAATGAAGGCTTTTTGACAGTTATAGCGCCACCTATGGTCCGATCTCCATGAAACTCTGCATGCTTCCTCACCATGTTCTGACACATGTGCTCATCAATTTTTGTGAAGTTCTGAGTTTTCCTTTGGGATCTATAGGCTTTTGAGTGTATTTTGCCACGCCCCTTTTCTAAATGACCCTGTTACAGCCACCCACATGCCAAAGTTCAACTTTTTTTCGATAATTATTGATCTAGAGAGTCCAGAGAATTGTCCTAGACTGGTTTGGTTCCGATCGGGCGAAAAACCAGGGACTAGTTCGCAAAAGTAGGTTTTGGACAAAATTCGACATAGCAGAAAATTTTCCCTGCCTACATCCAAATCGGAGATAGCCATTTTGTCCGCCTTGAGCCAAGGATTCCAACGATATAAGACACTTGATCCTGGGACAAACGGTCTAAGAGTTATGAGCGATTTTGAACTTTTGGTTGCTGTAGCGCCACCTATGGGCCAATCGGGGTCATACTCTGATAGGTTGTCCCCAAATTGAGGCCTACCATCTGGCCAGGTTTCAAGTCTCTAGGCCTTACGGTTTGTCCTGCACGATGCGTTTTACAAATCCTTACAATTACAATAGGGTTTCAGCATTTCATGCTTGAACCCCTAATAAGAATGAAGGCTTTTTGACAGTTATAGCGCCACCTATGGTCCGATCTCCATGAAACTCTGCATGCTTCCTCACCATGTTCTGACACATGTGCTCATCAATTTTTGTGAAGTTCTGAGTTTTCCTTTGGGATCTATAGGCTTTTGAGTGTATTTTGCCACGCCCCTTTTCTAAATGACCCTGTTACAGCCACCCACATGCCAAAGTTCAACTTTTTTTCGATAATTATTGATCTAGAGAGTCCAGAGAATTGTCCTAGACTGGTTTGGTTCCGATCGGGCGAAAAACCAGGGACTAGTTCGCAAAAGTAGGTTTTAGACAAAATTCGACATAGCAGAAAATTTTCCCTGCCTACATCCAAATCGGAGATAGCCATTTTGTCCGCCTTGAGCCAAGGATTCCAACGATATAAGACACTTGATCCTGGGACAAACGGTCTAAGAGTTATGAGCGATTTTGAACTTTTGGTTGCTGTAGCGCCACCTATGGGCCAATCGGGGTCATACTCTGATAGGTTGTCCCCAAATTGAGGCCTACCATCTGGCCAGGTTTCAAGTCTCTAGGCCTTACGGTTTGTCCTGCACGATGCGTTTTACAAATCCTTACAATTACAATAGGGTTTCAGCATTTCATGCTTGAACCCCTAATAAGAATGAAGGCTTTTTGACAGTTATAGCGCCACCTATGGTCCGATCTCCATGAAACTCTGCATGCTTCCTCACCATGTTCTGACACATGTGCTCATCAATTTTTGTGAAGTTCTGAGTTTTCCTTTGGGATCTATAGGCTTTTGAGTGTATTTTGCCACGCCCCTTTTCTAAATGACCCTGTTACAGCCACCCACATGCCAAAGTTCAACTTTTTTTCGATAATTATTGATCTAGAGAGTCCAGAGAATTGTCCTAGACTGGTTTGGTTCCGATCGGGCGAAAAACCAGGGACTAGTTCGCAAAAGTAGGTTTTGGACAAAATTCGACATAGCAGAAAATTTCCCCTGCCTACATCCAAATCGGAGATAGCCATTTTGTCCGCCTTGAGCCAAGGATTCCAACGATATAAGACACTTGATCCTGGGACAAACGGTCTAAGAGTTATGAGCGATTTTGAACTTTTGGTTGCTGTAGCGCCACCTATGGGCCAATCGGGGTCATACTCTGATAGGTTGTCCCCAAATTGAGGCCTACCATCTGGCCAGGTTTCAAGTCTCTAGGCCTTACGGTTTGTCCTGCACGATGCGTTTTACAAATCCTTACAATTACAATAGGGTTTCAGCATTTCATGCTTGAACCCCTAATAAGAATGAAGGCTTTTTGACAGTTATAGCGCCACCTATGGTCCGATCTCCATGAAACTCTGCATGCTTCCTCACCATGTTCTGACACATGTGCTCATCAATTTTTGTGAAGTTCTGAGTTTTCCTTTGGGATCTATAGGCTTTTGAGTGTATTTTGCCACGCCCCTTTTCTAAATGACCCTGTTACAGCCACCCACATGCCAAAGTTCAACTTTTTTTTGATAATTATTGATCTAGAGAGTCCAGAGAATTGTCCTAGACTGGTTTGGTTCCGATCGGGCCAAAAACCAGGGACTAGTTCGCAAAAGTAGGTTTTGGACAAAATTCGACATAGCAGAAAATTTCCCCTGCCTACATCCAAATCGGAGATAGCCATTTTGTCCGCCTTGAGCCAAGGATTCCAACGATATAAGACACTTGATCCTGGGACAAACGGTCTAAGAGTTATGAGCGATTTTGAACTTTTGGTTGCTGTAGCGCCACCTATGGGCCAATCGGGGTCATACTCTGATAGGTTGTCCCCAAATTGAGGCCTACCATCTGGCCAGGTTTCAAGTCTCTAGGCCTTACGGTTTGTCCTGCACGATGCGTTTTACAAATCCTTACAATTACAATAGGGTTTCAGCATTTCATGCTTGAACCCCTAATAATAAAAATCAGTACAATTACAATAGGGTTTCAGCACTTCGTGCTTGAACCCCTAATTAAAGCTGCAAGCAGCATTTATCGGGGTTCAAGCAGTTAAGGCCTTTAAGCACACAAGCATCAAAAGACATTAAGTTTTATTTAGCAAGCATTTAACAACTGCCATCATAGATGAAAAAGTCAATTTACAGCCAATACAGGCAGTTTACCATAGGAAATATATGGTTTTAAAGCGTTTTTTAAAGTTATAGCACCTTTTGCCTGAGTCTTCTTATAGTCTTGCCTGATCTCCACCACTTTTATTAGTAGTACTCAAAGTGAGCCCATATATATGTGTCAGATTTGTTGTAAATATGTAATTTTGATAAGGAATTTAGACAGTTATATTCAGTGGCGTAACGAGCCAACACCGGGCCCTTAAGTAGGATTATCAAGGCGGGCCCCTTGATGACGCAATTGATGACATTGATGACGCAATGTCCGCGAGTAGGCTACCATGAATAGGACAGGATATGATCATACACAGCATATTGTCAGGGTTTTGCAGGTTGAAGACGAGGAGACAGGATTTCAATACATCTGGTTTATTCACAAACGCAGATTACACGAACACTCAACACTACCTTGACAATACAACAACTGACCAAGACTGAAGGAACACACAGGACTTAAATACACAAGGAAACAGTTTAGGGAAATAAGACACAGCTGGGGCAAAACAAACGAGATAACTAAATGAGGTGATTAACAGGGCACAGGTGAGACAGGTGAATTGAAGACAATAACAACACAGTCCAAACATGAACGGAAACGTGACAGTACTCCCCCCCCTCCCTGAAGGCGCGTCCTCGCGCCGTAACAACCTCCAAAGGGGTGGGAGGGTGGGCGCCCCGGAGGCAGATGAAGGCATGGTTGCCCAGGACAAGAAGCCTCCAGGGCGGAGCTAGCTGCTCGGGGAACCAGGGTAGAGCAGGCTGTGGGCGTGGCCACGGCGGAGCTGTCAGACCCTTGGGCGTCCATGGCGGTGAAGACCCTTTGGGTGGCCTGGCTCTGGCTCTTGCTCGAAGACTGGCTCTGGCTCCTGCTCGACAGGGCAGCCGACCCCCCGACTCGGAACAAGACTCGGAACTGGACTCGGAACTGGACTCGGAACTGGATCTGGCCTCTCTGGGCCAACAACTGTCTCAGTCTCGACAGTAACTAAAGTGGGCGGGTCTTTGCGAATGGTCATTGACAGTATGGACGGGGATTCGCCAGTCCCAATTCAAAACAAATTTTATCACAATCCATCATTGTTCGTTTCAAACATGTGAGAGCATCAAAATGATCCATGGGTGAAATTGATTGGATTTAATTAATTTTTTTGTCAGTTCCTATCATAATTTTAACATTTTGGCGTTATTGTTTAGCTATTTACCTATGTTTTCAAATTTCCTTTGTTTTTTTGTTGTTGTCTCGATCGGACTAACGGCTTTGAAGATAACCAGAATTTTTTAAAGCTCTAAATGACACTTACAAAAACCATAAGGCGAAACCTGGCATGTTTGGTATTGTTTAACTTGGCAAGGATTCTTAGGAGGTCACTCCTGTGAAAAAAACACGGGCTTGAAACTTCTAAGGCTCCTTCAAGGTATTGTGCCAGTGATGTATACTGAGTTTTTTGAGATACACCAATGTTCTCATAGACTATCATGGCACCCTGGACAAAGACACTGCGTGCCAATTTTCAGTAGACTAACGGTTGGGTGCGCTTATAGCTATTTTCATGATTTTTTTCACTGTTATCCGGACTGTTGAGCAGTCTCAAGCCTATTAGTGATCCAACGCTGGATACTCCTATAGGTTACGTCCGTGGATCACGGCTGAACGCGTCTTCTCAACACTCACTTACAAACATTTTTCGCCTATCGTGCGTCTACTCTACACCCGTACCACTAAAAAGACGGATTATATCTAAGACTTCAGTCATAAATTAGTATTAATATTGATAGCATCACTGGTAGCGTCGTTGCTAACTTTCTGTCCATCTGTTAAAATGGCGAATATATCAGATGTAAGTAGTCTACCTTTTGGTGCAGGTGAGGACACATTTGAGCTGCACGCGGTGCAGTCTGAACTGGAAGCTGTTGAGAAACAGATCCACGACCTTTTAGTGAGACAAGCCGAACTGATAGAATGGCGGTTAGCTCTTGAAACATCACGCGCCGATGCACACAAATCAGAGATTAACGTTACTAACCCGCTGATTCCGACCTCGTCTACTCCGTGCGTTACTCAGCATCGGTCCCGAGCGCCGAGGTCACGATCAGCCATGGTCTCGTTCACTCTGGCTCCAACACGCCACCACGAAGCCTGGATATTTCCGCAGCGGAAGACGCGAGTCAGGTCTAGACCAAGACCCTCTCCGACCCTCCCGGTTTTCGAGTTATCCACACAAAACCGCTTCTCCCCTCTTCGCGAAACAGAACGCGATGCTGTGATCATCGGCGATTCCATCGTTCAGCACGTCCACGCTACATTAGGTAAAAGTAAGGTGCACAGTCACTGCTTTCCTGGTGCTCGTGTTTCTGAAATCGCTGCTCACGTACCCAAAATTCTGAACGGTGACGTGTGCGTCGGAACTGTGGTCCTGCACGCGGGAGTGAACGACATCAGGCTGCGCCAGACGGAAGTTCTGAAGAAAGACTTCAGGAATCTGATCGATACGGTACGCAGCACATCGCCTGATATAACGATCATTGTGTCAGGACCGCTTCCCACGTACCGTCTAGGACATGACAAGTTTAGTAGATTATTCGCGCTAAATGAATGGTTAACGTCATGGTGCAATGAGCAGAAACTGCTCTTTGTAAATAATTGGAATCTGTTTTGGGAGCGTCCTAGGCTTTTCCGTGCTGATGGCTTACACCCAAGCAGATTCGGAGCGGATCTTCTGTCGGATAACATCTCCAAAATGTTAAATACCTTTTGACTAGTAACCAAAAGTCCAAATCATAGTCTCTGCTGCACCAAATTAACTGATATAAATACTAGTGTAGAACATCGCATAGAAATTGTGTCTATTCCTCGTTTAGTGCGATCAAATAATAAATCTACTGCAGGATCTAGGAAAAATCTAATTGTTATTAAAACAGAAAATGTTGCTATTAGTAAACAAAAAAAAAATTCTAAAGCTAGGTCTTTTAAACATTAGATCACTCACACCTAAGGCAGTTATTGTAAATGAAATAGTCACAGATAATAGCATCGATGTACTTTGCCTTACTGAAACCTGGCTTAAACCAAATGATTATTTCGGTCTAATTGAGTCTACTCCATCTGGATACTCCTATAAGCATGAGCCCCGTCTGATTGGTCGTGGTGGCGGTATTGCAACAATCTATAGAGATTTTCTAAGTGTTACTCAGAAAACGGGTTATAAGTTTATTTCGTTTGAAGTACTTGTACTAAATGTTACGCTCTTAGATGCTAGAAAAACATCCCTATTATCTTTAGCCTTAGCTACCGTATATAGACCGCCAGGGCCTTACGCTGACTTCCTAAAAGAATTTGCAGATTTTCTCTCAGACCTATTGGTCAATGTCGATAAAGCATTAATTGTTGGAGATTTTAACATACACGTAGATAATCAAAATGATGCGTTAGGGGCTGCGTTTATAGATTTATTAAACTCCTTTGGGGTTAAGCAAAACGTTACCAGACCAACTCATCGTTTTAATCATACACTCGATTTAATTATATCACATGGAACCGATCCAACCGATATAGATATCATTCCACAAAGTGATGATGTAACTGACCATTACATGGTAACTTGCATATTACGTACCCCTGTAATATGTCATGCGGCACCGCGTTATCGATTAGGCAGAACAATCCTTCCATCCACCATAGATCATTTTTCAAATTGCTTATCTGATCTGTCTCAGCTGCTCAGTGAACCAAAACAAACAGATGAACTAGAGGAATTAACTAGCACTATTAGCACCATTCTCTCTGGAAAATTGGATATTGTTGCACCTATTAGACTAAAAAAGGTCAGAGAGAAAATTAAAGCACCATGGTACAACAATACTACGCATGTTCTAAAGAGAGAAACCCGTAATTTAGAGCGTAAATGGAAACAAACTAATTTAGAGGTTTTTAGAATCGCTTGGAAAGACAGTACGTCACGTTATAAAAAGGCCCTAAAAGTAGCCAGGGCTGAGCTCCTCCGCAAACTAATAGAAAATAACCAAAACAATTCTAGGTTTTTATTTAACACCGTGGCTAGACTAAAAAATAAACAAGCGTCACCTGAACAAAATATTCCGTTACAGTTTAGTAGTAATGATTTCATGAATTTTTTCACTGAGAAAATAGAAAACATCAGAACCACAATTGTAAACGTTCAATACTCAATCGCGCCTTATAACTCAGCCTCGATTATCACCCTGCAAGAACAATTACAGTGCTTTACAACTATAGAACAAAAAGAGTTAAATAAACTTATCACTTCCTCTAAAACAACAACATGTTTATTAGATCCCATACCAACTAAACTACTGAAAGAAGTGTTACCTATAGTGAAGAGCCTCTCCTCAATATTATTAACTCATCTTTATCTTTAGGTCATGTTCCAAGAACATTTAAACTGGCAGTTATAAAACCACTCATTAAGAAACCACAATTAGACCCAAATAACCTAGCAAATTATAGACCCATTTCAAATCTTCCTTTTATGTCTAAAATACTAGAAAAAGTTGTGTCTGCCCAACTAGGCTCTTTCTTACAAGAAAATGACATCTATGAAAAGATTCAGTCTGGTTTCAGGCCGCACCATAGCACTGAAACTGCACTCGTTAAAATCACAATTGATTTACTCTTAGCTTCTGAACAAGGCTGTATCTCAATACTAGTTTTACTTGATCTTAGTGCTGCGTTCGATACTATAGATAACACAATACGCTTAGATCGACTACAAAATTATACTGGTGTTCAAGGACAAGCATTAAGCTGGTTCAGATCATACTTATCTGACCGCTACCATTTTGTCTATTTAAATGGAGAAAAATCGATCATAACTCCAGTAAACTATGGAGTGCCGCAGGGATCTGTGTTAGGCCCTCTATTATTCTCAATATATATGATGCCACTTGGAAATATTATAAGGAAACATGGAATTAGTTTCCATTGTTATGCTGATGACACTCAAATATATATTTCATCACGGCCGGATGTAAACGCTAAATTATCCAAATTGACAGAGTGTGTTAAAGATATAAAAGATTGGATGACGCGCAATTTTCTTTTATTAAATCCAGACAAGACAGAGGTACTAATCATCGGTTCAAAAAACCGCCCACAAAACCTCTCACAATACAACTTTAACATAGTAGGATGTCCTGTTACTTTATCCTCTACAGTAAAAGACCTGGGTGTTATACTCGACTGTAACCTGTCTTTTGAAAATCATATTTCATATGTTACAAAAACAGCCTTTTTCCACCTTAGAAACATTGCTAAGCTACGTAATATGCTATCTGTCTCTGATGCAGAAAAGTTAGTTCATGCGTTCATGACCTCGAGACTAGATTACTGTAATGCTTTATTAGCTGGTTGTCCTGCATCCTCAATAAACAAGCTACAGTTAGTCCAAAATGCCGCCGCTAGAGTTCTTACTAGATCAAGAAAATTTGACCATATAACACCGATTTTGTCATCACTACATTGGTTACCTATAAAGTTCCGTATTAATTACAAGGTATTGCTACTGACTTATAAAGCCCTAAACGGCTTAGCTCCAGTTTATTTAACGGATCTTCTATAGCCCTATAATCCATCGCGCTCTTTAAGATCAATAAATTCAAGGCTTTTGGTCATACCTAGGATATACAGATCAACCAAAGGAGGGAGAGCATTTTCACATTTAGCTCCAAAACTCTGGAATAGCCTTCCTGATACTGTTCGTTACTCAGACTCGCTCTCCCAGTTTAAAACTAGATTAAAAACGCATCTCTTCAGCCAGGCATTTATATAATATTTTTAATCTTACAGTCAAATCCGGTCTCTAGTTCATAAACGCCAGAGGAGAACTGGCCCCCGACTGAGCCTGGGTTCTCCCAAGGTTTTTTTTTCTCCATTAGGTCACCTGATGGAGTTTTTCGGTTCCTTGCCACTGTTGCCTTTGGCTTGCTCAGTTGGGGATATTTAATTAATTAATCAATCAACAATACTATTGATCAGCATTAACAAACGTGGACGTTTTACACTAGAAACAAACACTGATGTACTATTTTATTTAATACTGTGAAGCTGCTTTGATACAATCTGTATTGTGAAAAGCGCTATATAAATAAAGTTGACATGACTTGACTTGACTTGACTTGACTTATAACGCCACCAAGTGGCCAATTGTCACGATTTTTTTCATGTCAACTCAGATTGAGCTTATGAACATGTGTCCCAAGTTTAGTGAAAATATCTCTTTCCGCTAACAAGTTATAACCATTTTATAGCGCCACCAAGTGGCCAATTGTCATGATTTTTTTTCATGTGACCTCAGAATGAGCTCATGAACATGTGTCCCAAGTTTTGCGAAAATATCTCTTTCCGTTCACAAGTTATAACCGTTTTATAGTGCCACCTAGTGGCCAATTGTTGCGATTTTTTTCAAGTGATCTCAGATTGAGCTCAGGAAGATGTATCCCAAGTTTAGCAAAAAAATCTCTTTCCGTTCACAATTTATAACCGTTTTAGTATAAGTGGCCCTGGTGCCATCAAATATTTTGGTTCCCCTTATCGACGGTTAATTGAAATTTTGAATTGTTTGGATGATTATTGATTGTCAGACTCCAGAGAATATTCTTGCAGTGGTTTGGTTCTGATCGGGCCAAAAGCCTATGAGAAATTCGCAAAAATAGGTTTTTCAAAAAAATGCAATTTACTCGAAATTGGCGCGAAGGCCGAGCAAATCGGAGATATCCATTTTGTCCGCCTTGAGCCAAGGATTCCAACGATATAAGACACTTGATCCCGGGACAAACGGTCTAAGAGTTATGGGCAATTTTGAACTTTTGGTTGCTGTAGCGCCACCTATGGGCCATTCGGGGTCATACTCTGATAGGTTGTCCCCAAACTGAGGCCTACCATCTGGCCAGGTTTCACGTCTCTAGGCCTTACGGTTTGGCCTGCACGATGCGTTTTACGAATCCTTACAATTACAATAGGGTTTCAGCATTTCATGCTTGAACCCCTAATAAGAATGAAGGCTTTTTGCCAGTTATAGCGCCACCTATGGTCCGATCTCCATGAAACTCTGCATGCTTCCTCACCATGTGCTGACACATATGCTCATCAATTTTGGTGAAGTTCTGAGTTTTCCTTTGGGATTTATAGGCTTTTGAGTGTATTTTGCCACGCCCCTTTTCTAAATGACCCTGTCACAGCCACCCAAACGCAAAAGTTCAACTTTTTTTCGATAATTATTGATCTAGAGAGTCCAGAGAATTGTCCTAGACTGGTTTGGTTCCGATCGGGCCAAAAACCAGGGACTAGTTCGCAAAAGTAGGTTTTGGACAAAATTCGACATAGCAGAACATTTTCCCTGCCTAACTCAAAATCGGAGATAGCCATTTTGTCCGCCCTGAGCCAAGGATTCCAACGATATAAGACACTTGATCCCGGGACAAACGGTCTAAGAGTTATGGGCAATTTTGAACTTTTGGTTGCTGTAGCGCCACCTATGGGCCATTCGGGGTCATACTCTGATAGGTTGTCCCCAAACTGAGGCCTACCATCTGGCCAGGTTTCACGTCTCTAGGCCTTACGGTTTGGCCTGCACGATGCGTTTTACGAATCCTTACAATTACAATAGGGTTTCAGCATTTCATGCTTGAACCCCTAATAAGAATGAAGGCTTTTTGCCAGTTATAGCGCCACCTATGGTCCGATCTCCATGAAACTCTGCATGCTTCCTCACCATGTGCTGACACATATGCTCATCAATTTTGGTGAAGTTCTGAGTTTTCCTTTGGGATTTATAGGCTTTTGAGTGTATTTTGCCACGCCCCTTTTCTAAATGACCCTGTTACAGCCACCCAAACGCAAAAGTTCAACTTTTTTTCGATAATTATTGATCTAGAGAGTCCAGAGAATTGTCCTAGACTGGTTTGGTTCCGATCGGGCCAAAAACCAGGGACTAGTTCGCAAAAGTAGGTTTTGGACAAAATTCGACATAGCAGAACATTTTCCCTGCCTAACTCAAAATCGGAGATAGCCATTTTGTCCGCCCTGAGCCAAGGATTCCAACGATATAAGACACTTGATCCCGGGACAAACGGTCTAAGAGTTATGGGCAATTTTGAACTTTTGGTTGCTGTAGCGCCACCTATGGGCCATTCGGGGTCATACTCTGATAGGTTGTCCCCAAACTGAGGCCTACCATCTGGCCAGGTTTCACGTCTCTAGGCCTTACGGTTTGGCCTGCACGATGCGTTTTACGAATCCTTACAATTACAATAGGGTTTCAGCATTTCATGCTTGAACCCCTAATAAGAATGAAGGCTTTTTGCCAGTTATAGCGCCACCTATGGTCCGATCTCCATGAAACTCTGCATGCTTCCTCACCATGTGCTGACACATATGCTCATCAATTTTGGTGAAGTTCTGAGTTTTCCTTTGGGATTTATAGGCTTTTGAGTGTATTTTGCCACGCCCCTTTTCTAAATGACCCTGTTACAGCCACCCAAACGCAAAAGTTCAACTTTTTTTCGATAATTATTGATCTAGAGAGTCCAGAGAATTGTCCTAGACTGGTTTGGTTCCGATCGGGCCAAAAACCAGGGACTAGTTCGCAAAAGTAGGTTTTGGACAAAATTCGACATAGCAGAACATTTTCCCTGCCTAACTCAAAATCGGAGATAGCCATTTTGTCCGCCCTGAGCCAAGGATTCCAACGATATAAGACACTTGATCCCGGGACAAACGGTCTAAGAGTTATGGGCAATTTTGAACTTTTGGTTGCTGTAGCGCCACCTATGGGCCATTCGGGGTCATACTCTGATAGGTTGTCCCCAAACTGAGGCCTACCATCTGGCCAGGTTTCACGTCTCTAGGCCTTACGGTTTGGCCTGCACGATGCGTTTTACGAATCCTTACAATTACAATAGGGTTTCAGCATTTCATGCTTGAACCCCTAATAAGAATGAAGGCTTTTTGCCAGTTATAGCGCCACCTATGGTCCGATCTCCATGAAACTCTGCATGCTTCCTCACCATGTGCTGACACATATGCTCATCAATTTTGGTGAAGTTCTGAGTTTTCCTTTGGGATTTATAGGCTTTTGAGTGTATTTTGCCACGCCCCTTTTCTAAATGACCCTGTCACAGCCACCCAAACGCAAAAGTTCAACTTTTTTTCGATAATTATTGATCTAGAGAGTCCAGAGAATTGTCCTAGACTGGTTTGGTTCCGATCGGGCCAAAAACCAGGGACTAGTTCGCAAAAGTAGGTTTTGGACAAAATTCGACATAGCAGAACATTTTCCCTGCCTAACTCAAAATCGGAGATAGCCATTTTGTCCGCCCTGAGCCAAGGATTCCAACGATATAAGACACTTGATCCCGGGACAAACGGTCTAAGAGTTATGGGCAATTTTGAACTTTTGGTTGCTGTAGCGCCACCTATGGGCCATTCGGGGTCATACTCTGATAGGTTGTCCCCAAACTGAGGCCTACCATCTGGCCAGGTTTCACGTCTCTAGGCCTTACGGTTTGGCCTGCACGATGCGTTTTACGAATCCTTACAATTACAATAGGGTTTCAGCATTTCATGCTTGAACCCCTAATAAGAATGAAGGCTTTTTGCCAGTTATAGCGCCACCTATGGTCCGATCTCCATGAAACTCTGCATGCTTCCTCACCATGTGCTGACACATATGCTCATCAATTTTGGTGAAGTTCTGAGTTTTCCTTTGGGATTTATAGGCTTTTGAGTGTATTTTGCCACGCCCCTTTTCTAAATGACCCTGTTACAGCCACCCAAACGCAAAAGTTCAACTTTTTTTCGATAATTATTGATCTAGAGAGTCCAGAGAATTGTCCTAGACTGGTTTGGTTCCGATCGGGCCAAAAACCAGGGACTAGTTCGCAAAAGTAGGTTTTGGACAAAATTCGACATAGCAGAACATTTTCCCTGCCTAACTCAAAATCGGAGATAGCCATTTTGTCCGCCCTGAGCCAAGGATTCCAACGATATAAGACACTTGATCCCGGGACAAACGGTCTAAGAGTTATGGGCAATTTTGAACTTTTGGTTGCTGTAGCGCCACCTATGGGCCATTCGGGGTCATACTCTGATAGGTTGTCCCCAAACTGAGGCCTACCATCTGGCCAGGTTTCACGTCTCTAGGCCTTACGGTTTGGCCTGCACGATGCGTTTTACGAATCCTTACAATTACAATAGGGTTTCAGCATTTCATGCTTGAACCCCTAATAAGAATGAAGGCTTTTTGCCAGTTATAGCGCCACCTATGGTCCGATCTCCATGAAACTCTGCATGCTTCCTCACCATGTGCTGACACATATGCTCATCAATTTTGGTGAAGTTCTGAGTTTTCCTTTGGGATTTATAGGCTTTTGAGTGTATTTTGCCACGCCCCTTTTCTAAATGACCCTGTCACAGCCACCCAAACGCAAAAGTTCAACTTTTTTTCGATAATTATTGATCTAGAGAGTCCAGAGAATTGTCCTAGACTGGTTTGGTTCCGATCGGGCCAAAAACCAGGGACTAGTTCGCAAAAGTAGGTTTTGGACAAAATTCGACATAGCAGAACATTTTCCCTGCCTAACTCAAAATCGGAGATAGCCATTTTGTCCGCCCTGAGCCAAGGATTCCAACGATATAAGACACTTGATCCCGGGACAAACGGTCTAAGAGTTATGGGCAATTTTGAACTTTTGGTTGCTGTAGCGCCACCTATGGGCCATTCGGGGTCATACTCTGATAGGTTGTCCCCAAACTGAGGCCTACCATCTGGCCAGGTTTCACGTCTCTAGGCCTTACGGTTTGGCCTGCACGATGCGTTTTACGAATCCTTACAATTACAATAGGGTTTCAGCATTTCATGCTTGAACCCCTAATAAGAATGAAGGCTTTTTGCCAGTTATAGCGCCACCTATGGTCCGATCTCCATGAAACTCTGCATGCTTCCTCACCATGTGCTGACACATATGCTCATCAATTTTGGTGAAGTTCTGAGTTTTCCTTTGGGATTTATAGGCTTTTGAGTGTATTTTGCCACGCCCCTTTTCTAAATGACCCTGTCACAGCCACCCAAACGCAAAAGTTCAACTTTTTTTCGATAATTATTGATCTAGAGAGTCCAGAGAATTGTCCTAGACTGGTTTGGTTCCGATCGGGCCAAAAACCAGGGACTAGTTCGCAAAAGTAGGTTTTGGACAAAATTCGACATAGCAGAACATTTTCCCTGCCTAACTCAAAATCGGAGATAGCCATTTTGTCCGCCCTGAGCCAAGGATTCCAACGATATAAGACACTTGATCCCGGGACAAACGGTCTAAGAGTTATGGGCAATTTTGAACTTTTGGTTGCTGTAGCGCCACCTATGGGCCATTCGGGGTCATACTCTGATAGGTTGTCCCCAAACTGAGGCCTACCATCTGGCCAGGTTTCACGTCTCTAGGCCTTACGGTTTGGCCTGCACGATGCGTTTTACGAATCCTTACAATTACAATAGGGTTTCAGCATTTCATGCTTGAACCCCTAATAAGAATGAAGGCTTTTTGCCAGTTATAGCGCCACCTATGGTCCGATCTCCATGAAACTCTGCATGCTTCCTCACCATGTGCTGACACATATGCTCATCAATTTTGGTGAAGTTCTGAGTTTTCCTTTGGGATTTATAGGCTTTTGAGTGTATTTTGCCACGCCCCTTTTCTAAATGACCCTGTTACAGCCACCCAAACGCAAAAGTTCAACTTTTTTTCGATAATTATTGATCTAGAGAGTCCAGAGAATTGTCCTAGACTGGTTTGGTTCCGATCGGGCCAAAAACCAGGGACTAGTTCGCAAAAGTAGGTTTTGGACAAAATTCGACATAGCAGAACATTTTCCCTGCCTAACTCAAAATCGGAGATAGCCATTTTGTCCGCCCTGAGCCAAGGATTCCAACGATATAAGACACTTGATCCCGGGACAAACGGTCTAAGAGTTATGGGCAATTTTGAACTTTTGGTTGCTGTAGCGCCACCTATGGGCCATTCGGGGTCATACTCTGATAGGTTGTCCCCAAACTGAGGCCTACCATCTGGCCAGGTTTCACGTCTCTAGGCCTTACGGTTTGGCCTGCACGATGCGTTTTACGAATCCTTACAATTACAATAGGGTTTCAGCATTTCATGCTTGAACCCCTAATAAGAATGAAGGCTTTTTGCCAGTTATAGCGCCACCTATGGTCCGATCTCCATGAAACTCTGCATGCTTCCTCACCATGTGCTGACACATATGCTCATCAATTTTGGTGAAGTTCTGAGTTTTCCTTTGGGATTTATAGGCTTTTGAGTGTATTTTGCCACGCCCCTTTTCTAAATGACCCTGTTACAGCCACCCAAACGCAAAAGTTCAACTTTTTTTCGATAATTATTGATCTAGAGAGTCCAGAGAATTGTCCTAGACTGGTTTGGTTCCGATCGGGCCAAAAACCAGGGACTAGTTCGCAAAAGTAGGTTTTGGACAAAATTCGACATAGCAGAACATTTTCCCTGCCTAACTCAAAATCGGAGATAGCCATTTTGTCCGCCCTGAGCCAAGGATTCCAACGATATAAGACACTTGATCCCGGGACAAACGGTCTAAGAGTTATGGGCAATTTTGAACTTTTGGTTGCTGTAGCGCCACCTATGGGCCATTCGGGGTCATACTCTGATAGGTTGTCCCCAAACTGAGGCCTACCATCTGGCCAGGTTTCACGTCTCTAGGCCTTACGGTTTGGCCTGCACGATGCGTTTTACGAATCCTTACAATTACAATAGGGTTTCAGCATTTCATGCTTGAACCCCTAATAAGAATGAAGGCTTTTTGCCAGTTATAGCGCCACCTATGGTCCGATCTCCATGAAACTCTGCATGCTTCCTCACCATGTGCTGACACATATGCTCATCAATTTTGGTGAAGTTCTGAGTTTTCCTTTGGGATTTATAGGCTTTTGAGTGTATTTTGCCACGCCCCTTTTCTAAATGACCCTGTCACAGCCACCCAAACGCAAAAGTTCAACTTTTTTTCGATAATTATTGATCTAGAGAGTCCAGAGAATTGTCCTAGACTGGTTTGGTTCCGATCGGGCCAAAAACCAGGGACTAGTTCGCAAAAGTAGGTTTTGGACAAAATTCGACATAGCAGAACATTTTCCCTGCCTAACTCAAAATCGGAGATAGCCATTTTGTCCGCCCTGAGCCAAGGATTCCAACGATATAAGACACTTGATCCCGGGACAAACGGTCTAAGAGTTATGGGCAATTTTGAACTTTTGGTTGCTGTAGCGCCACCTATGGGCCATTCGGGGTCATACTCTGATAGGTTGTCCCCAAACTGAGGCCTACCATCTGGCCAGGTTTCACGTCTCTAGGCCTTACGGTTTGGCCTGCACGATGCGTTTTACGAATCCTTACAATTACAATAGGGTTTCAGCATTTCATGCTTGAACCCCTAATAAGAATGAAGGCTTTTTGCCAGTTATAGCGCCACCTATGGTCCGATCTCCATGAAACTCTGCATGCTTCCTCACCATGTGCTGACACATATGCTCATCAATTTTGGTGAAGTTCTGAGTTTTCCTTTGGGATTTATAGGCTTTTGAGTGTATTTTGCCACGCCCCTTTTCTAAATGACCCTGTTACAGCCACCCAAACGCAAAAGTTCAACTTTTTTTCGATAATTATTGATCTAGAGAGTCCAGAGAATTGTCCTAGACTGGTTTGGTTCCGATCGGGCCAAAAACCAGGGACTAGTTCGCAAAAGTAGGTTTTGGACAAAATTCGACATAGCAGAACATTTTCCCTGCCTAACTCAAAATCGGAGATAGCCATTTTGTCCGCCCTGAGCCAAGGATTCCAACGATATAAGACACTTGATCCCGGGACAAACGGTCTAAGAGTTATGGGCAATTTTGAACTTTTGGTTGCTGTAGCGCCACCTATGGGCCATTCGGGGTCATACTCTGATAGGTTGTCCCCAAACTGAGGCCTACCATCTGGCCAGGTTTCACGTCTCTAGGCCTTACGGTTTGGCCTGCACGATGCGTTTTACGAATCCTTACAATTACAATAGGGTTTCAGCATTTCATGCTTGAACCCCTAATAATAAAAATCAGCACAATTACAATAGGGTTTCAGCACTTCGTGCTTGAACCCCTAATAATAAAAATCAGCACAATTACAATAGGGTTTCAGCACTTCGTGCTTGAACCCCTAATTAAAGCTGCAAGCAGCATTTATCGGGGTTCAAGCAGTTAAGGCCTTTAAGGCATTTAAGCACAAAAGTATCAAAAGTTATTAAGATTTATTTAATAAGCATGTAACCACTGACATAATAGATGGAAAAGACCATTTACAGCCAATACAGGCAATTTACCATGTGATATATATGGTTTTAAAGCTTTTTAACAGTTAAAGCGCCACCTATGGTCCGATCTCCATAGAATTGTTTACTGTGACCTCAAATTGAACCCATACACATGTGTACTGAGTTTGGTGAAGATATCTCATTTACTTCTTGAGTTATAGCCATTTTAGTAAAATAGGCTCCTCCCACAACAATTTAGCATATTCTAGTATTATTTACTATGATTCTAGCATGATTTGCCATATTCTAGCATAATTTACCATGATATACTACATTCTAGTATGATTTACCATTGTTTACTGTGATTCTAGCATGGATTACCATAGTTTATCATGATTTATCATAGTTTACCATGATTCATCATAGTTTACCATGATTTACCCTGTTCTAGCATAGTTTACCATGATTTAACATGTTATAGCATGATTTACCATGATATACCACATTCTAACATGATTTACCATAGTTTATTATGATTTATCATGGCTTACCATGATTTACCCTGTTCTAGCATAGTTTACCATGATTTACCATGTTCTAGCATGATGTACCATGATATACCATGTTCTAGAATGATGTACCAGGATTGTAGTATGATTTACCTTGATACACCACATTCTAGTATTATTTATTATGATTTACCATGTTTTTAGTGTGATTTACCATGATTTACCACATTGCTAGCAATTATGTGAAGTATCAGTAAAAATGAAGTGATCAACTCTGACAAAATATGATTGTGCTACAATAGTAATTGTTATATAAGTGATTTTTTTGTGTTTTATTGTTATATAAGTGATTTTTAGTGTCTATTGAATGCAAAAGCATATGTGAGTAGACTTCATTAATAAGTAGAATGGCCAGCAGAGGGCAGTAGAAGACCACATATTGGCTCACTTTCACTTTAAACTTCTTGATTTTCACCATTTTTCTGCACTAAAGCAAACCAGTTTTTCCATTTTAACTCCATAATGCATGTTTACACACACACACGCACGCACGCACGCACGCACGCACACACACACACAAAGACAAATGTTGTTGTTGTTATTTCAATGCTATTGGGATATGTCATTATGAAAATATATTTGAATGGTCTATAAACATTTCACAAAGTCTTTGCAAGCTATTAATCAGATGATTCAGAATTTATTCAGAAACCTAAGACTACACACACACATTATGTTGTAGATGCAGACATTTGAAATGTATGATGTGATCAAACTGTCAATACTAATACTTTAACAGATGGATTTTGACTAAATGTAATTGTAAATGTTAAAATAGTGATTTTATAAAGTCTAAATATAAATTATAGAACAATATGACAAAATGACTATTTTGAACAGCAGGGGGCAGTAAAATACCACTTATTGGCTTAACATGCCATTATAATCATATCATTTTCACCTTTTTAACTGTTATAGAGGCAAATTTTGTCTGATCTGTCTGAAAATTTTCATGCATGTTCAGAGTGATATTTCACATGTTCTGACTTGTTTTTAAGAAGGTCTGAGTCATTCATTAAAGAGATATAGGCTTTCGGGGACACTTGGTAAAGGCTACATTTTGAAGTGAACCTATTATAGCTATCCAAATGAAGTAGTTCAACTTTTTCTGACAATTATTGATCTAGTGAGTCCAGAGAATTGTATTGCACTAGTTTTGAACATTATGATATGAAAATTATATGATCAGAGATGGAAAAGACCATTTACAGCCAATACAAGCAACATACCATAGGAAATATATGGTTTTAAAGCTTTTTAAAGGTTATAGCGCCACCTATCGTCCGATCTCCATAAAATTTTGCATGCTTGTTAATGATGTTATGACACATAGGCTGACCAATTTTTGTGAAGTTCTGAGTTTTCATTTAGGATTTATAGGCTTTTTAGTGTATTTTGCCACATCCATTTTATAAATGACCCTATTACAGCCATACAAATGCAAAAGTTCAACTTTTTTTTGATAATTATTGATCTAGAGAGTCCAGAGAATTGTCCTAGACTGGTCTGGTTCCGATCGGGCGAAAAACCTAGGACTAGTTCGCAAAAGTAGGTTTTAGACATATTCGTGAATATTTAATGAACGGTTTGATTGACAGCAATGGTTCTTGAGGCAAAGTTGTTCAGCATGAGCAGATCTATCAAATGATATGCATATTGTGTGGATGAGTGTAACACCACGTGATTACAGAGCCATAAAACTCGTTAGCGCCAACTAGTGGCCGATTTATTTCAAAATTCTTACAGACCTCTAAGGCCATGAGACGAACATGCCCATCGAGTTTCGTTCCGATCGGCCTCCGTTAACCTTGTCTAATCGGTGCTCAAACTTCATTGGCCGATGGCGGCCATGTTTTTTGAGATACGCCAATGTCCTCATAGACATACATGGCACCTTGGACCAAGACACTGCATACCAATTTTCAAGTCAATCGGACTAACGGTCAGGTGGTTATAGCCTGTTTTATGTTTTCTTCATGTTATAGCGCCACCATGTGGCCAATCGCCGCGATTTTTTTACCGTGACCTCAAATTGACCTCGTACACATGTGTACCAAGTTTGGTTAAAATACCTCTTTTACTTCTGGAGTTATAGCCATTTTAGTAAAATAGGCTCCTCCCACAACGTTAATTTTGCACCCCCTAGCGACAGTGAATCGAAATTTCAACTTTTTTTCGATAATTATTGATCTTCCGACTCTAATGAACAATTCTGCACTGGTTTGCTTCCGATCGGGCGAAAAACCAGGGACTAGTTCGCAAAAGTAGATTTTCGACAAAATTCAAAATGGCGGAAAATCTATCATGGCGGAAATAAAATCGGAGATATACGTTTTGTTCGTCAGGCGTCCAGCTTTCCAATGATATAAGACACTTGAGTCTAGGACTTACGGTCTAGGAGTTATGAGCAGTTTCGCGCTTTTGGTTGCTATAGCGCCACCTATGGGCCAATCGGGGTCATAATTTGATAACCTCTCCTCGATTTTTGTACTACCATATGGCAAAGTTTCAAAGCTCTAGCCCTTACGGTTTGGGCTGCACGATGCGTTTTACGGCGGAATAATAATAATAATAATAATAATTAAAGCTGCAAGCAGCATTTATCGGGGTTCAAGCAGTTAAGGCCTTTAAGGCATTTAAGCACAAAAGCATCAAAAGTTATTAAGATTTATTTAGCAAGCATGTAACCACTGACATAATAGATGGAAAAGACCATTTACAGCCAATACAGGCAATTTGCCATGGGATATATATGGTTTTAAAGCTTTTTAACAGTTATAGCGCCACCTATGGTCCGATCTCCATAAAATTGTTTACTGTGACCTCAAATTGAACCCATACACATGTGTACTGAGTTTGGTGAAGATATCTCATTTACTTCTTGAGTTATAGCCATTTGAGTAAAATAGGCTCCTCCCACAACGATTTGCCACATTCTAGAATTATTTAATATGATTCTAGCATGATTTACTATCATATACCATGTTCCAGAATGATTTATTAGGATTCTAGCATGATTTACCTTGATACACCTCATTTCAGTATTATTTACTATGATTTACAATGTTTCTAGCATGATTAACCACATTACTAGCAATTATGTGAAGTGTCAGTGCAAATGAGGTGATGAACACTGACAAAATATTATTGTGTTATAATAGTTAGTTATATACGTGATTTTTAGTGTGTGTCCAAGTATGAATGCAAAAGCACTTGTAAAATATTTCATTATTAAGTAGAATGGCCAGCAGAGGGCACTAGAAGACCACTTATTGGCTCACTTTCACTTTAAACCAGTTTTCTGCACTAAAGCAAACCAGTTTTTCCATGTTAACTCAATGCATGCTTACACACACACACACACACACACACACACACACACACACACACACACACACACACACACACACACACACACACATACACACACAGCATAGTTAACCATGATTTACCATGATATACCACGTTCTAGTATTATTTACCAGGAGATAAACGACAATCTAGTATTATTTACTTTGATTTACCATGTTTCTAGCCTGATTTATCACATTACTAGCAATTATTTGAAGTGTCAGTGCAAATAAAGTGATTAACACTGACAAAATATGATTGTGTTATAATAGTTATTGCTATATAAGTGATTTTTTTAGTGTGTATTCAAGTATGAATGCAAGCACATGTTGAAATATTTCATTAATAAGTAGAATGGCCAGCAGAGGGCAGTAGAAGACCACTTATTGGCTCACTTTCACTTTAAACCAGTTTTCTGCACTAAAGCAAACCAGTTTATCCATGTTAACTCAATGCATGCTTACACACACACACACACACACACACACACACACACACACACACACACACACACACACACACACACACACACAGCATAGTTAACCATGATTTACCATGATTTACCACATTACTAGCAATTATTTGAAGTGTCAGTGCAAATAAAGTGATTAACACTGACAAAATATGATTGTGTTATAATAGTTATTGCTATATAAGTGATTTTTAGTGTGTATTCAAGTATAAATGCAAGCACATGTGGAAAAATTTAATTAATAAGTAGAATGGCCAGCAGAGGGCAGTAGAAGACCACTTATTGGCTCACTTTCACTTTAAACCTCATGATTTTGACCAGTTTTCTGCACTAAAGCAAACCAGTGTTTCCATGTTAACTCAATAATGCATACTTGCTACATATGCTACACACACGAATGCTACACACACACACACACACACACACACACACACACACACACACACACACACACACACACACACACACAAATGTTTCAGTGATATTAGTGTCACATTCACCTTCATCACATTCACCTTCTGTCTTCATCACATTCACCATCTGTCGTCATCACCTGCACCTGCTCCTCATCACCCTCCTCATCATCACCTGCTCCTCATCATCATAACCGTCACCTGTTGTCCTTGTCTTGATCTGTGTATTTAAGTTCCCCTCTCATCCATTATCATTGTCGGTTATTGTTTGTGCACTAGCACTCTGTTATGTTTGTTTTCATGTTGGAAAATAAAACCTTTGTTATATTTGTACCACACACACACACACACACACACACACACACACACACACACACACACACACACACACACACACACACACACATCATTTATCATGATTTACCATGGCTGATACCAATACCAATATGAGAAAATGACTATTTTAAACAGCAGGGGGCAGTAAAATACCACTTATTGGCTTAACATGCCATTAATTCATATCATTTTCACCTTTTTAACTGTTATAGAGGCAAATTTTGTCCGATCTGTCTGAAAATTTTCATGCTAGTTCAGGGTAATATTTCACACGTTCTGACTTGTTTTTAAGAAGGTCTGAGCATTGATTAAAGAGATATAGGCTTTCGGGGACACTTGGTAAAGGCCAGATTTTGAAGTGAACCTATTATAGCTATCCAAATGAAGTAGTTCAACTTTTTCTGACAATTATTGATCTAGTGAGTCCAGAGAATTGTATTGCACTAGTTTTGAACATTATGATATGAAAATTATATGATCAGAGATGGAAAAGACCATTTACAGCCAATACAGGCAGTTTACCATAGGAAATATATGATTTTAAAGCTTTTTAACAGTTATAGCGCCACCTATCGTCCGATCTCCATAGAATTTTTCATGCTTGTTAATGATGTTATGTCACATATGCTGACCAATTTTTGTGAAGTTCTGAGTTTTTATTTAGGATTTATAGGGTTTTTAGTGTATTTTGCCACGCCCATTTTATAAATGACCCTATTACAGCCATCCAAATGCAAAAGTTCAACTTTTTTTTGATAATTATTGATCTAGAGAGTCCAGAGAATTGTCCTAGACTGGTCTGGTTCCGATCGGGCAAAAAACCTAGGACTAGTTCGCAAAAGTAGTTTTTTAACATATTAATGAATAATTAATGAACAGTTTGATTGACAGCAATGGTTCTTGAGGCAAAGTTGTTCAGGATGAGGAGATCTATCAAATGATATGCATATTGTGTGGATATTTGTAACACCACGTGATTACAGAGCCGTAAAACTCGTTAGCGCCAACTAGTGGCCAATTTCTTTCAAAATTCTTACAGACCTTTAGGGCCATGAGCCGAACATGCCCATTGAGTTTCGTTCCGATCGGCCTCCGTTAACCTTGTCTAATAGGTGTTAAAATTTCATTGGCCAATGGCGGCCATGTTTTTTGAGATACGCAAATGTCCTCATACACATACATGGCACCTTGGACCAAGACACTGCATACCAATTTTCAAGTCAATCGGACTAACGGTCAGGTGGTTATAGCCTGTTTTATGTTTTTTTCATTTTATAGCGCCACCATGAGGCCAATCGTCGCGATTTTTTTACTGTGACCCCAGAGTAAGCTCATACACATGTGTACCAAGTTTGGTGAAGATACCTCATTTACATCGGGAGTTACAGCCATTTTAGTAAAATAGGCCCCTCCCACAACGTACGTTTTGGCGCCCCTTAGTGACCGTGAATCGAAATTTCCACTTTTTTTCGATAATTATTGATATTCAGTCTCCAGAGAACATTTCTGCATTAGTTTGGTTCCAATCGGGCAAAAAACCAGGGACTAGTTCGCAAAAATAGATTTTTGACAAAATTCAAAATGGCGGAAAATCTATCATGGCGGAAATGAAATCGGAGATATACGTTTTGTTCGTCAGGCGTCCAGCTTTCCAATGATATAAGACACTTGAGTCTACGACATACGGTCTAGGAGTTATGAGCAGTTTCGCGCTTTTGGTTGTTATAGCGCCACCTATGGGCCAATCGGGGTCATAATCTCTGAACCTTTCCTCGATTTTTGTACTACCATCTGTCAAAGTTTCAAAGTTCCAGCTCTTACGGTTTGGGCTGCACGATGCGTTTTAGCGGAGAAGAATAATAATAATAATAATAATTAAAGCTGCAAGCAGCATTTATCGGGGTTCAAGCAGTTAAGGCCTTTAAGGCATTTAAGCACAAAAGCATCAAAAGTTATTAAGATTTATTTAGCAAGCATGTAACCACTGACATAATAGATGGAAAAGACCATTTACAGCCAATACAGGCAATTTGCCATGGGATATATATGGTTTTAAAGCTTTTTAACAGTTATAGCGCCACCTATGGTCCGATCTCCATAAAATTGTTTACTGTGACCTCAAATTGAACCCATACACATGTGTACTGAGTTTGGTGAAGATATCTCATTTACTTCTTGAGTTATAGCCATTTGAGTAAAATAGGCTCCTCCCACAACGATTTGCCACATTCTAGAATTATTTAATATGATTCTAGCATGATTTACTATCATATACCATGTTCCAGAATGATTTATTAGGATTCTAGCATGATTTACCTTGATACACCTCATTTCAGTATTATTTACTATGATTTACAATGTTTCTAGCATGATTAACCACATTACTAGCAATTATGTGAAGTGTCAGTGCAAATGAGGTGATGAACACTGACAAAATATTATTGTGTTATAATAGTTAGTTATATACGTGATTTTTAGTGTGTGTCCAAGTATGAATGCAAAAGCACTTGTAAAATATTTCATTATTAAGTAGAATGGCCAGCAGAGGGCACTAGAAGACCACTTATTGGCTCACTTTCACTTTAAACCAGTTTTCTGCACTAAAGCAAACCAGTTTTTCCATGTTAACTCAATGCATGCTTACACACACACACACACACACACACACACACACACACACACACACACACACACACACACACACACACACACACACACACATACACACACAGCATAGTTAACCATGATTTACCATGATATACCACGTTCTAGTATTATTTACCAGGAGATAAACGACAATCTAGTATTATTTACTTTGATTTACCATGTTTCTAGCCTGATTTATCACATTACTAGCAATTATTTGAAGTGTCAGTGCAAATAAAGTGATTAACACTGACAAAATATGATTGTGTTATAATAGTTATTGCTATATAAGTGATTTTTTTAGTGTGTATTCAAGTATGAATGCAAGCACATGTTGAAATATTTCATTAATAAGTAGAATGGCCAGCAGAGGGCAGTAGAAGACCACTTATTGGCTCACTTTCACTTTAAACCAGTTTTCTGCACTAAAGCAAACCAGTTTATCCATGTTAACTCAATGCATGCTTACACACACACACACACACACACACACACACACACACACACACACACACACACACACACACACACACACACACACACACAGCATAGTTAACCATGATTTACCATGATTTACCACATTACTAGCAATTATTTGAAGTGTCAGTGCAAATAAAGTGATTAACACTGACAAAATATGATTGTGTTATAATAGTTATTGCTATATAAGTGATTTTTAGTGTGTATTCAAGTATAAATGCAAGCACATGTGGAAAAATTTAATTAATAAGTAGAATGGCCAGCAGAGGGCAGTAGAAGACCACTTATTGGCTCACTTTCACTTTAAACCTCATGATTTTGACCAGTTTTCTGCACTAAAGCAAACCAGTGTTTCCATGTTAACTCAATAATGCATACTTGCTACATATGCTACACACACGAATGCTACACACACACACACACACACACACACACACACACACACACACACACACACACACACAAATGTTTCAGTGATATTAGTGTCACATTCACCTTCATCACATTCACCTTCTGTCTTCATCACATTCACCATCTGTCGTCATCACCTGCACCTGCTCCTCATCACCCTCCTCATCATCACCTGCTCCTCATCATCATAACCGTCACCTGTTGTCCTTGTCTTGATCTGTGTATTTAAGTTCCCCTCTCATCCATTATCATTGTCGGTTATTGTTTGTGCACTAGCACTCTGTTATGTTTGTTTTCATGTTGGAAAATAAAACCTTTGTTATATTTGTACCACACACACACACACACACACACACACACACACACACACACACACACACACACACACACACACACACACACACACACACACCATCATTTATCATGATTTACCATGGCTGATACCAATACCAATATGAGAAAATGACTATTTTAAACAGCAGGGGGCAGTAAAATACCACTTATTGGCTTAACATGCCATTAATTCATATCATTTTCACCTTTTTAACTGTTATAGAGGCAAATTTTGTCCGATCTGTCTGAAAATTTTCATGCTAGTTCAGGGTAATATTTCACACGTTCTGACTTGTTTTTAAGAAGGTCTGAGCATTGATTAAAGAGATATAGGCTTTCGGGGACACTTGGTAAAGGCCAGATTTTGAAGTGAACCTATTATAGCTATCCAAATGAAGTAGTTCAACTTTTTCTGACAATTATTGATCTAGTGAGTCCAGAGAATTGTATTGCACTAGTTTTGAACATTATGATATGAAAATTATATGATCAGAGATGGAAAAGACCATTTACAGCCAATACAGGCAGTTTACCATAGGAAATATATGATTTTAAAGCTTTTTAACAGTTATAGCGCCACCTATCGTCCGATCTCCATAGAATTTTTCATGCTTGTTAATGATGTTATGTCACATATGCTGACCAATTTTTGTGAAGTTCTGAGTTTTTATTTAGGATTTATAGGGTTTTTAGTGTATTTTGCCACGCCCATTTTATAAATGACCCTATTACAGCCATCCAAATGCAAAAGTTCAACTTTTTTTTGATAATTATTGATCTAGAGAGTCCAGAGAATTGTCCTAGACTGGTCTGGTTCCGATCGGGCAAAAAACCTAGGACTAGTTCGCAAAAGTAGTTTTTTAACATATTAATGAATAATTAATGAACAGTTTGATTGACAGCAATGGTTCTTGAGGCAAAGTTGTTCAGGATGAGGAGATCTATCAAATGATATGCATATTGTGTGGATATTTGTAACACCACGTGATTACAGAGCCGTAAAACTCGTTAGCGCCAACTAGTGGCCAATTTCTTTCAAAATTCTTACAGACCTTTAGGGCCATGAGCCGAACATGCCCATTGAGTTTCGTTCCGATCGGCCTCCGTTAACCTTGTCTAATAGGTGTTAAAATTTCATTGGCCAATGGCGGCCATGTTTTTTGAGATACGCAAATGTCCTCATACACATACATGGCACCTTGGACCAAGACACTGCATACCAATTTTCAAGTCAATCGGACTAACGGTCAGGTGGTTATAGCCTGTTTTATGTTTTTTTCATTTTATAGCGCCACCATGAGGCCAATCGTCGCGATTTTTTTACTGTGACCCCAGAGTAAGCTCATACACATGTGTACCAAGTTTGGTGAAGATACCTCATTTACATCGGGAGTTACAGCCATTTTAGTAAAATAGGCCCCTCCCACAACGTACGTTTTGGCGCCCCTTAGTGACCGTGAATCGAAATTTCCACTTTTTTTCGATAATTATTGATATTCAGTCTCCAGAGAACATTTCTGCATTAGTTTGGTTCCAATCGGGCAAAAAACCAGGGACTAGTTCGCAAAAATAGATTTTTGACAAAATTCAAAATGGCGGAAAATCTATCATGGCGGAAATGAAATCGGAGATATACGTTTTGTTCGTCAGGCGTCCAGCTTTCCAATGATATAAGACACTTGAGTCTACGACATACGGTCTAGGAGTTATGAGCAGTTTCGCGCTTTTGGTTGTTATAGCGCCACCTATGGGCCAATCGGGGTCATAATCTCTGAACCTTTCCTCGATTTTTGTACTACCATCTGTCAAAGTTTCAAAGTTCCAGCTCTTACGGTTTGGGCTGCACGATGCGTTTTAGCGGAGAAGAATAATAATAATAATAATAAAAATCCTTACAATTACAATAGGGTTTCAGCACTTCGTGCTTGAACCCCTAAAAATCCTTACAATTACAATAGGGTTTCAGCACTTCGTGCTTGAACCCCTAATAATAAAAATCAGCACAATTACAATAGGGTTTCAGCACTTCGTGCTTGAACCCCTAATAATTAAAGCTGCAAGCAGCATTTATCGGGGTTCAAGCAGTTAAGGCCTTTAAGGCATTTAAGCACAAAAGTATCAAAAGTTATTAAGATTTATTTAATAAGCATGTAACCACTGACATAATAGATGGAAAAGACCATTTACAGCCAATACAGGCAATTTACCATGTGATATATATGGTTTTAAAGCTTTTTAACAGTTAAAGCGCCACCTATGGTCCGATCTCCATAGAATTGTTTACTGTGACCTCAAATTGAACCCATACACATGTGTACTGAGTTTGGTGAAGATATCTCATTTACTTCTTGAGTTATAGCCATTTTAGTAAAATAGGCTCCTCCCACAACAATTTAGCATATTCTAGTATTATTTACTATGATTCTAGCATGATTTGCCATATTCTAGCATAATTTACCATGATATACTACATTCTAGTATGATTTACCATTGTTTACTGTGATTCTAGCATGGATTACCATAGTTTATCATGATTTATCATAGTTTACCATGATTCATCATAGTTTACCATGATTTACCCTGTTCTAGCATAGTTTACCATGATTTAACATGTTATAGCATGATTTACCATGATATACCACATTCTAACATGATTTACCATAGTTTATTATGATTTATCATGGCTTACCATGATTTACCCTGTTCTAGCATAGTTTACCATGATTTACCATGTTCTAGCATGATGTACCATGATATACCATGTTCTAGAATGATGTACCAGGATTGTAGTATGATTTACCTTGATACACCACATTCTAGTATTATTTATTATGATTTACCATGTTTTTAGTGTGATTTACCATGATTTACCACATTGCTAGCAATTATGTGAAGTATCAGTAAAAATGAAGTGATCAACTCTGACAAAATATGATTGTGCTACAATAGTAATTGTTATATAAGTGATTTTTTTGTGTTTTATTGTTATATAAGTGATTTTTAGTGTCTATTGAATGCAAAAGCATATGTGAGTAGACTTCATTAATAAGTAGAATGGCCAGCAGAGGGCAGTAGAAGACCACATATTGGCTCACTTTCACTTTAAACTTCTTGATTTTCACCATTTTTCTGCACTAAAGCAAACCAGTTTTTCCATTTTAACTCCATAATGCATGTTTACACACACACACGCACGCACGCACGCACGCACGCACACACACACACAAAGACAAATGTTGTTGTTGTTATTTCAATGCTATTGGGATATGTCATTATGAAAATATATTTGAATGGTCTATAAACATTTCACAAAGTCTTTGCAAGCTATTAATCAGATGATTCAGAATTTATTCAGAAACCTAAGACTACACACACACATTATGTTGTAGATGCAGACATTTGAAATGTATGATGTGATCAAACTGTCAATACTAATACTTTAACAGATGGATTTTGACTAAATGTAATTGTAAATGTTAAAATAGTGATTTTATAAAGTCTAAATATAAATTATAGAACAATATGACAAAATGACTATTTTGAACAGCAGGGGGCAGTAAAATACCACTTATTGGCTTAACATGCCATTATAATCATATCATTTTCACCTTTTTAACTGTTATAGAGGCAAATTTTGTCTGATCTGTCTGAAAATTTTCATGCATGTTCAGAGTGATATTTCACATGTTCTGACTTGTTTTTAAGAAGGTCTGAGTCATTCATTAAAGAGATATAGGCTTTCGGGGACACTTGGTAAAGGCTACATTTTGAAGTGAACCTATTATAGCTATCCAAATGAAGTAGTTCAACTTTTTCTGACAATTATTGATCTAGTGAGTCCAGAGAATTGTATTGCACTAGTTTTGAACATTATGATATGAAAATTATATGATCAGAGATGGAAAAGACCATTTACAGCCAATACAAGCAACATACCATAGGAAATATATGGTTTTAAAGCTTTTTAAAGGTTATAGCGCCACCTATCGTCCGATCTCCATAAAATTTTGCATGCTTGTTAATGATGTTATGACACATAGGCTGACCAATTTTTGTGAAGTTCTGAGTTTTCATTTAGGATTTATAGGCTTTTTAGTGTATTTTGCCACATCCATTTTATAAATGACCCTATTACAGCCATACAAATGCAAAAGTTCAACTTTTTTTTGATAATTATTGATCTAGAGAGTCCAGAGAATTGTCCTAGACTGGTCTGGTTCCGATCGGGCGAAAAACCTAGGACTAGTTCGCAAAAGTAGGTTTTAGACATATTCGTGAATATTTAATGAACGGTTTGATTGACAGCAATGGTTCTTGAGGCAAAGTTGTTCAGCATGAGCAGATCTATCAAATGATATGCATATTGTGTGGATGAGTGTAACACCACGTGATTACAGAGCCATAAAACTCGTTAGCGCCAACTAGTGGCCGATTTATTTCAAAATTCTTACAGACCTCTAAGGCCATGAGACGAACATGCCCATCGAGTTTCGTTCCGATCGGCCTCCGTTAACCTTGTCTAATCGGTGCTCAAACTTCATTGGCCGATGGCGGCCATGTTTTTTGAGATACGCCAATGTCCTCATAGACATACATGGCACCTTGGACCAAGACACTGCATACCAATTTTCAAGTCAATCGGACTAACGGTCAGGTGGTTATAGCCTGTTTTATGTTTTTTTCATGTTATAGCGCCACCATGTGGCCAATCGCCGCGATTTTTTTACCGTGACCTCAAATTGACCTCGTACACATGTGTACCAAGTTTGGTTAAAATACCTCTTTTACTTCTGGAGTTATAGCCATTTTAGTAAAATAGGCTCCTCCCACAACGTTAATTTTGCACCCCCTAGCGACAGTGAATCGAAATTTCAACTTTTTTTCGATAATTATTGATCTTCAGACTCTAATGAACAATTCTGCACTGGTTTGCTTCCGATCGGGCGAAAAACCAGGGACTAGTTCGCAAAAGTAGATTTTCGACAAAATTCAAAATGGCGGAAAATCTATCATGGCGGAAATAAAATCGGAGATATACGTTTTGTTCGTCAGGCGTCCAGCTTTCCAATGATATAAGACACTTGAGTCTAGGACTTACGGTCTAGGAGTTATGAGCAGTTTCGCGCTTTTGGTTGCTATAGCGCCACCTATGGGCCAATCGGGGTCATAATTTGATAACCTCTCCTCGATTTTTGTACTACCATATGGCAAAGTTTCAAAGCTCTAGCCCTTACGGTTTGGGCTGCACGATGCGTTTTACGGCGGAATAATAATAATAATAATAATAATTAAAGCTGCAAGCAGCATTTATCGGGGTTCAAGCATTTAAGGCCTTTAAGGCATTTAAGCATTCAAGACATTAAGATTTATTTAGAAAGCTTTTAACCACTGAAATAATAGATTGAAAAGTCCATTTACAGCCAATACAGGCAATTTACCATTGCTTTTTAACAGTTATAGCGCCAACTATCATCCGATCTACATACAATTTTGCATGCTTATTTAGAATGTTATGGCACATATGCTCACCAATTTTCGTGATGTTCTGAGTTTTTGTTTAGGATTTATAGGCTTTTGTTTGCATTTTGCCACGCCCATTTTCTTTATGACCCAATTATACCCATGCGAAAAATGCAAAAGTTCAACTTTTTTTGATAATTATTGATCTAAAGAGTCCAGAGAATTGTCCTAGACTCGTTTGGTTCCGATCGGGCAAAAAACCAGGGACTAGTTCGCAAAAGTAGGTTTTTAACATATTCGTGAATAATTAATAAACTGTTTGATTGACAGCAATGGTTCTAGAGGCAAAGTTGTTCAGCATGAGCAGGTCTATCAAATGATATGCATTTTGTGATGATAAGTGTAACACCACGTGATTACAGAGCCATAAAACTCGTTAGCGCCAACTAGTGGCCGATTTCTTTCAAAATTCTTACAGACCTCTAGGGCCATGAGTCGAACATGCCCACCGAGTTTTGTTCCGATCGGCCTCCGTTAACCTTGTCTAATAGGTGCTCAAACTTCATTGGCCGATGGCGGCCATGTTTTTTGAGATACACCAATGTCCTCATAGATATACATGACAGCTTGGACCAAGACACTGCATACCAATTTTCAAGTCAATCGGACTAACGGTCAGGTGGTTACAGCCTGATTTATGTTTTTTTCATGTTATAGCGCCACCATGTGGCCAATCGCCGCAATCTTTTTACTATGACCTCAGATTGACCTCTTACACAGGTGTACCGAGTTTGGTGAATATACCTCATTTACTTCTGGAGTTATAGCCATTTTAGTAAAATAGGCTCCGCCTTCTTCAAACATTTTGGCGCCCCTTAGCGACCGTCAATCGAAATTTCAACTTTTTTTCGATAATTATTGATATTCTGACTCCAGAGAACATTTCTGCACTGGTTTGGTTCCGATCGGACACAAAACCAGGGACTAGTTCGCAAAAGTAGGTTTTGGACATAATTCAAAATGGCGGAAAATTTGCATACCGGAAATGAAATCCTTGAGGCCTTTTTTGTTCGGCTTGACCCAAGGATTCCAATGATATAAGACACTTGAGTCTGTGACAAACGGTTAATGAGATTTAAGCAAAAATATGATTTTTTTTTGTTTTTTGCACTGTAGCGCCACCTATGGGCCAATCGGGGTCATATTTTGATAACCTCTCCTCGATTTTTGTACTACCATCTGGCAAAGTTTCAAGTCTCTAGCACTTACGGTTTGGGCTGCACGATGCGTTTTACGGCAGAAGAAAAATAATAATAATTAAAGCTGCAAGCAGCATTTATCGGGGTTCAAGCAGTTAAGGCGTTTAAGGTTTTTAAGCACAAAAGCATCAAAAGTTATTAAGATTTATTTAGCAAGCATGTAACCACTGACATAATAGATGGAAAAGACCATTTACAGCCAATACAGGCAATTTGCCATGGGATATATATGGTTTTAAAGCTTTTTAACAGTTATAGCGCCACCTATGGTCCGATCTCCATAAAATTGTTTACTGTGACCTCAAATTGAACCCATACACATGTGTACTGAGTTTGGTGAAGATATCTCATTTACTTCTTGAGTTATAGCCATTTGAGTAAAATAGGCTCCTCCCACAACGATTTGCCACATTCTAGAATTATTTAATATGATTCTAGCATGATTTACTATCATATACCATGTTCCAGAATGATTTATTAGGATTCTAGCATGATTTACCTTGATACACCTCATTTCAGTATTATTTACTATGATTTACAATGTTTCTAGCATGATTAACCACATTACTAGCAATTATGTGAAGTGTCAGTGCAAATGAGGTGATGAACACTGACAAAATATTATTGTGTTATAATAGTTAGTTATATACGTGATTTTTAGTGTGTGTCCAAGTATGAATGCAAAAGCACATGTAAAATATTTCATTATTAAGTAGAATGGCCAGCAGAGGGCACTAGAAGACCACTTATTGGCTCACTTTCACTTTAAACCAGTTTTCTGCACTAAAGCAAACCAGTTTTTCCATGTTAACTCAATGCATGCTTACACACACACACACACACACACACACACACACACACACACAGCATAGTTAACCATGATTTACCTTGATTTACCACATTACTAGCAATTATTTGAAGTGTCAGTGCAAATAAAGTGATTAACACTGACAAAATATGATTGTGTTATAATAGTTATTGCTATATAAGTGATTTTTTAGTGTGTATTCAAGTATAAATGCAAGCACATGTGGAAATATTTAATTAATAAGTAGAATGGCCAGCAGAGGGCAGTAGAAGACCACTGATTGGCTCACTTTCACTTTAAACCTCATGATTTTGACCAGTTTTCTGCACTAAAGCAAACCAGTGTTTCCATGTTAACTCAATAATGCATACTTGCTACATATGCTACACACAATAATGCTACACACACACACACACACACACACAAATGTTTCATTGATATTGGTGTCACATTCACCTTCATCACATTCACCTTCTGTCTTCATCACATTCACCATCTGTCGTCATCACCTGCACCTGCTCCTCATCACCCTCATCATCATCACCTGCTCCTCATCATCATAACCGTCACCTGTTGTCCTTGTCTTGATCTGTGTATTTAAGTTCCCCTCTCACCCATTATCATTGTCGGTTATTGTTTGTGCACTAGCACTCTGTTATGTTTGTTTTCATGTTGGAAAATAAAACCTTTGTTATATTTGTAACACACACACACACACACACACACACACACACACACACACACACACACACACACACACACACACACACACATTTACCATAGTTTATCATGATTTACCATGGCTGATACCAATACCAATATGACAAAATGACTATTTTAAACAGCAGGGGGCAGTAAAATACCACTTATTGGCTTAACATGCCATTAATTCATATCATTTTCACCCTTTTAACTGTTATAGAGGCAAATTTTGTCAGATCTGTCTGAAAATTTTCATGCATGTTCAGAGAGATATTTCACATGTTCTGACTTGTTTTTAAGAAGGTTTGAACATTCAATAAAGAGATATAGGCTATTGGGGACACTTGGTAAAGGCCACATATTGAAGTGACACTATTATAGCCATCCAAATGAAGAAGTCATACTTTTTCTGATAATTATTGATCTAGAGAGTCCTGAGAATTGCACTGCACTGGTTTTGAACATTATTATATGAACATTATGATTATATATGGAAAAGACCATTCACAGGCAATACAGGCAATTTACCATAGGAAATATATGAAGCTTTTTAACAGTTATAGCGCCACCTATGGTCCGATCTCCATAAAATTGTTTACTGTGACCTCAAATTGAACCCATACACATGTGTACTGAGTTTGGTGAAGATATCTCATTTACTTCTTGAGTTATAGCCATTTGAGTAAAATAGGCTCCTCCCACAACGATTTGCCACATTCTAGAATTATTTAATATGATTCTAGCATGATTTACTATCATATACCATGTTCCAGAATGATTTATTAGGATTCTAGCATGATTTACCTTGATACACCTCATTTCAGTATTATTTACTATGATTTACAATGTTTCTAGCATGATTAACCACATTACTAGCAATTATGTCAAGTGTCAGTGCAAATGAGGTGATGAACACTGACAAAATTTTATTGTGTTATAATAGTTAGTTATATACGTGATTTTTAGTGTGTGTCCAAGTATGAATGCAAAAGCACATGTAAAATATTTCATTATTAAGTAGAATGGCCAGCAGAGGGCACTAGAAGACCACTTATTGGCTCACTTTCACTTTAAACCAGTTTTCTGCACTAAAGCAAACCAGTTTTTCCATGTTAACTCAATGCATGCTTACACACACACACACACACACACACACACACACACACACACACACACACATACACACACAGCATAGTTAACCATGGTTTACCATGATATACCACGTTCTAGTATTATTTACCAGGAGATAAACGACAATCTAGTATTATTTACTTTGATTTACCATGTTTCTAGCCTGATTTATCACATTACTAGCAATTATTTGAAGTGTCAGTGCAAATAAAGTGATTAACACTGACAAAATATGATTGTGTTATAATAGTTATTGCTATATAAGTGATTTGTTTAGTGTGTATTCAAGTATGAATGCAAGCACATGTTGAAATATTTCATTAATAAGTAGAATGGCCAGCAGAGGGCAGTAGAAGACCACTTATTGGCTCACTTTCACTTTAAACCAGTTTTCTGCACTAAAGCAAACCAGTTTATCCATGTTAACTCAATGCATGCTTACACACACACACACACACACACACACACACACACACACACACACACATACACACACAGCATAGTTAACCATGATTTACCATGATATACCACGTTCTAGTATTATTTACCAGGAGATAAACGACAATCTAGTATTATTTACTTTGATTTACCATGTTTCTAGCCTGATTTATCACATTACTAGCAATTATTTGAAGTGTCAGTGCAAATAAAGTGATTAACACTGACAAAATATGATTGTGTTATAATAGTTATTGCTATATAAGTGATTTTTTTAGTGTGTATTCAAGTATGAATGCAAGTATGTTGAAATATTTCATTAATAAGTAGAATGGCCAGCAGAGGGCAGTAGAAGACCACTTATTGGCTCACTTTCACTTTAAACCAGTTTTCTGCACTAAAGCAAACCAGTTTATCCATGTTAACTCAATGCATGCTTACACACACACACACACACACACACACACACACACACACACACACATACACACACAGCATAGTTAACCATGATTTACCATGATATACCACGTTCTAGTATTATTT